>NC_067398.1:481960343-482295343 GCF_016432865.1 Antechinus flavipes | reverse complement strand
TTAAAAGCCCTGCATGGAATGTATCAATGACACCATGAAAAAAAGTTTTTAAATAGAGACTAAAAAAAAAAACTTGTACTTAAGCTTTTTAGCTTAAGCAAGATTAGAATACTTCTAATGAAAGACAAGTAGATTGGTTATGAATTCTAGCTATGGAAGATTTGGCAAAGATGTTCACAGGCTTACAATTTTGGAAATCAATACTTATTCTCAAATAAGAAGGTAAAGAAAATCATCAATTTTTTCATTAGGACTAGGAATAAAACATGAGGAAAGTGCCCAAAGATCCTATAAAAAGAGGAGGAAGCCTATGGTAAAGTATTTCCTGAAGAGAGCCCAGTATCACTTTATTCATGGAATTAACCTGGATTCCTTAAAGTACTTGTAAAAAATAAAACTGTTTTGTTTGGATATTAGGAGATTAAAGTAGCATTTAGATCAAATTATCATATCTCAAACTGTCTGCGAAAGGAAAAACAATTTTAAAAATCCTATTTAAAATTATGCAGTGAAAAATCATTTATTAGCCTAAGTCAAAGTTTCCCATTAACATGCTACTTTCATATCTTATCATGGAATGAAGGCAACCTTTAGTTCTCAAAGTCTATGCCAATAAAGAGTAAGTCAAATCACTTCCTACCAAGCTATAAATGCCTTAAATATTGAAGGGATGTGCTAAAGTCAGCTTGAATAGGCTTGTGAGAGCCAGTTGTTAAATTTTCAGTGTAAGCATTTAGAAATCAACAAATGCTATAAATAAGGACACAATTTATTTTTTTATTGTCTATACTTTTAAAAATAATGAAAAAAGGATGTTAATGTTGCAGATTCATATGTACATTTTTTGAGAGTCAGTTAAACATTGACTAGCATACAACTGAATATGGGTTTGGATACCTTTGGGGTATGCAGAGGAATAGTTCATGGGAAGCAAGTAGATTGAGGGATTGAATAGTTAGGGTGTTTGAGGTAGAGTCAGAGGAGAGTAAAATTGTGAGTCAGATATTAAAGTAGTGGAAGAATGAGAATACGCTGTAAATCTATGCACGATGACTACCAGAATTTTAATTGGATGTAGTTATGGATTATATGAACTTCAAAGAAGATGTTACTGAGTGATAGAAATAGGGAGAGAACCCCAAAATGTTAATGGAGAGCAGGAGGTATTACAATTCACCTGCCTTATTCAGTGAGTTAAGGGAAATAATTGTGAAAGTGCAGCCACTATTAGAAAGGGTGACTGGGGAGGCTTTGTCAGAGGAACCAACTTTCCTCCTTGAAAAACGAGCAGATTTTTCAAATCCTCAAAGCCTCATCCATTGTAAAGTCCTCAACTCTTTTCACCAACCATCTCTCAACCAACAAAAGCATTCATCAGTGGAAATGCCTCTCACATCCAAAGACCTAATTCTTCTCTCCTCTTTTAAATCTTTCTCCTTCTTCCTTATTCATTCCCCATATGTCACCTTTCCTCATTACTTGCTCTTTGATTTGCTCCTATTACATCATTCATTCTTCTATAACTCCTTCAACTCCTATCCCTGTCTTTTTATACCCTCCCACATTATAATATAGTACCACAAAAAATATCACTTCATTTATAGACAAAGTGTTGCTAGGCTCTATTCATCATGCCTCTTGTAAATATCTTCTCTGTTACCTCTAGCAGATTCTGACGTCATCCCTGGCTCCTTGTGTACATTTAAAAAGAATTCTTTGATTGGGCTCTTGGTTATCACTCTTCCTATGACTTTCTTTGCTGGTAGTATTTAATTGTGGTATTGAGTCCCTCCTATTCTTGTTTTAGGGTAGTCCAAAGGCAAACAATCTCCCCAGTTCTAGTTTTCTTTCTAAAAATGTTTCCAACCCTTATTTTTACAATTGAGCACCCCCTTTTTTTTGCCATATATGGTTAGGGTCAGAATTGTAGGGTAAATCATGCTATATTGTATCTTGAGCTCCATTATTCTCCAAAACATATTATTCAATTATCTTTTCCTTTTTTTTTTAAAGTGAGGAATAACCTTGTGTTGAATTGTTCTTTCCTTTGTATGGCCAAGTCTTTTTCCTGGTGGCTGGTAGAACTTGTTTCTGAATTGAATTAAGTTTAACCACTATGTATCTTGGAGTCTGTAGCCTTGATTTTTTTTCTTTTCTTTTCTTTTATTTTTTTTTCCCCCAGGAGGTGGTTAGTCTGTGAATTCTTTTGAATGGAATTTCATTTTCTATGTTTAGAAGTTCTGAAAATTTTCTTCTATTATTTCCTTTGTTATAAGATTAAGTTTTTTTCCCCCTGTACTTTTCTTCTGGGAGACAATCCTTAGGTGATTACTGTTGGAATCTTTACAAACTGCTAACTAATTAGAGTTGATCTGATCTTACTAGAAGATGTTTTGGGCCAGAACCTGAAACAAGGTACTAAGTAGAACTAATTAGTACAATGCTTGTGTTTACACCTTTACTCATCGGAGTTCACAAGTATGCCAGATTCACAAAGTAAACTTTGTAACTTTGTTACAAAGAATTCACACCTCCCTTAAAGCTCTAAGGGCCAGAGAGCACAATGGGATAAAACCCATAATCCCATTCTCTCAGAAGAGTCAGATATAAGGCCAGTGATGAGAGATCTATTCCAGAATATATTTTCCATTTGGTGGCAGAAGAAGAGTTTTCAGAGGAAGAAGCTACGAGTCGAGAGTTCAGCGGACAACCAGATTCATCTTCATCTCACACCACTGTGGTTGATGGCTGGGCTCCTGCACCTCCCCCACTGAGATCAAGCTGGTCTGAAAGACTCACCAGAAAGCTAGCCGAGCCCCAAGTGAAGGAGACAAGAGACACATTCCATCTCTGTGCTGGCTGGAGGCAGAAGAAAGCAGAGGCAGAGGCTGAAGGACAAAACCTTTAGATTTGGAGACATCCGGAGGGCTCTAAGCTAAACTGGCTGTGTTTTGAGAAGAACAAGAACTCCAACATTTGAACTCCAAGCCTTCCAATCAATGAGCTAGATCTGCCAATAGATGAATCAATTTCAAGTGAACTTATCTACAGCATTCAAAAATTTTCCATTTACTATAACCAACCGTTCCAAATATGGATGGATGACTGGTGGAATATCTGCATTTTCTAGGTGTTAATTATTAAGCAAAAATTAGTACAAGGAGCAGAGAATCAATCCATCCTTTGTTGCATCTCTGTTTCAGAGGCTGCATTGAATGCACAATCATCTGCAAACAAAAAATCAAGCACCATTGCTCGCTCCACTTTAGATTTGGCCTGTGGCCTTTTCAAGTTGAAGACTTTACCATAAGTGTGGTAGCTGACCTTAATGCCATGTTCTTCCTTATTGAAGATATTTAATTGTGGGAGTTCAAATGTTGGAGTTCTTGTTCTTCTCAAATCGCAGCCAGTTTAGCTTAGAGCCCTCCGAATGTCTCCAAATCTAAAGGTTTTGTCCTTCAGCCTCTGCCTCTGATTTCTTCAGCCTCCAGCCAGCACAGAGATGGAATGAATGTCTTGTCTCCTTCACTTGGGGCTCGGCTAGCTTTCTGGTGAGTCTTTCAGACCAGCTTGGTCTCAGTGGGGGAGGTGCAGGAGCCCAGCCACTAGCTACTGTGGTGTGACATGAAGACGAATTTGGTTGTCCGCTGAACTCTCGACTCGTAGCTTCTTCCTCTGAAAACTCTTCTTCTGCCACCAAATGGAAAATATATTCTGGAATAGATCTCTCATCACTGGCCTTATATCTGACTCTTCTGAGAGAATGGGATTATGGGTTTTATCCCATAGTGCTCTCTGGCCCTTAGAGCTTTAAGGGAGGTGTGAATTCTTTGTAACAAAGTTACAAAGTTTACTTTGTGAATCTGGCATACTTGTGAACTCCGATGAGTAAAGGTGTAAACACAAGCATTGTACTAATTAGTTCTACTTAGTACCTTGTTTCAGGTTCTGGCCCAAAACATCTTCTTGTAAGATCAGATCAACTCTAATTAGTTAGCAGTTTGTAAAGATTCCAACAGACTACATTCTCCCTTTGAGATCTATATGTTTTTCTTGCATAGTGAACATATTTTCTTTAAATATTTAATTTTTTTTTGGCTTTTCTTCTAGGTTGTCCTTCACTTCTATTTATTTGCATTTTCAATGATTAATATTCCAATTGTTTTCTCTTTTGTTTCTTTAGTGAGATTTACCATTGTATATTCAGATTTTCCCATTCTGTTTATCAATTTTTTGTGTGTGATTTAAATTCTGCTGTCATAATTGTCATTTCTTTTAAATTACTCAGGAGTTGCAAGTTGTGGTTCTATGTTCTCAAATTTCTTAGTGTCCACTGTTTCAGCAAAGATTAGATCATTTTCATTTATTTTTTCAGTACTTATTCATAGATTCCTGAAGCAATTTACTACATAGAAAAGCCATATTCCCTTTTATTGTTACTGTTTTTCCTGTTGATTTATCTGTAAGTAGTTAAGTTCTTTGAGTTTTCTTTTTCCTGATTGGACAGAGTCAGGTAGTTGGTGATAAGGAAAATAACGGTAGAGGTGAGAGAAAACTATTTCATTTAATTTCTAGTAATGCTTTGAATGTTTGTTTGTTTTTATTCAACATCCATCTTTTTTTCCCAATCAACAAGTTATTGGCTTTTTTTTTAAAGTTATTTTACCTTTGGATGAATCTTGAGATCTTTGCTCTTTGGAATATTATAACTTCACTTACTATGGTGAAGAGTATTCAGTTTGGGTTTCTTTTCCTTTATAATTGAAGGTTTTTCCTCAATTTGCAGAATTTGTTGTTATTGGAAATGTTAAATTTAATTACAATGTGTCAGAGTTTGCAGCACATATTTATCATTTTCTAAAAAATTCTTTTTTTTCTGGAAGTGATTCTGGAAGAATCTTTTGGATTCTTCTGATCGGTACATTGTTTTCTCTCAGAAGTACTGGGTCTTTTTGGTATTATTTCTTTTATTGTGGTGTTCAGGTTTTTTGGCCTGTTGTATTTTTTAGGAGACATATAATCCTTATGGTCTTTATTCACCCTGTCTTCAGGATAAATTTGTCATATTTATATTGAGATAATGGTGTTTAAAAATATTATTGCTTTTTGCTTTTCTTTCTCCAGATTGTCCTTCATTTATATGTATTTTAATCGCAATCAGTTATTCTTCTTTATTTATTTCTTTGATAAGACAACATTTTGAATTCAAATTTTTATATTTTGCTAATTATCTCTCCTGTGTACTATATAAATTATTCTTCCTTTTTTATATCATTCATCTGTTATTTTTTTTTTCATGATCTCTTGGAAATCCTTAGGTTTCCCTGCCTTATCAGATGATAATTCATTTTTCTTTATCTTCAATGTTTATTCATAGATTTCCAGACACTTTCAGCTGATCTGGAAGCCTAATTCCTCTCTGTTATTATCTTTCTTGCTGGTTCATCTCCTTATTCTCAAGATGTTTAACTGAGGCTTCTTCCTGAAATCTTTGGTTAGTCTAGCTTTCCTATTATTCACTATTTAATTCTGTCCCTTTTGATAATGTTTTCATTTAGGAATGGACCTCTGAACTGTCTCAGCCTCCTCCCACACTGTGTAACTCATATTTCATTGATTTCTGTTTCTCCTAAAGTGACATCTGAGGGGATTTCCCAGGCCCCAAGTGAATGCCTGGTTGTTTCCCTCAAGGTGAGTATTTTTTCACATAGCCACATGCCTGACTTGACTCTGCTCCTTAGTTCTCTAGCTGAGTTATATGGCAATAGAAAATATTGACACCATGTTATCATAAACTGAGCAAGTGGCTTCTCCTTCTTCCTCTTTTTCTCCTTCTCCCTTTCCCTGTCCTTCTCCTTCTATCTCTATTTTTTTCCTTTGCCTCCTTCTCCTTTTCCTTCTCTCCTCCTTTCCCTCTTCTTCCTTTTCCTCTTCCTCTTCCTCCTTTTTTTTCTTCTGTTTCAAACTAGTAATCTGGCCTGTACAGCCTTGTGAGAATATAGTGGACAGTGAGGGAAGGGTTGCTGATTGAACTTATTAATGGTTAAGGATTAGCCTTTTCTGCTGTTAGTTCATCATATTATTTCCTAGCTAGAGTTCTTGGCAACCTAACTATAGCAGCATAAAAAACTGCTCTATCTCCCTTGCATAATTCCTATTTTATAAGGTTTTGAGAAGTTGTAAGGAACTGAGGAAATGTCTCATTGTCCATCTTATTGGTCATTTCTTAATATACATTTTAAAAAGAACCTAAATAGAACTTCAAAGTTTCATGTGTAATCTCCCCTTTTGTTCTTCATTGAATCCTAAAATGTTAGTTGATTAATAAATTTAGGTTAAAACAAGAAAATTAATAAAATGTTAAAGCATCTATTGAGATATTAGAATGAGATTGTATGGGTAATAGTTATATTGAAAATATTCTTAAAGTAATTAAGAATCAGCATAGATCTTAATAGTAGGCCACTAGAATGAAATAGAAAGACTATAAAGTGAATATATTTTTGATAAATTCAAAAATAAGGTAATTTACTGATGATATTGAGTAAAAAGAAAGTGTCTCAATAAAAACATATTCAAATATAAATAAGAGAATAATTGAAACACTTTTTAGTAGTTTTTCACTGTTTGGATAATAGCCTGCATCCAGTCTTTATATCTGAGGTACATATCTGTGTTTATATTTACTTATAACAATATATATATTTACATAAATTTAGGTAGGCTGAGGTAAAAGTTAACCGAATTAATAGTTTAAATTGTAGATTATTTAGGAAATCTTATTTTATTATTCTTAAATATACATATATATATGTATTTATAGATTGATAGATACACACACACATATCTATATTAAAATCCTAATCCCTGATCATGGAATGAAGATGAAGTACTAGACTCTAGACTCTCCAAGTCTATGATGGACTGTTTACCAGAATAGACCAGATGTCATCTGGGAACCAGTCTTACTTGGAAAAATTCATGCTTAGGTACAAAAAGATGGCTATTTTGATTACAGCAAATATTTAAGACTCTTTATTAAGATATAAAGTTACAATGTGCTCATCCTGACAAAATATAGATTCATCTCAACTAAGTACTTATAGCAACTCCATACTATGTTAAGTAGTAGAGGTACTACTTTTAAAAGCAAGTAATGATCATTTACATTTAACCCTCAGCTAAAATTCTTCTCTGATATCTCAAGCTAGAGTGGCTGTTGAATTTTGGACTAATATGATTCTTCCCCCTTCCCACCTTAGTTCTATATAGCTAGAGAAATTTTGAGTACAGGGTTGGCAAATAGTCAGTGCTTTGTACCTAAATTCAGAGAACTAAAAATGAGAAATTTGGCCCCTCATTGTTGAATATTTTGGGTAGCAACACATAAGGACAGTGTACTTTATAAAATGTCGAGGAGTTATAATTTGTATTGTGAATTCACATTAAAAGTGTGAGTTAATTAGCATACCTAAAATACCAGTCTTATTGTTATTATTCAGTTATTTTAATAGAGTCAAAATCTTCATGATTCTATTTGGAATTTTCTTGTCAAAAATATTAAAGTAGTTTACCATTCCTTTTTCCAACTCATTTTACAGATGAGGAAACCAAGGTAACTAGAATTAATAAATGACTTGCTCAGCAGCACTAACAAGTGTCTGAGGACATAGGAACTTAGGAACTTAGGAAAATGAGTCTTCCTGACTTCAGATCTGGTACTCTATTCACTGTGCCACTTATAGTTGCCCCTAGAAGTGTTCCTCTTAGCTTCTTCACTTCCCCAGGATATGTGTATTCTTAAAGTGCTTGAAAATTTTGTTGTTTTGTTTTTGTTTTTGTTTATGAAACAGACCTCTTCATTCTGTTTTATTTAGCTGTATAGAAAATTAATTTTGAAGAACAGCAAAGCTGAGTTAACACCTTATCATTTAGATAAGAAATTCTAAACTGTATACTGAACTCAGAGGGAAGCAAGAAATTTGCCTAATCTCAACTACCAGCTCTGATACTTACAAGGGTATAACTCTGGATAAGTCATTTCATTGTTCAAAGCCTAAGTTTACTAATCTATAAAACAAGTATTGTAGATTGAACTAGCTAACCTTTAAGGTTGTTTTAGTACTGTAATGGAATAGTATAAAGGGTTTATGAAATAAATTATATACAGTTTAGGATATTTGTCTGAGGCTGTATGGCTGCCCACTCTGATATTGCTTTTTAATGTACTTTGGGGAAGAAAGTATGCTAGGGGAAAAATTGGTTTTGTGTCTTATTAAATGTCAACTTGAGGCATATTACAGCTTCTGTGAAGTCCTGAAGTTCTTTTGAAGAGAGTTCAATAGCAAGAATCATTCTATGATTCTGTAATTGCTTAGGTCTAATCCTCTTTCTGTGTGTAAGAGAAGCTTGGGATAGAAGTGATATTAAAGTAGAATTATGGCAACTGCTCAAAGTTAGCTTTTATTCATTTTCCTTGATTTTCTTTCCCATATCTCTTGCTGGTTATAAAAGCTTTTGGTTAGTAATTAAGATATCCTTGTTACTTAAATGACATTCCAAATGATGCTAGACAGAAAAAGGTACATATATGTGCTTTTTCTGAAATGGTGGATATTTTGCTGATGTCCACCAGCACTTAGAGATGGCCATGATTATAGTTGATGTCATGAAAAAAAATGAGAGTGGATAAATGAGGTCAATTCCAATAAAAAAGTGAAATTAAAGATCAAGCCTGACCACCCAAGAGTAGGTATCAAAATATACTTACACCTATACTTCTAGACCACTGAGTATAACAAATTGAAAATTGCTTTATACAGTTTAAATCCTTGTTTATCTACTTATGGAAACTTGGAACTTCCTTCAACTTTCCCTCATTATTGGCCTTCTCAAATTTTGTTGATTTCTCCTTTTGGCCTCCTTTTTGTATTTGCTCCATGCTATACTGTACCACTTTTAACATTCAGAAAAGTGGCCTAGATCCAAGGTAAAAGATAATTTTTGAACTCTACTCACATAGGAACCCCTCTTGTATGATATTCCCTCATTCCTTCAGATTGGAAAGGCTTCAACCAAATGAGATATATTTATTAAATTAGCATAGTGCTTGACATATAATAAGTGCTTAATAGATTCTCTTTCCTCCTCTTAATCAATATTATAGAACTAACCTAATTGTACTCATAAGAAATTCTGAAGTTACCCCTTGCCCCTGTTATGCAGTGTTGCCTTCTCCTGGTAGTTAATTGTAATAATCAATGAAAATGAGCAGTGACCCTTGTGTTCATGCCAAAAAAAAAATAATAATAGAAGCAGTCAAAAGGAAATCAGACTGAAGGAGATGTATTGATCAGAAAACTTTTTTAAAGTGTTCCACTTTTCCTGGTTAAGGCTTTCTGTTTAAAGAATCTTTTCTTATGGAATAAGTTAGGGTATGTTTTTTTTTTTTTTTTTTTCAGAAAGAGGCCATATTCTTAGATCCAAGTGATGAAGGGAATTGTATAAGGAAGTGCCATGGTTTAGAGGAGCAAAGGATAATAATGAGAAAAGGGGAGGGGCCAACGCAAAAATTACTGACCAAGTAAAATTTCTGCAGCCTAATGATTTTCAAAAACTACTTGCCAAGCTGCATTCAACCAAGGAGTCCCAAGGGCAAGACTGATCTTAGCTCTCCATATTTATAATATGACGTGTAATTAATGCTCTATGAGCCGTTTGCAAGAAAAGAGTTCATTGGTCATCAGTTAAAACATTGCCATGATCATTTCAATTACTGGCTAATTTCTAAATTCATGAATATATTTTATTTTCATCTTTAAAGTATGATGACATTTCTCTCTGATTCCTCATATTAGTTGACAGTTAAAAGCCCATGACTGTGGACTAACCAATAGATACTCTAAGAACATTTTTCTTTGTGAAAAAGCAAGTAATGAAAGGAATTTACAATGAAAGCATATTTTCACTTATTTTCAGCCACTTTCTCTAGAAGTGATTATTCTAGAACTATTTGAATATTATTAGTATTTCCAACAAGGCAAGCACTAATATGACAACAACTGTTCTAGGACTTTTTCATATTGTTGTGTTGAGCTATAATTTTGTTTTAAATTGAAACAGCCAATAGAAAGGAGGATGTTTTCAAAGGTATCTAATATCTCACTTACTAGCTTGTCTGGTTTCTTGGTCTATGTCTTTCTGAGATTTGAGGCTAACCACAATTTAATAGGGGTGCACTTGAGCATTATTTAATTATTTAATTTTAATTTTATTTTATTAGATATTAGAGATGAAATGTAGTGGGAATTAAGGTCACCCTTCAATATTTTCAGAGTAAAACTCAGAAAATCTTTTTTGTTGGGAAAGGGGGAGATTGTCTACATTTTGTACCTATTATACTTTATTACTGGTCTATTTTGCTAGGCATGCAATGGCAACAGTATCAATACCTTAGAAGGCAAACTCCATAAATATGAAAACTTTTTTTTAGTGAATAATTTTTATTCAATTAACAGCATGGTTCCAATTGTGTCAGTGTCAATGTTATTTGTTCTTCATTCTCAAAGAGGGTGATGACATCAGGGAGGTAGTGCTATGATATGCAAATGAATTGGATTTAAGTAGGGATGCCTGTACAAGGTCACCTGTCTCACTTCCCCCTCCACAGCCATATGGATGACAAGAAATGGCCCTGTATGAAATGGGAGCCTTTTTAAGCTAAGATCTTTAATGAGTCTTAGTTTGATTGAGATTGCACCCATTCAGTGATTAAAGGTATGTAGCAACTAAGGCAAAGAATCTAGTTTTTCAACAAGTGCAAAAGAAAAAACAAAACAAAACAACAACAACAACAACAACAACAAAAACTCAATAAATAAATAAATATATCTGGGAAGGGAAGATCCTTAGAGCTTCTAACTAAAGCAGAAATAATTGCTATTTATATTAAATTTGAGTCAATTGGGTCTCAAACAATGACCAAAGGGGGCTTGGCCTAGGACCTATTGGTCAGTTATTAATTAGTGTTCAAAAAATGCTTTCCTAGAAGGATGTGAATGAAATTAATATGCAATTACTTAATTTAATTCATTATCTACTATTATCTACTAAGTTATTATCTACTAATAGATAAACAGAATATTGAATTTGTGAACTAGGATATTTGAGTTAGAATCCCAGATCTGACATTTACTACCTATTTGGCCAGGACAAATTAATTAACCTTTCCGACCCTTGGCTATTTTCATCTCTAAAACGAACATTATGCTACTTTTCTTACTTATTTGAGTATTGTTTTTAATAAAAGTACTTTATTAGCCTTAATGTCTATGTGACCTCCTATTATTTTTAGAAATATAATCAATAAAGACTTTTTAAAATAAATCAGTTTGGCATTGTCATTCATCCATAACCCCATTGATGGTTGTAAGTGGAGGAAGCTTTGTTTCCTTTTCTTAAACTCTTTTACCCTCCATCTTAGGACCAATTTTGATCAATATATTCCTTTCTCCATGTTACTAAATAGGTATCTTCTGGGAGGGTCATATGCATGTGTTTTTGTACATGTCTGTTGACATATGTCCAGATTTGTAAAGATTTTAATAAATACATGGAATTTCCTTTTTAAAAAATATAGGATATGATATCTATGACATTACATTTGTTGATGTCCACCATCACATAGAGATGTCCATTATTCTAACTGATACCATAAAGAAAAATGATGGTGGATAGATGAGGTCAATTGCAGCAAAGAGATGAAGTTTGAGAGCAAGCCTGGCCATCTGTCTCATCACTTTCTCAGGTAATAACATTCTTGAATGGCAAAGCTGCATAATGGATAAAGTGTTGGACTTGAAATCAGTAAGTTCCTCTGCAAATAAGGACTAAAATTTTAGTGAGTAAAAGGCAAATTCTGATTTAAACATAAGTCTTTGAGAACTACAGGTAGAAGACTGAGGAAATATGCATTTGATCTTAGTCTCAGTCTTCTCCTTTGTTAATTGGGACAGATAATATCTGTATAATAAACTGCACAGAATTGTTGTGAGGATCAAATAGATATCCCCCCCCCCCTCTCTCTCTCTCTTTTTCTCTCTCTTTCTCTCTCTCTCTCCATGTGAGGGTATCTCTCTCTCTCCATGTGAGGGTATGTGTGTATCCTATACATAGTTCTGTTTGACATATGACATATATGTATATATATATGTGTGTGTGTGTGTGTGTATGTATGTGTGTTGCCAATTATGAATATCAGCTATTATTGTTATAATTACAATTCTATTTCCTTTCTGAATCTTGCTTTTTAAGAGTTGTCTAAGAATCAGAGTTCAGGACAAATCTGAACCATAGTCAATGTAATCTCCAATTATAGTTTTCAGGTCAACACCTTTGCCAAAAGCCAGGATCCAACCTCACTTACATGAAGAACAGTCCCAGAGCCCACTGCCTATTCCTGTGACATTCATATCAATTTCACAGGTCCCTGAGCTTAGTACAGTTGCTATGTATGTTGATCTGTAGTTTGTCATTCATTTATATGTAATTTTGTCTAAGAAGATAGAGGCAGACAGACAAGTCCCAAAGTGAAGAAATAGTATGTATTTTATGTAGAAAGTTGTTTTCTTCCCCTTATATTTGAGCATGACAGAGTATTTGAAAAGACTTTAAAAAGGAATAGTCACGCTTATTGATGTGATGATATGGGAGAGTGCTAATTCATCTGTGTTTTCTGTTAAAATATATGTATTTCAGTCTATTAAAAAAGCACATGCTGAAATGATCTTACTGCTCATAAAAGCAATATTTCAGCTTCGGTGTTTTTTATTCTTTTTTTTAATCAAATTATCTCCCAAAGCATTTTGGCTGAAGTTTATTAACAAGGCAATACAGCTATTAATGCTTTGAGGAGCACTCTTGCAAAGTTAAGTAAGAGACTTGACTTTTCCTATGCATACTGATCATACCTTTGGAAGGGCTAAAGGAACTCAAGATTCCATAGCTGAGTGGTTCTGAATAAAGTAAATTATGTTACTCAGGCTTTTAAATGTAATGTTATTAGATATTTGGAGGGGGAGCATTCAGAAGAAAAAACTATCTTACTAGATTTTTAACTGGTATTTCAAGTATTATTATCAGATTTCTATAAAAAATCAGAAATTGAAAAGGGGCAGACTAGTAGTAGAAGGAGTAAGGCTGGGACTAGAACCTGTTTATATTATCTAGAAACTTAAAGTCTTTTAGAAAAAGAAGAAGAATATACATATTATTTATATTATCCAAGTGAGTCATAATTTAAGCACAGGTACCATCCTATTAAGAGGGCAAAAGCGAGATTTAATTTTAAATCTGTCATGTAAGTCATAGACATAAAATGAAAAAACGTGTTACAGAAAAGTAAATTATTTTCCACATTTCCTTGTAGTTTTTCAGCAAAGAAAAATCATACGAATCAGCCACTGGCCAATCTTTTATGATGTGATTTTTATTGATTTCACACAAAAATACAGAAAGGTCGAGAGGATATTCCTATAATAGATTCTATAGGTAAGTCAAAGATAGTCTTTTTGGGTATCATGGCTTAAAGTGCTCTAAATGGAGTCTTTTAGTTGTTAAAAATAGTCTCACCTGTAAATGACCAAATAAAAATGGCCAACTTCCAATTTAAATAGCTATATTCTATTTGCCTAAAATTATCCCAGTAATTTCAATTGAAGTTATTAATTTTTCCCCATTAAAAAATAAATTTATTTCCAATTAGTGCTCTGTTTCTATCTTTCTACTGTGAAGGATAATTATTAAATAGCTTCAATGAGACCCTGTGTTTTGAGTACAAGTGTTATGTAGAAATACTGAGTTTGGGCCAGTGATTCAATCATCTCAGTCAATCAACATTTGAACAATTGTTGTTTGAAAAGAACTGGGTTCAAAGAAAATGATAATGAAAAAAAACCTACAGATAGTCTAGTAGTGGAGATGAGATGAGCACACAAAAAACCAAAATACAGGGCACTATGGTATATGTGTCATAAATGGTGCAAACAAAATAATCTGGGGATTTAGAAGAGATATAGACTGAATCTGATTTGGGAGCATTAGTAAAAGATTCTGAAAGAGATGACATTTGAACTGGACTTAGAAATATGGGGAGGATTTGGAGAGGTAAAATTAAGAAAGGAGGGAGAGGGTACTCCAGGCATAATAAATCTAATGAGCCAATAGTGTGGAGGCAGGAAAATAAGGGGGATATTTATAAAAAAGAAAATAGTTCAGATTGGTCAGAGCCCAGCATAAGTGAAAATAAAAGGGAAGAGTAGACACTAGAACTGGAAAGTTCTAGGATGATGGAAGGTTTTATATGCCAGACTAAAGAGTCTGGGCTTTATTCCATAGAAAATGGGGAAACACTAAAGACTTTTGAGCAATATACTGATTTGATCAGACCTGTGTAAGGCATGTAGTTGTGGGCTACAGTTAGACATGATATTATATCTAAAAGGATTTACTGACTGACTCGTGAAATTTACCTCCAATTGCAGAAATTGAAACATATTATGCTGCGAAGTGATTATTTAAAACATTATTTAAGGCTGAAAGGCATTATTTAAGGTTTTTGATGTGTAATAAATATATAAATTAGTTTTTCCTGGTTTCAGACACCAGAGTCCAAATTTTAGTTGCTACACAATAACACAAACATGCACACAAAATTGCAACATCTTTCAGGATTTAAAGTAATATTATTTATAACCAGGAGACCCTGAATTCTTTATTTGGAAATTTCTGAGTCATTCATTCCTTTGTTCATTCATCAAAAATTTGTTGAACATGGATTACACACAAGATAAGCAATTCTTTACAAATTAAAATTATTTGTATAGATAAAAGAATGGTTAAATCTCATAATGGGATTCTTCAAAACATTGTCCCCTCTCCACATCAGCTATTCATAAATAGTTGGGAAAATATTTAATATCTCCCAGCTACTTATATTTATTTTATTTAGGTCCAAATTTACAACAAAAATATACAATACATTTTTAAACATGAAACCATTCCTGCCATGCTTATATCTATATAAACAAATCACATAACAATTAAGAGAAAATGAGTTTTAGTAGGAAAGTATTTGTCTACAACTTCATTTTCCAATTTATGTATTCAAAAGGTGGCCTGAGGGGTACAAATTAACATATACACATATCAGGTATGGCTATAACATGATTTAATTGATTTTTAACAAACAGACCATAACCTCATTCCAAGTAGAAACCTCAGAAAGCTAGACTCATATCCCAACAATTCTTCCATAGATCAAAGCATGGTTAGAGCTTCTTTTTTATTTTGAAAAAATGCTTTCAGAGCCAGTTTACAAGGCAGACAAGAAAAGCAGTTTCATTATGTTGCTTTTTTTCTTCACTTACTTTTTTTATCTCAAAAAATATTACCCAGATTGTTCATTCACCTTATCTAGCACTTTTAGCTTTGAATGAATGTTAGCTACTTCCAAAAATCAAATCCACTATCCAAGTATAAACATTTGCTATCAAGGAAGCACCACAGATTCCAAAGAGATTCCAAAAGGTGAGTTCTCCATGTGGTTGAAGCAGTGGTCATGTATAGGCACTGTGCAAAATCAATAAATATCTTCCTAACTTTTATTTTTAGCAGAAGTCAATATCAGCCCACATGCATGTTTTAATTAGTTTTTGTCATATTATTTTTGTCATATATGGATGTCACATATGACATATGAAAATTAAACCACAGGCTCAAAGTTTTAAATTTTATCCTAGAACTAGCCATTTATTCTAATCTAATTTTGAGATGTTGATTAAAGGAAGTTTAGGATAGACTTTTAAGTACCTATGAGCAAAGGAAGGAAGATTATGTTGTGGGACTGAGGAGTTATAACTAACAGTCATGATGTCTACACCAGTCTCATTCCATGTCGTATCAACAATTAGCATGCTGGTGTTTACATCTGTTCCTATCAGCATTGTGATTGTTAATATAAGATTTCATCATAGCAGATCACTTCAACTTCAGAGAACAGATGGGTTTGTATATCTTTATCTTTTGTATATAACTTTAACATTTTACCTTTCAAGTGTGCTGTTTGACTACGTAGGTCTTGTTGGGCTGGCTATATTTCTTAGTTCTCTGAAATGGATCTAGACATGGGTAGTATCGCTGGAGTATGTATGATATGGTCATAAGTCTTTCCCTCACAGAAAACCTATCCTTCTTAGTTCCTTTCTCCCTTATTTAGGATATGCATGAGAAGACTTAGATCAAGTAAAAAGATTTTGGGACCCCAAACTATCCATATAATAATATAGTTTCACCTTCTTTTACAGAAACTTTATATTTTCCAACATATATATCAATGACATTCACATAATTTGCAAGTAAGATATTTCAGGAATAATATTAACCTTTTCTATAATAAAAAAATCAATTTAGAAAAGACTGTGGTATAAAAGGGAGATGAATATTGCTTCTTCAGTGATCTGCCTATGTATATTTTTTGCCTCTTTGAAATAAAAAGTTGTAAGATACATTGAATGCAGAGAACTGCCTCTTGATTCAGAAGGCTTGGTTCAAATCCAGCCTCCTATGCTTGCTTTCTCTGCAATCTTGGGCAAGATATTTAACATCTCTGATTTCCTCACATGTAAGATGGTGACTTTTGAGGTTATTTCTGGCTCTAGAGTAATCTGTCACTAGACTTAAGGGACCAGCGTCCCATCTACCAGTTTTGAGTCCTACTAATTTTAAGTATGGACAATTTATTTCACCTTTCTGTTCAGAATTCAACTCCCTGATTTGTAAGATGGAGAAAAGACTATATAAAGGTGTAGAATGCTCTCTGGGATCTTACTTTCACTATCTTGATCTTGTGAATTGGTTTTCCAAAAGAGTCACTGCTAACTAAGGTTTTACTCAACGGTAGTCCTATGAGTGAGTATTCCTAAAACTCACAAGTTCCACCAAAATCTTAACCTGTTAATCAGCAGACACAACTACTTCTTAGCAAAAACAGTAGTTACAAAATCCACTTCCCTCTCCTCTTTCTACCTAATGATTCAATCTCCCATAGATATTTTGAGATAAAAGTACATAGAAAGGATAAATTCAAATTTAGAGCACAAGGGTGGTGAGGCATAAGTGTAGTAAAAGCAAGCCACCACTCCTAGTATTTTCACTCTTAGTAAAATTTCATGCAGATCTCCTTAGTTTAGTGACCATGCTAGTTGGGTTTCTCAACTAAGTTCTTGGGATAAACTCATTTGTCTGATGCTAGAAATCTAGTTTGTTGAAGCTGTTTTTATCTTGAGTAACTATCTCTCTGTATTCACGTATATAGTAAATGTTTCCACTCCTTCAACTTTACCCAAATTTCTTTTAACTGTTAAAATCTTGAACTTTTAGATGTAGTGTATCCTGTTTTACTTTTACAGTCTTTCTTCTCTTATCCCCAACTCTCTTTTTTAAAGTATCCTGAAACTTAGAGCCTCTTAAACTCCTCATAATGTAGTTTTAGTTTATTTATTTTATCTAATATTTTCTCCAGTTATAATCAAAAAACAAATTTTTTGCATTTGTTTTTAAGATTTTTGAGTTCTAGTTTCTCTCCCTTATCCCTACCCACAATTAAGAAACCACATGTGAAGTTATGCAAAAAATTTCCTAATAGTCAAGTTGTGAAAGAAAACATGGATCTCTATTATTAATCACAAAATAATAGATAATTTTGATTATATTAAGTTAAAAAGGTTTTGTACAAACACAACTAATGCAGACAAGATTAGAAAGAAAGCAATGAACTGGAAAAAGATTTTTACATTCAAAGGTTCTGATAAAAGCCTCATTTCTAAAATATATTAAGAATTGACTCAAATTTATAATAGTTCAAGCCATTCTTTAATTGGTCAAAGGACATGAACAATTTTTAGATGAAGAAATTGAAACTATTTCTAGTCATATGAAAAGATGCTCCAACTCACTACTGATCAGAGAAATGCAAATTAAGACAACTCTGAGATACTACTACATACCTCTCAGATTGGCTAAGATGACAGGAAAAGATAATGGTGAATGTTGGCGGGGATGTGGGAAAACTGGGACACTGATACATTGTTGGTGGAGCTGTGAATGGATCCAACCATTCTAGAGAGAAATTTGGAACTATGCTCAAAAAGTTATCAAATTGTACATATCCTCTGATCCAGAAATGTTACTATTGGGCTTATATCCCAAAGAGATCTTAAAGGAGGGAAAGGGACCCACATGTGCAATGTTTGTGGCAGCCCTTTTTGTAGTGGCTAGAAACTGGAAGCTGAATGAATGTCCATCATTTGGAGAATGGATGAATAAATTATGGTATATAAATGCTATGGAATATTATTGTTCTGTAAGAAATGACCAACAGAATGATTTCAGAGAGGCCTGGAGAGACTTACATGAACTGATGCTAAGTGAAATGGGCAGAACCAGGAGATCATTGTACATGACAATAAAAATGTTATATGATGATCAATTCTGATGGATGTGGCTCTCTTCAACAATGAATTGACTCAGACCAGTTTCAAGTGTTCAGTAAGGAAGAGAGCCATCTATACCCAAGAAGTGGACTGTGGGAACTGAGTGTGGACTATAACATAGCACTTTCATTCTTTCTGATGTTGTTTGCTTGCATTTTTTATTTCCTTCTCAGTTTTTTTTCTTTTTAGATCCGATTTTTCTTGTGCAACAAGATAACTGTATGTATATGTGTAAATATATGTGTATGTATATTGGACTTAACATATATTTTAACATGTGTTGGAATACCTGCCATCTAGAGGAGGGAATGGGGGAAAGGAGGGGAAATTTTAGAACAGAAGGTTTTGCAAGGGTCAGTGTTAAAAAAAATTACCCATGCATATGTTTTGTAAATAAAAAGCTATAATAATAAAAAAAAAAGAAAACATAGATCTCCCACCTTAATGAAAATAAAAACTCTCAAGAAAAAATAAATTAAAAATAAAGAGAGAGATAGAGTAATAGAGAATGCTTTGATCTATATATTCAGACTCCATCAGTTCCATCTCTGGGTATGAATAGGATTTTTCATCATAAGTCCTTCAGAGTAGGTGTGAATGATTGGACTATTGAGAATAATAAAGTCATTTACAGTTGGTCAGCCCAGAACATTGCTATTACTTTGTATACAATATATTTAACTTTGTTCATGGTGGACTTTCTAGGTTTTTTTTTCCTCCGAGAGCATCCTGCTCATCATGTTCCAAAGAATAATAATATTCCATCAGGAGAACTTGCTTGGGAATTTTTTTTTTTTACAATTCCTATTGCTAATTTTATTTCTTCCCAATTTATTCTCTCTCTCCTTTTATCCTGTCCCTCCTCAAAAGCATTTTGCTACTGACCACTCCCTCCCTAATTATGCCCTTTCTTATATTATCCTTCCCTGCCTTCCCATATCTTATTCCCCTCCTAAATTCCTGCAGTATAAGATAGATTTCTATCCCTTTATTAAGTATGCATATTATTTCCTATTTGAGCCATTTCTTATGAGAGTAAGATTCACTCACTCACCCTTTCCTTCTCCTCTTCCCCTCCACGATAAAAGCTTTTTCTTGCCTCTTTTTTATGGTAGATAATTTGCACCATTCCCCTTTTCTCCCTTTCCCTTTCTCCAAGTAAATTCCTCTCATACCCCTGAATTTTATCATTTTTTTTAAAAAAGGTATTATCCCTTCATATTCAACTCAAACCTGTGACTTCTGTGTAGATATACTCATTCTAACTGTCCTAATAGTGAATGAATGAGTTTCAAGTATCATCCTCCTATGTAGGAATGTAAACAGAAGCATGAGAAGGTAGTAAAGTGATATTATAAGAGTGTGGATCAAGGCATACTTCACCTGACGTGGTCAAAATGTCTATGTATTTTAATTGGTTTTGCATCTTTATTATAAGGAAAAATTCCATTAAGAGGTGTGTCAATAGGAAACAAAATCACTGTAACAAAAAGCATTGTTAAATTATTAAAAAAAAATAAAGCTCTTCTGTCAACCTTAGTCTGTAGAAAAGTATTTTTATAAACTTTAAAAAACTTTCAGCTATTATTGTTAACATCTCATTCTGTTAATATTTTTCAATGGGATTCAGAAAGAAACAGTGCTGGGATGAGTTCTATTATGATGTTTTTTGTAAAGGTGCTTAAAATAATGAGATTTTTGTAGCTAAAAGTAAATCCATCCTTTCCAACCTTACTCAAAGCATCCTTATTTAAATGTCAGTAGCTGATATCACAACAGGGATGATATGTACCTAATCAAATTCCCATATTACAATGCTTTCCTTAGATAGGATTCTATATTTTGAAAGCTTTTTGTCCTATGTAGTTTGGAGATTATATTGTATTTGATATACTGAGTATTCTTTTGAAGAAAATACGATAATGGCACAAGTGAGTTTTTACAAATAACATTCTACAGAAGACCTTTTCTTCACAATTACACAACTGACTGAAAGGAGTATAGATTATCTCCCAGCTTTATTTTTTGCTGGGAAAAAAAAATTGCTTCAGAAGATCAAAACATAGGCTTAAAAATTCCCCTCCAGCAAAGTATGACTCAGGTACATATTATAATGATACAAAATTGCTTGGTAGACAAAACTTATTATTTCTAACCCTATATTTCTTATCTCTTTCTTTCTATTCACATACTCAACACACATAGGTTCCAAAAAGGTGGTAGGAAGTTTCAGAGTGAGGCTGGAGAGGTGAATATTTGTTCCAGTGTATAGATACTAGAGGTACTGAGAGAACCCAAAGTAAGATTTTATCTAAAGCACTGTATTGAAGCCCAGAAGAGCAGAAAACAGCTTGGAGGGGAATAAATGATGACCAATATAGGACTCTCCCCAAATGGAGGCCCCAGAAGAACTTACAAATGGGAGAGGGAGATTGGAATGGTAGAATGGTGTTAACAAATAAGTGATGAGATATGGTATTGACACCTATAAATTTAGAGGGGAGTTGATCAGATTATGACAAGCAGTTGGATAAGTAGAAAGTTTTTTTTTTTTAATTAAACAGCCAATACAAAAGCATAGTGATATAAGCCAAGAACTGAAAAGGATAAAGTATGTTTGGTTGCTTTGGGGAAATTACATAGCTTTTTTAATGATCCAAAAGAGTTCCTTAGCACAGAATATATATTTTAGAACTAATATTCTTCCAATGATGGTATGTGGCTCAGAAATATGGACAATGGTGATGGGATGATGATGATAGATCATATTTATATAGCGTTAAGGTTTATAAAGCAATTTAATGTCACCTCATTTGATTCTCAAAACAATCAGGGGAGATAGGTGCTATTATTCCCATTTATATTCCCTAGAAAATGACTTTTCCAGGGTCATACAGCTTTCAGTGGTCTGAGTTAAAATTTGAACTTAGTTCTTCCTCACTCCAGTACCACCTAACTGCCTAGGAAAATCAGAGTCCATGAAGAATCAAAATTGTGACTCTCCTAAAATATCTTAGAACAGATTATTAAACAGATAATTTTTGAGCATTTAGAAAAGACTGGTAATTAACAGAAGAAACTTTGGCTCATAAAGAACAACTCATTTTCCTTTATGATAGGATAACTAAATTGGGAGATCAGGGAAATTTCAAACACAATTAGACATAATGTATTTTGACTTTAGCAAAACATTTGAAAAATGTTCCCATGATAAGCTAGAAGAATAATATAGAAAAATATGGACCAGATGATACTATTAGACAGATGTGCTACTGGTTCAACAATAATGCCCAACTAAATGGTTCTATATCAGCCAACATGGTGATTAGTGACATGGTGCAACAAAATTCTAGTTTTGTTCTTATATTTTTAAGCATTATTATTTATATTATTATAAAGATAAAAATAAAGGATAATTACAAACTATGTAGATAATGATGATAGAGGTAGCTAAAATGACAAAATTCAAGCCTAAAAATGATATTATTATTGCAAAGAATGCTAGGTCAAAATTAAGAATATTATTTTTAAATTGAATAAATATAAAATTTTGCACTGTCTCAAAAATAAATTATACAAAGATGGGAAACTGTCTTGCAACATGTGAAAAACATTAAATTCAGCAAACATACTAAAGAATACTATAAAGAAGTCATTATGCTGAATACTAAGGATACATGGGCAGCTAAAGGCACAATGCATAGAGCAGTGTGCTTGGAATTAAAAAGATTCATCTTCATGAGTTCAAATCCAGCCTTAACTAGCTGTATTATCAATCCTAAGTAGGTCACTTAATCCTGTTTGCCTCAGTTTAAAATGAGCTTCAGAAAGAAATAGCAAACCATTCCAATATCTTTGCCAAGAAAACTTCAAACGGGCTCATAAAAAGTTAAGAATTGAACAACAAGATATGAAAGGAAAAAATTAAAATTATTTCCTATTTAAATATACAGGTGCATGAAGGGGAGCTGTGTTTCCTTTTAGATAATTCTGTGTTATCTAATACGAATTGTTTTATTCTTCCCTAATTGATCATCACATTTTCCACAGAGGCTATTACAAATCTTTTCTTCTTTCCTTAAGCATCCCACACCATTTTTTCCTCCTCTTTCACATGTCCAAAATAAAATCCATTATTTCCCCCTCTTCTTTACTATTAGTGGCATCACTATAATCTCAATCACTTAGATTTGGATCATCAGTATCTTCCTCTCACACATGACATATTCTATTGCCAAATCATCCATATAAGTCTCATCTCTTCACTCACAGAACCATAAGCCAAGGGCCGGTCCAAGTCTTTCCCATTTTTAATCTACCCTCTATATCAGCTGTCAATATGTTTTTTCTGAAATTTAGAATTATCCCCCTGCTCAGTATGCTACAATGCTTTCCTTTTATTTCCAAGATCACATATAAACTCTTCCGTTTGGCATTTAAAGTTCTTCCTATTTTTCTAGGCTTCTTACATTGTACCCCTCTTTATATTCTCTCATTCATCTCAAGGCCCATCTTCTTAAAAAGGTCATCCCTAGTCCTCAGTCTTCTTTTGCTCTACTAATTATGATAGTTTCTTCCCCTCTTAGTTTACTTTTCAAATACTTTGTATGTACTGACAATGTATCTAGTTATTTACAAATTATTTTTCCCTTGAAAATGTACATCGGCTAAGGGAAAGGACTGTTTTTAATCTTTCTTTGTATTTCCAGAGTTTCGCTGAATACCAGGCACTTAGTAGGTACTTGATAAGTATTCCTTTATGGAATACTTGACGTTTAAAGCCTTCTAGTCTTCCCTTGTGTCAATTTTTGTCCTCTTTGATCCATGATACATAATGCTTCCATTATATATTTTACTAATCTTCCTAATGGAGAGTTCTGATCATGTGATTCTCTTCAAAACTCTTCAGTGGCTGCCCATTTTACTCATAAAAATATCTTCTTTGACTGGCATCCAAACTACTCCATAAAATATGATCCTTACTACACTTATTTCAAGTCTATTTTTATGCTTTTGTCCTTCATAGGCTTTGTGTTACAAACTAATCAATTTTCCATTTCTGAATTTTTGCCTTTTTTCATTTTCATATCTTTGCTACTGACATCTTCTATTTCTTATGTTACTACTTATTGATCTTCTACAGAAATTCTTCCTATCCTTACTGAAGACCCAACTTGAGTGCTACCTCCTCAAGGAAACTTTCTTGACCCTTTTAGTTGGAAATTGACTCCAACTGGAAGTAATCTCTTCTCATCTGTCGTCTTGTATACTGAATTCAATTGAATTTAACCACAAAAAAGTAGTATGTGTCCAAGTACAAGACAGTCAGCAAGACACTGATGCAAAATAGACATAGTCCTGAAGGAGATGTGTTTCTTAGACACTTACCATATTCATTTTGAATTATAGTATTTATTTCACATTTTATCTTCTCTACTAGACTCTAGGGACAGTGAAATAAAGCAATAAATAGAATGGGCTTGGAATCAGGAAGATTCACTTTCTTAAGTTCAATTTCTGGCCTCAAATACTTACTAACTTAAGGTATGTAACCCTGAGCAAGTCACTTTACCTGTCTGCCTCACTTTCCTTGTCTGTAAAATGAGCTGAAGAAGGACATGTCAAACCCTTCCAGTATCTCTGCCAAGAAAACCCCACACAAATCAAAGAGGCTCAGACATGACTGAGAAATGACTCAACAACAACCAAACTCTAAATAAGCTATTTGAGCACAGAAGTTGTGCTTTGTTCTTTGTGTTTTAATAGTAAGTGCATAATAAATAATTGAGGAATTTGTTGAATATCTGTCTTAGAAACTTAACTAACAGAGAAAGGCTATATAGTATAGTGGAAAATTTCCTCATCTATAAAATGATGAAAATAATGGCATCTACCTACTAGGCTTGTTGTGATGATAAAATTAGATGATATTTATAAAGGTCTTTGAATATCTTAAAGCACTATATGCTAGCATTGATTCTATATAGCACAAAACATTATATGGTTGTGCTAAATTGAGTTGCTATAATAATAATTATTATTATTATCAATTTCAGTATTATTAGTATTGTTATAAGCAACTAAAGTTCTAGTCTTAATTCTTTCATTTATTTGCTGTTCAACTTTGGACAATTTATTTGACCTCTCACAGCCTGATTTCTCATAGGTAAAATGAGAGCATTAGGCTCTGTTATCTTGAGCATTTTCCAAATCTCTGCATATATTTCTCATCTTCAATTCATCACAAGTAATCATAGAATAGAATCATAAAAAAGAAAGAGCATTAGATTAGCAGTTAAAAAATCTTGGCCTTAAACTCCATAATATTATTTATTAGTTCTAGAATATTAAACAATCATCTTTACATCTCTAGGATTCAGTGTCCTTCTTTTTAATGTGGGGGGATTAAACTGTTTGAAGGCAGCTAGGTGGCACAGTGAATTGAGAATTAGGCCTGGAGTCAGAAAGATTCATCTTCATAGTTCAAATCCAACAGCTAGACATTTACTAGCTGTGTGATCCTGGACAAGTCAATTTAGCCCTGTTTGCCTCAGTTTCCTCATCTGTAAAATAAAATGGAGAACAAAATAGAAAACCATTCCATAGTCTTTACCGAGAAATTTCCAAATAGGATCTTGAACAGTGGAGTACAATCAAACAATAACAGCAAACTATATGATCTTTAACCTCCCTTTCTATTCTGACATTTTCTTATTTTTAACACATTGCTTCTAGTTTTATCTGACCTTTCACTGGTTTTCTGCTACCTTTGGCTTATTTTCAACTTTCTCGATTAGCTTCTGCTTCAGGTAATAAAATCCAGTGCATCTGACCAAGCCTGCAAACCTCAATTCTGATTCCTACTATCTCCAAATTCTCTTATCTATCTGATTATCCAAGGGGAAAGGAGGGTGGCCTTAGCTTTTTTCTAATTTATTTCCACTTTTGAAGTCCTGCCCCTTCCTACTCCTATTTGGATATGAGACTAACATTACCTAGCTCTGAAGGATTTAGAGTTTGATCAATGAATTTTAGCCATAATCTACCTCATTCAAGCTAATCATTTTATAGATGAGAAAACTGAGGCCTACATGGTTAAAAAGTGATTTTTTCAAGGTAAGAAGTAGAGTTGACATTCAAAATCAGATTGACTATAAATCCACCATTCTTTCTCCTCTTTTACACTGTCTCTCCTCTCTCTGACAGTTTTGGTGGCTAGCGTCCGTCTGATTGGATGGGTTAACATTTCTAATCTCCATGGGTCCTATTATTATAGTTTCTTTGCCCTTACTTGTGTTTGCAGCTCCTTTTGATTTAGTATTATTGGCACAGAACATAAGCACAAGGCTTACTCCCTCTTCTAGATCATTAAACAAGATGCTAAATAACATCAGTCCCTGCAATATTCTCTTTGCACTTCTCCCAAAAGAGAAATGGCCATTTATCATTAGCTTTCATTGGGCTCCTTCAGACTCTTCTGGATCTCTCTGGTACTGTTAAACCTAAGTCCATTCAAGTTATATTTGTGTGTTAACATTCACAACCTTATGCAAGTGTGCGAATCATAGTAGATCTTTAGAAGTAGTGTTCAGAAGAAGTTAGCCTGGGTGGAGAAGAAATCAGACAGTGAGCAAGTAAGAATTATAAAACAAATGGGAAACATGATTCACAGCACTAATGATGCTCACTGACACCAAATGAATCATGGCTGAGACATCTGGAAATGTGGGAAGAGCTAAAGAGAGCCTTTATTTTAAACAGACTGATAAATATTTTGTGCAATGGGGAAGGTGTTAAGGAAAAGGGATGAAAATGGCACCATCCTCCAGTTTATCTTTGGATTCTGATTCCTCTAGATCAACACTTTACAAACAGGTTAAAACCTGTGTCCTAATCTGTTTTAGAGACTGGGCCCATGAGTGGCTGTTGCACTTCCAGCCTGGACAAGAAAGGGAGATGTAATCTCAAATAACAAAGAAAAAAAACACATTGAGGACATGAGACTTTTTTACTTTGTGACCTTACTATATTAAAAAAGAAACAAATGGAAATAGATCTCACCAGATATAAGTAAGGGTTTCATACTGCTCTTTTGTCAACAGTACACTCAGTTTGATTTTACCACAAAATCAGTGAGAAAGAAAGAGAAAGAGAGAGAGAAGAGAGAGAGAGAGAGAGAGAGAGAGAGAGAATGAGATAATAATAAATAATAAGACAACTATAGGAATTTTTAATACTTCCTAGTTAGAGGGAAGAAAATTAATGACCACATAAAAACACATCAAAATACTAAAAAAATATACTCCATGTATTTCACCAACTAACAGATGACAAATTATGTGTAATAACACAAACCTCCAAAAATTCTAGAGAAAGCAACCAATCATAATGACATGGACATGGACCCATTTATAATGGCAATATAGGGGCAAGTCATTACCAGTAGAAATTATATATGAGTTATCTTTAAAAGAGACTGGACTTAGTGATCAGAGAGGATTATTCAAGGAAACAGTTGCAATTACAATGTCACACAATAAGCTATAAATGTTTAGTACTTTCTGAGTACCTAGCAAGACATGACCTGGTGCCTAAAATTATATTTCAAATGCTTGCTATCTTTCACAAATGATGAATTTTGAGCATTTAACAATTAAACAGAAATAGGCCATTTTCATAGATAGGTTGTTGCCTACAATCATTGAGAAATAACAGTAATACATATATGCAGACAATAGTTTTAATAAAGATTGCCACACCCAAAATTCGCAGACTCTAAGCTACATGGAACAAAACCATGTGAATTAAAGATAACTGGAAGACAATGCACAACCTTTCCCAATTTTAAACCAATACCCTAGGTGTCCTGGCTATAGCAAGACTTATCACTTGCCAAGATCCTCCTTCTCCCATGATTAGTTATAACTAGCTGTTCTTCAATCACATATAGGTTCCTTAGGAGACAAGTAACAGGATTAGATACTCCCATCTTTTTGAAAATTTGCTACATTTTGTTCTGATCTATAGGCAAAGACTTCAGAGTACGCAAAGAAGCAGAAATAAATTCTTTTTTCTGAAACTCTTTCTACTTTCTCCATAATCCAGCAAATGTTAGCAATTCGGTCTCTAGTTCCTTTGCCTCTTGAAAAACTAGCCTGTACTTTTGGTAATTTTTGGTTCACATATTGCTGAAGTCTAGTTTGTTGGAGTGTGAAATGAGCACAACTGTTCAATAACTTGAAGATTCTTTGACATTGCCTTTCTCTGGTTGGAATATAAAGTGATCTTTTCCAATCTAGTGGCCACTGTTGAGTTTTCCAAATTTTCTGGCATATTGAGTGCAGCACTTTTAACAGCATCATCTTTTAGAATTTTAAAAAGCTAAGCTGGAATTCTATCCCTTTGGCTAGCCTTATTGTTAGAAATGCTTCCTAAGTTTCACTTGACTTTATTCTCGAGGATGTCTGACATTATGGTTATTGGTAATGTTGCAGATATTTCTTGTATAGTTCTTTTGTGTATTTTTGCCAACTTTTCTTAATCTCTTCTGTTTCAATTAAGTTTCTACAATGTTTGATTTTATACTGCCCATTTTTACATGAAAAGTTTCCTTGATATCTCTAATTTTCTTGAACATCTCTTTTGTCTTTCCCATTCTATTATTTTCTAGTTCTTTTTATTGCTCTTCAGAAAAACCCCCAAACTGTGCCATTCTCTGAAATTCTGCATTCAGTGGAATTTATTTTTCCCTTTCTCCTTTACCTTTTGTTTTCCTTCTTTCCCCAGCTCTTTGGAAAGTTTCATCTCATCAGAAAGGCATTTTGCTTTCTGAATTTTCTTTGAAAATTTTTCTCCTGTCTCCTGTACAATATTGTGAATTTCTGTTCATAGTTCTTCAGAGGGTTGTTGAAAAATTGTTTGCTATGACCAGATTTGATAAAACTCTCTGTTTCTTCTCTGCTTCACTTTGTACTCCAAAGTCAAACTTGTCTGATCTTCCTTTTATCTTTTGGTATCCACTTTATATTTCTAATCTTATATGTAAGTTCTTCATAGAATTGAGCAACTTTGGTTTCTTAAGTATTAATATTTGGACATAGACTTGTATTACTATATGTTCAAGTTTAAGTTGCATTCAAACAGACATAATTCTGTAGTTTGAGATTATATGCCAGCATTGCTTTTCTCACTCTTTTGTTAGGGCTACTCAATTCCTTCTAAAGGATTCTTAGTAATATTTACCACCTGAATTAAATTCACCCTATCCATTTAAGTTCATTGACATCCAAAATGTCATTGTTTAATCTTTTTATCTCCGGTTTGACTACCTCCAGCTTATTTTATATATTTTACATTCCAGATTCCTATGCAATAGGGATCTTTATAGCCTCAGACTTTCCTTTTGTCCCCAGAAACATCCACAACTGAGCTTTTCAGCTTTGATTCAACCACTTCATTAGTAGTGAAGCTATTTGTAACCATCCTCCATTTTTCACCAGTAGCATATTGGACACCTTCTGATCTGTTATGTTCTTCTTCCAATGTCATTGCTGTATCATTTTAGTTCTGTTCATGGGGCTTTCTTGGCAAAGATACAGCAGTAGCTTGCCATTTCTTTTTCCAATGGATCACCTTTTGTCAAAATTCTTTACTATGAACTGTCTGTCTTGGTTAACTGCACAGCATAGCTCATAGTTTTATAAGTCCCTCTGCCATGACAAAGCAGTAATTCATTAGGGGATTGGTGGAGATATTCAATAGTAAATTGATGAGCATTTATTGACTTTCTAGCTACTAGTGAATAACAAAACTATTAAGCACTTGGTATATGCCAAAAATTGTGCTAAGTATTAGGGATACAAATAAAAAAAGTGAGATGGTTCTTGCTCTCACAAAGCTCACGCTCTGATTGTAGAAGACAATGCATAAATAAAAGAAAGTTCAGCTACAGGACAGATGGAAAACCTGGGAGCCCTAATAGTGGCATATGGCAAGACTCAGAGGTCCTTAGGTTATATAAGTAGCTCAGAAGACAATGCTGAGGGACTTTAGGGCAAAGTCAGGGCAGATGGGAAAGCCTGAAGACCTTAGGAGCTAGTGGGCATGGCAGATGGCATGGCCTGAGTGTTCCTCATTTCATCACAAGGAGTGGAGATGTTGTCTTCCATATCATCTAAACCCTGAGAACTGTCAAGCAGCCAAGTCTAAAGGTAAAGTCAAGGGAGAAGGAGTCTCTTGGGAAGTGATAAGTCTTGCTATAGCCAGGACACCTAGGGTAAATTTTAGAATGATCTGGGTCTGGAGGAGGAAACAAAGTAGGAACACAAGGAAGGCTGGATTAGTCACTGTCCTAGGTATGGAGGATATAAGCAAAATGGAAAGTCCCTGAATTTAGGGGTTTAAATTCCACCAGGGAGATGACATGTAGATAAAGAATTATATACAAAATGACTGCAAGAGCATGATGAATATGGAAATATGTTTAGAAGAATTGTACATATTTAACCTATTTTGGATTGCTTGCTGTCTGTGAGAAGGGATGAGGGGAAGGCAGGGAGAGAACATTGGAACACAAGGTTTTGCTGAGGTACAAACACTGGAACTTTTATTTGAGAAAACAAAAAGTTCTAAGTAGAAGCATTTTACCATGGATAGAGTTCTGGGCCTGGAGTTAGAAAAAAACAGGGTTCAAATCCAGTCTCAAATACTTATTGTATGACTCTGGGTAAGTCTCCTCCTCTGACCTTTCCTCTCCTGTGTTTCTCTCAGTTTCCTTAACTGCAAAATGAGGATCACAATAATTCCTACCTCATAGGTTTATTATGGGAATCAAATGAGACATTATTTATATGAGGGCTTAGCACAATACCTGGAAAAAGTAGGTACTATATAAATGCTTATTTCCTTAAGAGGTACAGATAATTAGAAGTTATCCTGAAAACATGGGGCACAGATAAATAAATGAAGATAGTAGATGAAATATTGTACAAGAAGAATGGTAAGGCCTCATTATGAAGTCCATAGAGTGTATGAAAGTGAGATATATGTAATAAATGGGGAAAACAGCTGTGCAAAGATGTGCTACAGAGGGAAGAAAATTAAGACAGGGATGAACATCTGAACCAGGCTGGTGAGAAAGAGTGAAGAGTTTAAGAGGGCTTCTAGGTTATAAATCTTGCTTCCTATTAGGATGGTTGGGCTCCTTGATAGAAATAAGGGAACTCAGAAGAGAACTATATTTGAGGAAAAGATAATGATATTTGCTTTGTTCATGTTGAGTTTGAAAAACTATAGGACAGCTTACTGATAGGAAGTTTTTTTTTTTTTTTTTCTGAAAAGACAGTGCTAAAACATGTTGCCTCAGCCCCAACACAAGATGTTGATGATAATGGTGAAATAGAACAAAGAAGAAAAATTCTTTCACCCAAGAATCTCTGAGATATGGTGGAATGTAAGTCATTTTTATAATGCAGTAATGGAAAATTAAATATGCTATTTAAAAGGATAAATTAACTAAAAAATATGACACAGTACATACTACTCTATAGTATGATATACTAATGTGAGGAAATCTATGAACTGCAAGTTTTTGGACTAAGATCAATGGGAAAGTATTGATAATTGTGTATAGGATTTTTAGATAGGGAATGGACTAGATCAAAGCTTCTTAAACTATGGGGTCATATAACTAAATTTATAAATATATTTTATATCCCTATATATTCTGAGTCACAGAAAAATTTCTTTGGTAAAAAGGGATTGGGAATAGAAATAGTTTAAGAAGTCCTCGACCAGATGACATCTAATATTCCTTCCACATATAAGCTTCCTGAATAAGGCATACCATTATCAAAAATTGGAGTAAGACAAGGCTGAAAGAGACTGAACATTAACAATACCCTGCTGAGTAGGTGAAAGCAATAATGACACTAAGATATAGAATAAATGGAAACACTGGCACTGGAGTCAAAGGATCCAGTCAAAGGATCCCAACCTTGGTGGATTTATTATCTATCTGATTTTGGGTAAAACTTCTTGGACCTAAATAATCCTATGTAATATCAGGAGTTAGTTCTCTATGGTTCCTCCTAGATCTAAATTTAAGATCTTATGATTAAACACAAAATGCAATGGGTAGATTGTGACCTTCAAATCACACAGTGAGTAAATGTTTGATGCAGATTTTTGAATTCAAGTCTTCCTAACTCTAAACCCAGTGTTCTATGCTTAAAACGGGTGTAGGTCAATCATTTCATCTATGTTCAACTCTTCATGACCCCATTTGGGACTTTTTTCCCCCAAGAAACTGGAGTGATCTGTGATTTTATTATCCAACTCATTTTACAGATGAGGAAGCTGAGGCAGACAGACTTAAGTGACTTGTCCTGAGTTGAATAGCTACTAAGTGTCTGAAGTCAGATTTGAATTCACAAAGAGGAATATCCCTGACTTCAGACTCTGTACTCTATCTACTGGCTGCCTTGCCCAAAATCATATACATGTGAAATCCAGTAGACAGAAGCACTGGATAAGGCCTAGAATATAAATAAGGGTTACATTATGGAGGACCTTCTGTGTCAAACCAAGGAATTTATTATTTTATCAGTAGGCAAACAATATGAATTGGGGGTAGGGGGAGGAGACATAATCAGAAATCTGAATTAAGAAAATTATTCTTCCATTGAAAGAACTATTGTTTTCCTTTTGCAACAGGTGCTGTGGTTTTCTTTTTTTGCCTGTTTGTAATTTCTCAATATTTCCAACTCTTTTCAGAGATAATTGTGAGTGACTGGGTAAATTCATTAGCTAATTCCCTGAGCGTCTACAGTTCATGTCGTTTAGATTCACTGATTTGTTTCTCTTCCCATTTTCTCTGTGAGCCGTAATCTACTTTTGGTCAACAGAAATTTGTGTAAGTTGTTCATTATTTCACAGTACCCAGTAATAGGTGCCACTTAAATACACAGATGCTATTCTCTTTTCTAATAGAAGACTAATTTACTATTTTTAAAAGGATCTTTGTCCTTAATCCACTTGGTAACCATCAAAGATTTCATTCTTTTCTTCATTTATTGGACAGTCTATTTTCTGTCCTGGTATGTTTAGAAAAGCCTTTTAAAATTTTTTTGCCATTTTCTGTTATCTAAAATTAATTCATTCCATTGTGTCTGGTTTCTTATGCCTGAAAACCTTACCTGATTATTTAGTCCTTCTCCTCCCCCACCCCAGTCTTTTCCCCTTCTTCAATTTCTAATACTCATTCTTTTTCTTTTAAATGAGAAAAATCAAGAGATGATTGTAATTATTTCTTTGCAATAAAGATTCACTACTAGAAGAGCATTTGAAATGCTTTCTCAGTGACTCCTTGCCCTTTTATTTTTTACATGTTTTGATGCACTCAGAGAGGTTTCTTTATTTTAACACAAAGACAATAAAAAGTATGATGGACAAAAAAAGTAATTTACCTCTGTATATAACATATAAATCTTCATTTTAATATCAGCTAAAAAGAAATTTAATAATTTATTGCTTTAAATAGCAATATTCTCTTACTAAAGGATAGGAATACTTAGAAGGTATGGTAAAGGACATCTATAGCGAAAATCAAGTATATAAGTAATTTTTAAAATTGGGATTAAATTTAGAAATCTTCTATTAATCCACCTTCTAATTTTATAAGTGAGGAAACTGAGGTCAGTAAAGAAGATTGTGCCCAACATTACACATATAATCTAGGTTTGTTTTTGTTTGTGTTTTTGCTAAGTCACGGTTAAGTGACTTGTCCAGAGTCACACAGGTAGGAAGTAGTAAGTGTCTGAGACCAGATTTGAACTCAGGTCCTCCTGACTTCAAGGAGGGTTCTCTATTCACTGTATCATCTAACTGCCCCAAACCTACATTTTAAAACTCTCAGTTCAATGCTATTTCTACTACTTTCTACAACCTCTCTAGAGATGGCATAAGGAAGGTAGATGGCACAGTAGATAGATTGCCAGAACTAGAGTCAGGAAAACAATTTCAGCTGTATGACCCTAGACAAGTCACTTAATCCTGTTTGCCTCAGTTTCCTCATCTATAAAATGAGCTGAAGAAGGAAAGGGCAAACTACTTTGCCAAGAAAACCCTAAATTGACTCACAAAGAGTCAGACAAGACTAAACAACAACAAAAGTTATTGTTTATGTACTTATGAAATATACTTAAACGAGGAGAAAATAAATGAGAAAAGAAATTCACAATATCTAAGGGTGATTCTATCAAAGGAATAATAATAACTAGTATTTGTATAATATTTTAATGTTTTCAGAGTGCTTTTATAAATATCTCATTTGATCCTCATAGGTAGATACTGTTATTATTCCCATTTTACAGATTAAGAAATCTAGTCAAGCAGTGGTTAAGTGTCTAAAATTGTTGTTAAATCATACTCTATTACTTGTTTATCCTGTTTGTATATGGGTCTATTTCTAAAAATAAAATGTGAACTTGGCTACTGCCATAGTAAGGGAAAGGATTAATTTGCAAGTACTATCCATATTCACTGATGACTTATTTGTTGCTATTGTTGATAATGAGGGTGACAATAATTACTACAACTACCACTGGTAGCTCAACAACAATCATACTTTATTTGTTCAAGAATTTCATTCTATACCATTTTCTCCAATAGATTATCTCCTCTGTCATCCCCACTCTTTCACTTATTTTCAATATCTCTCTACTGGCTCATTTTCTACTCCCTGAAAACAAGCCTGTCTCTCTTGAAAACAACAATAACAACAATTTCTGACTTGATTCTTCCATCCATGTAAAATATTCTCATATCTTTTATATCTTTTATAATTAAATTTCTTCAAAAGGCAATCTATACTAGGTACTTTCATCCCCCCTCCCCTTTATTCTTCTCTTTAACCTTTACAATCAGACTCTCAACTTAATCATTGCCTTCCAAGTTACAAATGATCTAATTGCCAAATCCAATGGTCTTTCTTTAGGCCCCATTCTGCTTGACCCCTATGGAGCCTTTGACATTGTTGATCATTCTTTCCTCCTTTGCTGCGTCCTCCTCCAAATCATGCCCTCTAAATATAACTAGCCCTCAGGGTTCTATCTTGGATCTTCTTCTTTTCTCCTTTTATAATGGTTCACTTAATGATAGCATCAGCTCCTATGGATTTAATTACCATCTCTATGATGATGACTCTTTTTCTTTTCTTTGTTTCTGTGTTGTTTTTTTTTTTTACTTAACAGCTTATTTTTTTTTCAATTACAATCAAAGATAATTTTAAACATTCTCTTTATAAGATTTTGAACTCCAAATTTTCCCTCTTCCCCCATTTCCTAATCACTCCCCCAAATAGCAAGCAAGTTGATATATTATATGTGTTCATTGATATTAAATATATTTTCACATTGATCATATTGTGAAAGTAGACTCAGAACAAAAGGGAAAAACAAAAGGAAAAAAAAACAGCAAAGAAATAAAAATAGTACGCTTTAATCTGAACTCAGACTCCATAGTTCTTTTTCTAAAGATGGTCAGTATTTTCCATCACGAGTCTTTCGCAATTGTCATATATATTGCATCGCTGAGAAAAGCTAAATCTACATTTTTGATCACTGCACAGTGTTGCTATTATTTTATACAATGATCTCCTGCTTCTGCTCACTTCACTTAGCATCAGTTCATGTTTTCAGTCTTTTCTGAAATTAAATTCTTATCATTTCTTATAGAATAGTAATGTTTCATTACATTCACATACCACAACTTGCTTAGTTATTACCCAATTGATGGAAATGCCCTCAATTTCTAATTCTTTGCCACCACAAAAAGAGCTGCTACAGATATTTTTGTATATGTAGGAATTTCCCCTTTTTTATGATCTCTTTAGGATACAGACCTTGGCGTGATATTGCTGGGTCAAAGGGCGTGCCCAATTTTATAACCCTTGGCCATAGTTCCAAATTCCTTCCTCTGTTACACCTACTGACCTCCTTACTTCTTTTAAGTCCCAACTAAAATCCCACTTTTTACAAGAAGACTTTCCAATCTTTTTAATTCCAGTGCTTTCCCTTTCTTAAATTATTTTCTACTTATTCTGTATATGACTTTCTTTGTTTACATTGGTTTTCCTGTAGTCTCCCTCCTTATATTGCAAGCTCCTTGAGGGTAAGAACTGTTTTCTACATTTTTTTTTGTATTTCCAGTACTTAGCACATAGTTGGCACTTAATAAATGTTTATTGTTTGATTGAAAATAAAGACTAATTTCTATGATATCTCTACTTTAGAATCATGTTTCTCAGGCTCTATGTATCCCAAAGAGAATTGATTTTCTTTCTATATGAGCTCCCTTTACTTAAATGTCTTATCCCCAATAAAAAAAATACCACTATTATTTAGCTATTCCAGGCTACAAACTTTGTTGTTAGTTTTATTTACCTGTATATACAGAGAGGCAGCATGGGATAATATATAGAGAATTAACTCTTTATATTATAATATATTGAAGCCAAGAAGATCTGAGTTTAATTTTCACCTCTAACACATATTGGCCAAGAGGTTTTAAGCAGATTACTTACCCTATCAGTCCTTTGAGTCTGTAAATTGGAAAAAAAAGTGTCTAATCTGCTTTAAGAGTTCCCTATATTAATGAACTAACAAAACTAATTCCTATTCCCTATCTCCATACAAAACCTCTTACCAATTTGTAGATTATTCTTTAAAAAGACTTTTTAGAGTCTTTCCTCTTTTAGTCAGAATATAAATCAATATAGTGAAATATCCAATAATTAATTCATTTAATGCCTAAGTCAGTATAATAGATGGTCAAATCTATGTGGCTCTTTCACCTGCCAGTTCAGTGAATTTACATTAAAAAGAAAGTTAGAAATGCCATCTTAATTGCTCTGAGCAATTAGGAATATTCCTAATAGGTAGGCAGAGGTTTTGCTTTCTGTCTTAATTTACATTTATATGTATCTCTTTCCAACTTACAGACTCTATAGTTGGGGCAAAATTCTGGAAACATTGAGGCTAAGAAAGAGAAAAGGATATTACCATGTAAATTAATACACAGGCATTGAGAAAAGAGCTCAAGACTAAGCAAGTGATTAAAAGAATCACAAATGATATAATGAACAACCTTTAATTATATAAAATTAAAAAGGTTTTGCTCAAACAAATTTAACATTATACAAATTAGAAGAGAAACATAACTGGTGTGTGGGGGTAAATCTTTGTAACAAGTTTCTCTGATAAAGGTCTAATTTCCAGGACTATACAAAACTAATTTAGAATTATAAGACTAAAAGCATATTATGTGATCAAAGGATACTAACAGGAAGTTTTGAAAGAATGAAATCCAAGGTATGCTCTAAATCATTGTTAGAGAAATTCAAGTTGAAACAATTTTGAGAATCTGTCTCATCAAAATTGTCAACATTGATTGGTCATCAATGTCCAAAATAGGAAAGCACATATATTTATGATATTGTGGTGAAACTAGAATACCAGTCCACTGTTGTTGTTATAATCAGGTGCAGCCATACTGGAAAGCAAATTGGAACTATGTACAGAGATTTACCAAACCCTATAGTTTTGACCCAGCTGCACTGCACTGAGGACTATAATGCCAAAGAAAGAAAAATGATCTATATTTGGGGATAAAATCAGCTATTTTTATTGTTACCAAAACTGGAAATTAAGAAAATTTCCTCTATTCAGGAATGCCCATAGAAATTGTGATATATGACTGTAACAGAATATTATTGTGCCATAAGAATGAAATGATAAGATGAATATTTCAAAGGAATCTCAGAAGATTTTTATCAACTGATTGAGAGCAAAACAAACTGAACTAGAGCAATTTATACAATCTAAACAACAGTATAGAAAAAAAAAACCTTTGAAACAATTTAGAGTACTGATCAACAAAATGATTAACTCTAAAGTTAAAAGAATGAAGATGATACATGTCACCCACTTCTCCATAAAGAGGGGTCACAAAAATAAAATGCATAAAGAAACATATTTTCAGACAGGCCTAATGAGATAATTTGTTTTACTGGATTATGTAGATATGTACTGATGGATTTGTTTTTTGAGGTTTGTTTTGTTTTTTACCTTGTTCAATGGAGGAGAGGTATTGGAAAGAACATATGAATAAAAACAACTTATTACTTGACAAATAAAAACAGTAGACTAAAAACAAACTGTGTCCAATTCTTAACATAGTGACTACTATCAGTGGCTAATGGCTTTCTTCATTTACTTTCTTCATGTCATAACTTTGTTCTGCATTTTCCTTTCACTAGTTGTCCTTATATTGAAGATTCTTTCTGACTTAGTTTTTAATGCTTTTTTTCCTTCCCTTCTGCTGTCAGAGACTTGAAAAATCCCCTCAGCTCTAAACTAGCTATTCTTTTTATATAAACTTTTGGGAACGATCAGATCCCTTATCCAATCTGGAATAGATTTCCTACTGCATTCAATTGAAATATCTTTGAGTAATCCAAAGATGTGTAAAAATTTGTTCACATTTAGTGAATAACTGAATTGTGTTCTGACGTGATAAATGTATTAGGGTTTAGCTGCTTAACCTTTACTTTCAATGGGCTGGGGTGAATTTTTATTGATTTACTCAATCAACTCCCATTTTTAAAAGAGAACAAGATACAGCATAATGGAGTCTTGTATTAGAAGCAAAATGACATATATTAAAGTAGTCACATGAGCAAAACATTTAATGTTTCTGAGTATTTGTTTTCTGAATCTGTGAAATGGGAATAGTCATTCAATCAAATGTACTCTGGAGTCAGGAGAATTGGTTTCAAATTTTGAAATTGAAATTTGCTTCAAATTTATTAGCTCTAATTTTGATCAATATACTTAAACTCTCTGGATCTTAATTTCCTCCCTTGTAAAGTGAGGGGATAGGACTAGAAAGCCTCTGATGCTCCCTTTAGCTCTAAACCTATAATTCAATAAACTAAATTAATATGTATTAAAAACCTACTATATAACAGGAACTGAATAATATTGACACTACCTATTACAATTAAGTTAAGACAATAGTTTCTCAATCTTAAAACAGAAAGCTATTATTATTGGAATTTTTTTTCACATACCTTGCTCCAGTAATATTTGTATTTTCTCTCTGCAATTATTTCCTAATTATTCTGTCTGTATCTTGTTTGTATGTTGTCTTCCTCATTAGACTGAGTTCCTAAAACAGGACTGTTTTTTAAATCTATTTTTTTTTCATATCCCCAGTGCTTAGCTCAGTCCACAATATATAGTAGATGTTTAATAAATACTTGTTGATTTAACTATCTCCACTCCAATCTATTTTATATGACTTCTTCTTAAAATAACAATTTAATGAAATTATCCAGGAATCTACAATGGCTTTCTATTATCTCCTGAACCAAATCCAAATTCTTCTGAATCATTTTATAGGCCCTATTAAATGGACCCACATCACTCGTGCTAATTTGTATATCAATCATCCCTAACATGATCCCTTCACACCTGTTGGGTTGAGCTACCCTTGCAAATTTCTGCTTCTGTTTTCATTCATGTTGCCTTCCCCTATAATACTGATCTCATCTTTTCCATTTGACAAAATCTATGAATTAATTTTTAAAAAGTTTTCTTGCTGATCCTTCATTTTTATTTTCTTTTTATCATTGTCATTTATAATTATTCTGCAAGGACCTGCTTAAATTCCTCCTCCACTGGAGCTTTTCCCAATTAACCAACATTTCTCAGTGATCTCTTGTTTAGAGTAATGACTAGGCTTGCAGTATTTGCCACACCATTTGCAAGCTGTTCCTCAGAACATGTTGTTTATTTATTTTTTAGGATTTTTTTAATGAAGATTAAGCTTGGCCTTTCTAATAGGTGTAGAAGCTTCAAGAGGGTAAGGCTCAGACCTCATGTTTTCCTTTATCTATCTATATTACTCAGTAAAGTGCCAAGTCCATAGGCATATAATGACTTCTCAGTTAAATACTTATTGCAAGATGAAAAGGATGATTTGCTGGTTTGTGTCTCTTAGATTTTCTATAAAATGTACCCTTAATTGATATCCATGGGAAAAGCATGTGTATGTATATCTATACACACTTATACATATAGATTTATAAATGTGCATATACACACACGTGAACACACATGTTCATATATATGACATGTACATCCATACACATATGCTTATGTGTTTATACATATGTACTTATATGTATGCATGTGTGTATTGGAAAAATTATCCCAACTTTGCCATCTAATTTGTAATAAATCCTCTTTGCAAAGTACATTTAACTTTATAAACAGTGGTAATGATCGATTTTAGTTATAGGTCCTCTGCTTTCCTGTCAACAAATCAGAACAGGATTGTAGACCCACATTCTAATTGAGTATATTGAGGTATCAACTTGACCATCTTGTTTATGATGGCATAGAAAAGGATGATTTTTAGAGATATTTATTATTCACCATTAGGGCTATCAGAGTGGACAGTGTGGACATTTTTTCACTCCTTTATGAAAAAAAAATGTAGAGCACAATAAGTCCTCATGAGTTAAAGAACTCCTCTATAACAATGTTTGAAGGGCTTTTTTCCCATCTATTACTTAATACAAGGTAATAAGATAAAAAAATAAAAGAAAAGACTTTCCCCTCAAGAAGAACATGCTATTTACAAACTGTCAGGAACAATATATTATTAAAGGGGAAGAAAAGCTAAAAATGTGGTTGAGCTAGGCAAGGGAATGAGGTAAGGCACAGAAGTAGCTATGTCATAGGGAAATTACAATTTGTTGATTTGATTCTAATTTTGGGTGTGGATTTTTGTTGGAATCAGGAAGGCTGGAAATTTGCAACCAAAACAGGGACAGATGCCAGCTAGCAACTAGAATACTGTCATGTCTTGAGTGCCATGAGAAAAGTTTTACCACAAGTTTACATTTATTTAACAGAGATACAAAAGGGGTTTGAATTGTGTGCTGGAAATGATGTATTTAAGAGTCCATGAAATCAAGTTTATGATAGAAATGAATTAGAAAATCTGTATATGTTTTGTTGCCACAGTTGTCCTTTGTTTCTCTTCCTTGCTGCCCCCACCCTCACCTTTTTTTTTTTAAGAGAGTCATTGTCCTAGCATTTAGCATAATATTAACCAAGCATCATGACTAGGAATCATTTTGGGAAAGGAAAACCATCCTGCTCAAAACAGGAAAAGCAGAAGTCCCAGTCCTAATGTCTAAGGAAGAACATCATAGGACAAAAACAAGAGATAAGGAATTTGAATGTATTAAAATATAATTTGAGGATCTTGGGGAGTCTTGAACTCATCATAAAATAATTTTAATATATTTACTTACTGCCTCAAATCAATTTGAACAGCATTAGGAGATTAGAATGTTTGATATAAGATATTATAGGTTTTTGTGAGAAATATGCCCGACGGAGTCAATCAGGATGTAGGAAAACTGCCGCTCATTTCATAATTTTATACTAAGCAGTCAAGTTTCCATTCTGGTAGGTCATTTGAATCACGGCAGGTGGCTATGCTTGCTTCTGAACAGTGTGCTCTGAGTCACATGTGACGCAAATGAAAGGCGATTATCATTGTGGGGAGCTTCATAGGATTGGAAACAAGACTTTAGGTCTCATGTAAAGATTCCTTCAAATAATTCACCCAGCTAAGCGTCTGTGGCCCCCAACTCCTAATTTAAAAATTTTGATAAATGAAGTATCTCTTTAGTTAATAAATGAAGTATCTCTTTAGTTATCCTTTGTCAGCAACATTCATTTTAATGGAAAGTGAGTTTACAGGGTTACATGATTGAACTACTGAGCCAAGTCAGTGTTGGCAAATGATGGGCTAAATTATTGATGTTACACACTAATGAATTCTGATGAGAAATAAAACACAGACATTACGTTTCAAGTGGTTCATAATTATTTTTGTACTTTAAAAGCAATTTTACTCTTTTCCCCCCAAATCATACTGGTTCTGTAAAACAAAAACATAGTTAGTGATTATAACTAAAATTATTGAGTTTGTGGCAAAAAAGAGAGAGCTCTTCTAAGTTTTCATTTCTGTGAGGATAATGTTATTCACACTAGGTTTCTGATTTCTTTATATACTTCTGGGAAAAGATAATTAAATTAAATGTCTAAATTTTAAAACCAGTGTCTTTAAATAACATAATCTGCTCTGCAGCCATGGTTAGCAGTTCACTAGATGCGTTTATCATCTATGATGTATCTATCAACACATTTCCTGGAGATGGGCTGAGCTGCCATAATTAATTCAGGTAATGACAAAAACAGAAGGGCTGCCAAAAAGCAGCTTTGTACTTATAAACAATTGATCTTCAAACTTGTGGTACAGCATGATGTGTGCACTGGAATGTGTCATAAGCATGGGGAAAATAGAGCTCTAATGGATATGAGCAGAAATGGTTTCAAATATAACTAGGCCAAAAGGCCACAGGACAGAGTCCATTGGCATTCTGCAATCTAGTTATTTATCTTCCTTAATATTGGTCCTATTACTTAGCTTATGAATGATTTTTAAGTCATGAGAAATGCTTGCTTTTTTTTCTTGACTTCTAACTATAATCACTGATATGATTGTTAAGGCCATCAGATCCTACATCTTTCTGAATTGTATTTTTCTGGAAAGTGAGGAAAGTTGAGGACATTTTTAGGAAATTTGAAAAGTTTGAAAAATATTACCTTAATAACAAAATGATATATGTTTAAGATACAGATTTTAACCCTATGCCAAAAAAAAGAAAGAAAGAAAGGAAAGAAAAAGAATTTAAACAAGCCATGAATGAACACCCTAAGGTGAAAAAACTCTAATCCATATAGAGTTATAAGTGAATACCATCATCTATAATAGTTATTCTCATAAAGGTGGAAGGTACTTTAAAAAGCATGAAATTTATCAAATAAATATATTCTTTATATTCAAACCAGGGAGAGACAAAGAAGTGAAAGAGAATTGCAGATTAATCACAATAATGAATATTGATGCCAAAGTTTTAAATAAAAGCCTCACAAAAAAATGTACAGGAAATTATCCAGAAAATTCACCATGACCAAGTTGAATTCATACTAGTGTTTCAAAAATTGATTAATATTGGGAAAACAATTGGCATTGTGAATCATGTGAATAACAAAGACAGATTATTTCAATATATACTAGAAAAACTTCTAACAAAATATAACATTCTTTTTTGTGTGTGTGAAAAACTTTTAAAACCACAAGGATAGAAGAGCCTTTTATTGCAATCAAAACCATATATTTAAAACCAAAATTGGCATTATTAACAATGGGGAAAAGAGCTCTAGAATAGGAGTTTTTAAACGTAGGGTCCATGAAACTCTAAGGAGTCTGCTGATAAAGTTCATGGGGTCTATTAACTTGGATTAGAGGAAAATCACATCTTCAATTTAATTAACTTTTAACTAAAATGTAACATTTCCTTCAGTTATGAATGTAACAAGCAACAAACATTATTCTGAGCTGACCATAAGTTCCAACAGATTGTTAAAGGGGTCCATGACACATAAAAACCATTTAAGAAATCTGATGTAGGAGCTTTTCAAGGATAAACTAGAACAATACAGTAAGGCTCTCTATCCCTTTGTTTTAATAGAAATGCATACACACATATATGTTTATATATAAAAACAAAACATATATATAAACCCAGAGCAGTAAAGGGGACAAATCATTCCTGTTTAGAGATGTCAGGATAGAATACTTAGAAAATTCCCTAGAATTAGTAAAGATACTGAGATAATAAATAGTTTTATTAAAGTAAAAGAAAAAGAGTACACAAAAATCATTAGGATTTATATGCAGTTCTAAGAAAAACTAGAAAAAATATATAAATAAGAGATGCGATATTCAAAATAATTATAAAATGCACAAAATGTTTTGGAATTATTTGACAAGACATAAGAAATTTATTTTAAAAATACAAATATGAACTATTCTTTACAATAATAAAGGGGAATTGAAGTAATTGAAATAATTGAAAAGAAATTCACTGCTCATGGCGGGATATGCCAACCATAGTGAAAATGGCAGCAATGCCCAAATTAATTGACAAATTTTGGGATTATACCTATCAAATCACTGAGGGGATACTTTTCAGGATAGACAAAATAAAGTTCATTTGGAAAAATAAAAGATCTAGAAACTTCAGGGAAATGAGAAAAAATACAAATGAAGAGATCATAATATTATCATAATTTAAGCTATATTTGTAAAATAATTTGTATCAAGATATCTTTCATTGTTTAAAAATAATAAAGTAGATGGGTTAGCGTAGGAAAACAAGAAACAGAAGCAGTCAAAATAGTACCACAAAATATGATAAAACTAAGAGAAAATACTTGCTTTTTGAAAAGAATTTCTAGTCACTGGAAATTGGTTCAACAAAAATCAAGTTAGACCAAAAATTTTATACCTATATCATAATAATCTCAAAATGGATACATGACTTTTACATAAAAGATCATACAATAAAACAATTAAAATAGAATGAGACTACATTCCTTTCACAACTACGATTAGAAGGAGAAATTTTAATATAGCAAAGGATAGAAAACATTATAATAAAATAAAATAAACAGTTTTGACTACAGAAAATGAAAAAAAAATAGATGCACCAATTAAGAAAAGTAACAAGCAAAGAATTAAAAAAGATAGAGTACAAAAATATTTTTGTCAAAGATCACCTATAAAAGTTTGACATTTAAAATATTTAAAGGGGATTAATTCAAAAACAACACCAACAGTCATTTCTTCATAGACAAGGGATCAGATGATATGAACGACATAACAGATTAAATGAAAAATTACTCTAGATCACTAATAGTAAGAAAAATTCAAATAGCTATCACAAAAGGCAGAGTGAAAGAAGTGTAAGTATAATCCAAAGAGTTATGATGAATCTGGGTCACAATTTCAAATATTAGTCAAGTGTATATTGTATAGGGATTTCATGATTCTGGTAGGGACTATAACAAGTAATCTCTAAGATCCCTTGCAACTTGGGAATTTAGGGACTCCATGATTCTATGCAAGGGGGAGACATTTCACTTCATACTATGCAAACTGATAAACAATTGTGAAAGATGGGAGCTGTTAATGCTAAAGTGATCCTGGAAAGACAAGAACACTAATGCACTGGTGGTGGAGTTGTGGAATTAATCCTCAAATTCTGGATACCAATTAGAAATTAAGCACAAAAAGTGAATAAACTGTTGATATTCTTTGAATAATATACTGAGTACAAATCTAAAGAAATATTAGTTTCAACAATAACAATACTTTTTGTATACCAAAATATCTATGCTCTTTATGATAGGAAAAAGTATACCAATGTAATTAAATGCTATTTAGTTTTGATGAATAAAAATCAAGAATTCAGAAAAATATGGGGGGAAATTGGACTGATATTGAGTGAGAAAAGTATAACCAGAAGAATAATGCTCATCATGACTATGTCGGTTTAAATGAACATAGAACTCACTAAAAGGAAGCTAAGTATGTCTGATTTCTTTTTTAATGAAGGAGCTGGAGAACAGATGATGAAACATAAATCCTCACTTATGGCAGAGAAGAGAGGAACTAAAAGCGTAGACTCTCAGCTCTCTATATGAGCTACTTAACAGGAGAGACTGTTTGCCTTATCTTTGTATTCCCATTGTTTCTGCTTAGTACATAGTTGGGGCTTATTAATTGCCTACTTGACTTAACTTTTTCTTTGTCACAAGAGAGAGACTTCACTGGAAGAAGACTGTTAAAATGACTGTCATAGAAACGCACACACACACAATTTAAATAAAGCATTTTATAAATTTGGTAATGAGAGAGATGATATGGGAGAAATAAGATAACTCTTTATACAATTACTAATCTTCTCATCTACGTCATTTTAAATTATTTTTTAAAAATGAAACAAAGTATTTAAATTCTAGGTACAAAGTTTCTATAAATTGGATTAAAGATAAGGAATACAAAACAGTATAGCCTGGCTACTGCTTTGGAGGGGGAGGGGGTGCTATCTTTTTTTTTTTTTTTAATCCCTGATTTTAAATCAATCTCTGGAATTAGTTTGTGATAATTTCATGTTTCCCTTCTACAATATTTGCTAAATGGTAATGCTAAAGGCACAAATCTTGAGGAAGACTTATTTAAAGGGAAAAATTGAGCTTTTCTTTTTTAATTGCAATGTAATATTGCCCTGGAGTTATAAATGTGGTGTATATTGTTTTGTATTTACTCTATGTAAAGCTCAAAATCATTTGTTTGTGGTAATCTCACATCAAAAAGGCATCATTAGATAATGATGATGCTAAGTTGTATGAAAAATATCTCCTGGACATGCTCCATTAGTTGCTAATTTTCAAACTTAAAAGTTGTATCTTTAAAAATTTCCCCTCCCCCAAACATCAAGATGACTTGTCCACATGAAAAATGTCTTGCCTACATAATGTATGTGGGGGTGTTGTGGTTTGTTAAAAATAAGATACTAATTTTTTTGTCATTGCTTAAGCTGAGGCAAAAATCAAGCCAGATTATAATTTATAACTGCCTAATAACAAAAATAAAAAAGAGTATGAAAAAATATGAGAAACATGTACATTCTGGACTGAGTGGAATGAGTAGAAATCTTTAACTTTGTATAGATTTTGTATCTAGTTATCTGAGACCTGTTGAAGATCTTAGCTTAAAAAAGCCTGGTCTCCTATTTCATTCAGGGCTATCTTCAGTCATCTTGATCTATATTATGATACTGGACCCAGATGACTCTGAAGGAGAAAATAAGGCAGCTGACCTTGCACAAACCTCTCTCATTCAAATGCAATTCACTTGCACATCATGGCATCACTTTCCTAATGTCATAGTCCCCTTTGAGAGAAGAACAAACAACAATCTGTTACTATACTATCTCCCCTAGAAAGAATGTAGCTTCCTTGAGAGTAAAGATTAGAAAGGAAGGAAATAGGAATTTATTAAGTGCTTACTATTTTTAGGTTCTTTGTTGAGTGCTTTACAACTATTAATGCCATTTGATCTCTATAACAGTTCTTGTGGGGTAAGTGCTGTTATCGCCATTTTACATTAGAGTATATTGAGGTAAAATGACTTGCTGAGGATCACATAGTCAATTGTAAGTCCTAGAGGCCATGTTGGAACTTAGATATTCCTGATGCCAGATTCAGAACTCTCTTTACTGTTACCTAGTTGCCTCTAGGCAAATTATTTAATTTGTCTTTTTATCCACAGAATTTAGCCAGCAAATTGTAATTATTTAATATAAACTTGGGGAGTGGAATTAAATATCTACATAATTTTATGGTAACCTTTAATACGTAGCCTTTTAAAACCAGGATTATATAGCTCAATGTACTTCAAAGAATTAGCAAAACTGTTTATATAGGTACTCCATCTACCAGCACAGATCACAATACTTTCACACATTAGTTGAGAGCTTTTATGAGTTGCTATGACCAAAATACATTCATCATTTAGTAGCTCACTTTTTGGTGAGGAATATTTTTGAATTTAGGTAGGTTGGTCTTCATAGACACAACATACTTACAGTTTTACCTTGAATTCTGAAGTGAGCCACTTTTTTTAAACCATCTTCAATTAAAAAAAAATCTTCAATTAAAAAAACTATAGATAAAATAATACAAATCCTCTTCTGAATTGCTAGTATTATCACCACCAGAAAAGCCATCTCACATATATTTAGAAGGAGAAATTGCCCTTTATTTAGATGAAACATGGAAAGTGTTGGATTTTCAAAGACCTGGATTTGAATCTTGGCCCTGGCACTCACTAGCTATGTGAACATGAGCAAATCATTTAATCCTAACTCACTAAATTGCAGTTTCCTTGTCTTTAAAATGATGCTAATAATAACTGTAGCATCTACTTCACAGGGATGTTTCAAAACATAAAGCACTATTTTAAAAATGGTAGTCATCATTATTTTTTCTTTTTCTTTTTTTGGGGGGATATACATTTTTAATAATAGCTTTTTATTTTCAAAATATATGCAAAGATAATTTTCAACATTCACCCCTGGAAAACCTTGCATTCCAAATTTTTCTCCTTCCCTTCCCCTTCCCCTCTCTCCTAGACAGCATGTAATCCAATATAATGTTAAACATGCATCACTATTTTTTTCAAGGCAAGCTAAAGGAATCGATTGAAGATGAGAATTAGGAGAAAAAAATTAAGTAGCTATGGAAACTCACAGCTTTTCTCAGTCATAATTTCTTCATCTATAAAGCAAATGTATTAGACAACATACATTTCTATGATCTTTTTCAGCTCCATGGGTTTGTAGATGAAGAGACTCTAGAATGAAACTGATGAACTTTTTTATATAAGCACAATGAGCTGTGGTAAAGAACAATACTAAAAAATTACTGAATTTCCCCCAAAATCTATTTCATTTTTTAGCAAATGTTTATAGTAATCCAATTATTTACATTACCATCTTCCAAATGTATGAGCTTGGAACTGAGATAAGACCAAAGGCTAGTAGGAACAAGTGTATGTTGGCTGAGGATACCTCTCTAGTGCAGCTTCATGACAGGACCCATGTACAACTATGATACCCAAGAATAAACAAGCTATATTATTATTTAGGCAGATTTCTATATTTTTTCCTAATTCTATTCATAACTAGGAATATCGGCAAAGTGCATTATATTTGCAGCATTGTATTTACCTACTACTGTTGGAATTCACGTAATTTTTTTTTTTCTGAGGCAATTGGGGTTAAGTGATTTGCCCAGGGTCACACAGCTAGGAAGTGTTAAGTGTCTGAGACCAGATTTGAACTCAGGTCTTCTTGACTGCAGGAATGGTGCTCTATCCATTGTGCCACCTAGCTGCCCCTCTGTAATAACTTTTAAACCATGAACTTACTTTCCAATTGAATTCTTTCATATCTCCTAGATAACCTAGCTGTCCTGACTAGCCTCTTCTCAATTGGTAATGAACCAAAATTTGCCAAAGCCAGAAGTTCTTACTGGTTGTCCTATTGATATTTTGACCTATACACATTTTATTCTCTCTCTTTTTTTATTCTCAATAACATAAAAATTTATTGATTTATGTCCTTAATATTTTAGTAAAAATTCTGGGTAGAACAAGTGGAGTTTCTATTCTATTTGAAATGTGGTTTCAAGGAATACAATTCTGACTTTAAGGAATATATGTATTCCCAGAAAACAAATTCATAGGACTAGCAAGGGATTTTAAGCTGGTGGTTGTTGATCAAATCTTTACAACACCATTTTGGAGTAGATCTGAAATCAGTTCTTGAATTCATTTCCCATTTAATGTGTACTAGGGATAAATTGCTCATCCCCGCTGGGTTTCAATTTTTTTTTTCTCTTATAAGTTGAGGAGCTTGTGGGACTTGGACTGTATCTATTAGATTCCTTCCTGGTCTCAATTTAAAAATCCTCTGAAAACTATTTCATCTCCTTAATTATAAGCTTTTACGTTTGTCTTTTTTTTTTTTTTTGGTTCCGAGGCATACTAAAAATCACTCTTGAATTAAACAGATCTTTAGAATCACTTTTTAAAGAGAAAAATTATATTTCTTTTTTAAAAAGCACAATCAATAAAATGGCAAGTATTACAATAAAAAAGATTACAGTTTTGAGACCTTTGTTTCTTGTGGGACAAATTATGTTTTTTATTCACTATGTGACTAAGAAAAAGTCTCTGAGCTTTACAATGGAAGTAATGGGTTTCATAATTAAAAGCTATCACGCACTTATCTGAAAGATTGGGATGGTAAAATTTGTACAACCAACTTCACAAGACTAATGGAATGAAGATATTTTATAAACTTTAAAATATTATAGAAAAATGATTCATTAAAGTAATCATGAGTTCCTCAACTACTTAAAAGTATCTGTGGACTTATCCATATGTAATTTCCTTCAGTAGGATAAATCACATCTCATCCATGTCTGCCATGAATCCTGCTATTATCCTCCCAATCTGCCCACTGTTCAGAACTTCTTTGTTTCAAGTGATCTAACATTTGTAAGCCACTTAATATTGATTACATTACTTCCTCTCTTTCCCTTCCTTTTCTCTTTCCATCTTCCTTCCTTCCTGACATTTTATGGACAGAAATGGAGTATATTGCTTCAGTTTTAGTTATCTAATTATTACATGACTAGAGAATTTTCTTTTTCACTTATATTTACTTGAGGACATCACTTACAAGGTTTTCCCTTTATAATAATTTATTTGTAACATGATCCTACTACTGCTGATGATATTACCATCTAGGTAGCATAGGAGACAGAATATTGGACCTGGGATTTAGGAAAACTGAGTTCAAATTTGTGTACTTACTAGCATTCTAACCATAATCAAGTCACTTACCTATATAAATGCTTATTACCCTTCCTTATAATATTAATAATGGTAGTGATAATGATAATAAACATTTGTCATTCTGAGTGTGAGGCAAATATAACAAGTGATTTCCCCCAAATTATAGAGGTAACTTATTCATGTTTACCATGTGCTTCTTCATTGCTCTGTTAGTGAATCTTAATTTTAGTTCTTCAGCCAGCATAATATAACCTGGCTTGAAATTTTATAAGACTACCAGGAGAATAATGGCATCAAAAGATGTGACTTTATGTCACGTCAGGAAACTTGGAGTTATGGTCAAGTGGAAAAATACAGCAGCAACCAAGGGCCAAACTAGCTTAAAATGCAAATTAGTATATGAATTTTACAGAGATGGAAGGTAAAAAAATTGTGAACAAAATCATCCCACAAAATTTTAAGTAGCAAGGAAGGGGAAAAGCAGTTAAAAGAAATCTTGTTGAAAGATTCAACTAAGCAAAGTCATCCCTAGGGCATTCAAGGGTGAATGGAAAAAAAAATACATGAAAGATGGAAAAGGTATGTAAGGAATTTTTAAAACATAGTTTTTTCATGACTATTATAGTCTAAAATCATAATACAAGATGTCCTCATAAAGTAAGTCTTCTTTGTGGGATTTTCAACAATATAATATCCACTAACTGTGAGTAAACCCAACTTTTTGTCTTGGATAAATTCTCCTTTCTTTCTATAATCTCTTACTTGATGAATTCATTGGCTTCCTTCCATATGTGTCCATATGTGTGTGTGTGTGTGTATATATTTATATACACACACACATATACATATATATCTTAGATCTATATATTCAGACCTAGATTTTACTTTGAGTTGCAATGAATTGAATATTGGATATTTCTAACTGGATATCTCATAGACATCTCAAACTCAACATGTCCCAAACAGAACTCATCTTTTTTTCCCCCAAATCCACTCTTCTTCATAATATCCCTAGGATTCTGATGGCACTTTTACACTTCCTAGCATTACATCTTTGATATCATCCTTGACTCTTTCTCACTCACTCTATATATGCAATCAATTCCCAAATCTCACCTCTTAGATTTCTATAATATTTTTTCATATATGTCCCCTTCTTTCCAGTTATGTAATCACATCACCAGTGATCATCTTTGTCATCTTTATCACCTCTTCTTTAAATTATTATAATAGACTTCTAAGTTGATATCAAATTTTAAGCATTTCCTCACTTCAATCCATCTTCCACACAACTGCCTAAATGATCTTTCTAAAGCATAGGAAGAGCATGAGGAACATCTCACACCATAGACCAAAATAAAGTTCAAATACTGCAGTGTTTTAGACATAAAAAGTGATATCATAAGTAAATTAGAGGATCATGGAAAATGTACCTGTAAGATTTATGAATCTAAGTTTATCAACAAGAAATGGCCTTGGGAAGTAAAATGGATAATTTTGATTACATGAAGATAAATAACTTTTGAACAAATAAAACAAATGTAACCAAAAATAGGAGGAAAAAAGGAAACTAGGTGAATATGTAGTAAGTTTCTCTGATAAAGGCCTCATTTCTCAAATATATCGAAAACAGTGAAATTTATAAAAACAAGAGCCATTCTTCAATTGATAAACAGTCTAAAGATATGAAAAGGCAGTTTTCAGAAGAAGAAATTAAAAACTATCAATTATCACATGAAAAATACTCAAAATCATTACTGATTAGAGAAATACATATTAAAACAACTCTGAGATACTGTCTCACATCTATCAGATTGGCTAACATGGCAGAAACGCTAAGGAGAAATGCTAAAAAGAATGTGGCAAGGGCGAAGTCAAGATGGCAGAGAGTAGATACAACTCACTGTAACTTCTTCTAATCTTCTCTAAAATCAAGAGCAGATAAGCCTCTAAACTGATTTTGAAGTCAAAGAATCTACAAATATTCAGAGTACAACACATTTCTAGAAGAAAACACCTTGGAAGAATTTCAGAACATGTCTGTTTCAGTCAGGCAGGGGAATAATCTGCTAAAACCCAGATCTCAGCATGGGGAGCCTAGGGCAAGAAGCTAGGGCTGGGAGTTAGAGCATTATAACTTCCATGTACCTGGGAATCTCCTGTGAGCCTCTTAGGCCACTTGGTCCTGATTGCAAGCCAGTGGTTTGACAGATTTGTCTTTTGTAAAAGACAAAATGTAAAACTACTGATACCTGGAATAACACTGGACCTAGCTGCCATTACCAAGCACTGGAAATCAATCAGCAGAACTGTCCCAGGGCAAATTAAAGCAGCTGTCACTGCTTTGCTTTGAACAGATCTCAAGCCTTAAAAAAATGAGTAAAAACCAAAAAAGAACTTTCACCATAGACGGCTTTTATGGAGAGAGAGAAGAACAGACCTCAAATCCTGAGGTTCCTAAAGACAAAGCAACTCCAGAAGAAGCCCCAAAGAGAGACATGAGTTGGTCCCCATTTCATAATGCTTTCTTTGAAAATTGCATAAAGGATGAAGAAAAATAGAGAAATTAAATAGGATCATTGCAAGAAGAAATGGAAAAAATGAAAAAAGAATGCAATGAACAAAAAAGAATTTAATTGGCCAATTGAAAAAGGATCTAAAAAAGGTAATTGAAGAAAATAATACAATAAAAATTAGAATTGAACAAATGAAAGTGAATGACTCAATAATATTTCAAGAATTAGTCAAACCAAAACAAAAAAAAATGAAAAAAAAAATAAAAGAAAATATGAACTATCTCCTAGGAAAAATAACTGACCTGGAAAATAGGAGAGACAATATAAGGGTTATTGGACTTCCTGAAAGCCATGATGAATAAAAGAACCTAGACTTTGTCTTACAGGAAATCATAAAAGAAAATTGTCCTGATATTTCAGAAGATAAACAGCTATTGAAAGAATCCATCAATCATCTCCTGAAAGAGACCCCAAAATTAAAGCCCCATGGAAAATCATGGCTAAATTTCAGAACTATCATACTAAGGAAAAGATATTGCAAGCAGCCAGAAAGAAACAATTTAAATATTAAGAAACCACAATTAGGATTACCCAGGATCTAGCAGCTTCTATCTTAAAGGATCGAATGAAGGGCCTGGAATCTGATATACTGAAAAGCAAGGGAACTGGGATTAGAGCCAAGAATAAACCATGCAGCTAAAATTAGCATTATCTTTCAGGGAAGAAGATGGACATTCAATGATATAGGTGAATTTCATCTATTTCTAATGAAAAGACCAGTATTAAACAAAAAATTTAATCTCCAAACACATAACTCAAGAGAAGCATAAAAAGATAAAAAGGAAAGAACTCTTGAGAACTATATTTCTATTATGGGTATATTTAGATAATGCGGGTACAATTTTGTTTTATTATGATAATATGGAAAAGAAACTAGAGGTAGAAATGGGATCATACTGGAAGAAGAGGGAAAAGGAGATAACATAAGGGAAACTACATCTCACAAAGAGGCAAAGAAAACCTATTATAATTTAGGGAAAGAAGGGAGGGGTATGGGCATTGTGTGAATCTTACTCTCATCAGATTGGGCTCTAAGAGAGTATATCAGACATATTTGGTATCATAAGGAAATTTGTCTCACCTTATAAGAAAGTAGGAGGGAAAAGGAGGAAAGAAACAAACTGGAATCATTCCCAATAAGATCGGGGGTGAAACAAGTTTGCCCAGTATCACAATTACTATTCAATATTGTATTAGAAATGATAGCCTTGGCAATAAGAGAAGAAAAAGAAATTAAAGGAATTAAGAGTAGGTAATGAGGAAACCAAATTATCACTCTTTGCAGATGATATGATGGTATACTTAAAGAACCCTAGAGAATTAACTAAAAACTATGAGAAATAATCCACAACTTTAGTAAAGCTGCAGGATACAAAATAAATCCACATAAATCATCAGCATTTTTATACATTACTAACAAAATCCAACAACAAGTGATACAAAGAGAAATTCCACTTAAAATAACTGTCAATAGAATAAAACATTCGGGAATCTATCTGCCAAGGGAGACAGGAACAATATAAGGAAAACTACAAAACACTTTCCACACAAATAAAGTCAGATCTAAACAATTGGAAAAATATCAAGTGTTCTTGGATAGGTTGAGTGAATATAATAAAGATGGCAAGGCTACCTAAACTAATCTATTTATTTAGTGCTATACCAATCAAACTGCTAAGAAACTATTTTACTAACATAGAAAAAAATAACAAAATTCATCTAGAAAAACAAAAGGTTACAAATTTCAAGGGAATTAATGAAAAAAATGTAAATGAAAGTAGCCTATACCAGATCTAAAACTATATTATAAAGCAGCTGTCATCAAAACCATTTGGTACTGGCCAAGAAACAGAGTAGTTGATCAGTGAAATAGGTTAGATTCACAGGACAACATAGTCAATGACTATAGTAATCAAATGTTTGACAAATCCAAAGACCCCAGCTTTTGGGATATGAATTCACTATTTGATTAAAAACTGCTAGGAAAATTGGAAACTAGTATGGCAGAAACTAGGCATTAACACACACATAACATCATATACCAAGATATGGTCAAAATGGGTTCATGATCTAGATATAAAGAATGATATAAACAAATTAGAAGACCATAGTTTATCTCTCAGATCTGTGGAGGAGGAAGGAATTTGTGACCAAAGAAGAACTAGAGATCTTTATCAATCACGAGATAGATAATTTTGACTATATTAAGTTAAAACAGTTTTGTACAAACAAAACTAATGCAGACAAAATTGGAAGGGAAGAGATAAACTGGGAAACTATTTTTTATATCCAAAGGTCCTGATTAAGGCCTCATTTCTAAAATATATAGAGAATTAATTCAAATTTATAAGAATTGAAGCCATTCTCAAATTGACAAATAGTCAAAGAATATGAACATATAATTTTCAGATGAAGAAATTGAAAGTATTTGTTGTCATATGAAAAAGTGCTCCAAATCACTGTTGATCAGAGAAATGCAAATTAAGACAACTGTGAGATACCACACTGTCAGATTGGCTAAGATGACAGGAAAAGATAATGACCAATGTTGGAGGGGATGTAGAAAAACTGGGACACTGATACATTGTTGGTGGAACTGTGAACGAATCCAACCATTCTAGAGAACAATTTGGAACTATGCTCAAAAAGTTATCCAACAGTGCATACCCTTTGACCCAGCAGTGTTTCTAGTGTGCTTATATCCCAAAGTGATCTTAAAGGAGGGAAAGGGACCCACATGTGCAAAAGTGTTTGTGGCAATCCTTTTTGTAATGGCTAACAACTGGAAGCTGAATGGATGCCCATCAATTGGAGAATGGATGAATAAATTATGGTATATGAATGTTCTGCAATATTATTGTTCTGTAAGAAGTAACCAATAGGATGATTTCAGAGAGACCTGTAGAGATTTATATGAACTGATGCGAAATGAGCAGAACCAGGAGATCCTTACACATTGCAACAACAAGACTATATTATGATCAATTCTGATGGACATGGCTCTCTTCAACAATAACATGATTCAAACCAGTTCCAATTGTTCAGTGATGAAGATAGCCATCTACACCCAGAGAGAGGACTGTGGGAACTGAGTTTGGATCACAACATAGCATTTTCATGTTTTCTGTTGATGTTTGCTTCCATTTTGTTTTCCTTCCCAGGTGTTTTTTTTTTTTTTTCCTTTCTAGATCCAATTTTTCTTTGCAGCAAGATAACTGTAAAATATGTATATATATATATATATATATATATTGGATTTAACATATACTTTAACATATTTAATGTATTGGACTACCTGCCATCTAAGGGAGGAGGTGGGGAAAGGAGGGAAAAATTTGGAACAGAAAGTTTTGCAAGGGTCAATGTTGAAAAATTACCCATGCATATTTTTATAAATAAAAAATTTACAAAAGAGAGAGAATGTGGAAAAATTGGACAAGAGCACACTGTTGGAGGAGGTGTGGACTAGTCCAACTATTTGGGAGAAACACTTGGAACTACATCCAAAAGACTATAAAACTATGCATCTCTTTGATACAGGAATGCTACCCACTAGGTTTGTATCTTAAAGATATCAGAGAAAAGAAAAAAAGACCTACTTGTACAAAATTATTTATAACAACTCTTTTTTGTGATAGCAAAGAATTGGAAATTGAAAGGATGCCCATCAATGTGGGAATGGTTGAGCCAGTTGTGTTATGTGTTATATAATTTTGATGTATTACTATTGTTCTACAGAAAATGATGACAAGGATCATTTCAGAAAAACCTGGGAAAACTTATGTGAATTGATACAAATTGAAAATCAAGAAAAAATTGTATACAATAACAGTAACATTAAAGAATGATCAATTGTAAAAAATTTAGGTACTCTGATCAAAACAATGATCCACCTAAAATTGTATTACAAAGGAGCAGTCATCAAAAACAATTGCTACTAAGAAATAGAATAGTCAATCAGTGGATAAGATTAAGTTCACAGGACACAATACTCCATGACTATAATAATCTAGTATTTGACAAAACCAAAGACCCCAGGTTTTGGGATAAGAACTCACTGTGACAAAAACTGCTAGGAAAATTAGAAATTAGTATGGCAAAAACTAGGCTTTGATCTATAACTAATACTCTATACTAAGATCAAAATGAGTTCATGATTTAGACATAAAGACTGATATTATAAGCAAATAAGAAAAATAAAGGATAGTTAACCTCTCAGATCTGTGGAGAAGAAAGGTATTTGTGGCCAAAGAAGAACTGCAGTACATTATTGAATACAAAATGGATAATTTTGATTATATTAAAAGTTTTTGTACAAACAAAAACAACACAGATAATATTTGAAGGGAAGCAACAAACTGAGAAAAAATTTTATATTCAAGGGTTCTGATAAAGACCTCATTGAACTGACTCAAATTTATTAGAATTCAAACCATTCTCCAATGGATAAATGGTCAAAGGATATGAACAGATAATTTTCAGAAAAAATTAAAACCATTTCTACTCATAGAAAAAGGTTTTCTCAATCACTATTGATCAGATAAATACAAATTAAGACAACTCTGAAGTACTACTGCACACCTCTCAGATTGGCTAAGATGATAGGAAAAGATAATGATGTGGGAAAACCGTTACACTAATACATTGTTGTGGAGCTGTGAATGGATCCAACCATTCTGGAGAGCAATTTGGAATATGCCCAAAGGACTATCAAACTGTACATACCCTTTGATCCAGCAATTTTTCTAAAGATCATAAAGGGGGGAAAGAGACCCATATGTACAAAAATTTGTGGCAGTCCTTTTTGTAGTGGCAAGAAACTAGAAAGTGAGTGGATCAGTTGGAGAATGGCTGAACAAGTTATGGTATATGAATATTATGGAATATTATTGTTCTGTAAGAAATGATCAGCAGGATAATTTCAGAGAGGCTTGCAGAGACTTACATGAACTGATGCTAAGAGAATGAGGAGAATCATGAGATCATTGTACATGGCAACAACAAGATTATACAATGATCAATTCTATTTTTTTTTTTTTTAAGTGAAAAACCTTTATTGATTTTTTCTATATGTTTGTAGCATATACTTTTTTTTTTAAGTTTTTTTATTTAATAATTACATTATATTGACACTCATTTCTGTTCCGATTTTTTTCCCCTCCCTCCCTCCACCCCCTCCCCTAGATGGCAAGCAGTCCTTTATATGTTGGATATGTTGCAGTATATCCTAGATACAATATATGTTTGCAGAACCGAACAGTTCTCTTGTTGCGTAGGGAGAATTGGATTCAGAAGGTATAAATAATCCGGGAAGAAAAACAAAAATGCAGATAGTTCACATTCGTTTCCCAGTGTTCTTTCTTTGGGTGTAGCTGCTTTTGTCCGTCATTTATCAATTGAAACTCAGGTCTCTTTGTCAAAGAAATCCACTTCCATCAAAATATGTCCTCATACAATATCGTTGTCGAAGTGTATAATGATCTCCTGGTTCTGCTCATTTCACTTAGCATCAGTTCATGAAGGTCTCTCCAAGCCTCTCTGTATTCATCCTGCTGGTCATTTCTTACAGAACAATAATATTCCATAACATTCATATACCACAATTTACCCAGCCATTCTCCAATTGATGGGCATCCATTCATTTTCCAGTTTCTAGCCACTACAAACAGGGCTGCTGCAAACATTTTGGCACATACAGGTCCCTTTCCCTTCTTTAGTATTTCTTTGGGATATAAGCCCAATAGAAACACTGCTGGATCAAAGGATATGCACATTTTGATAATTTTTTGGGCATAATTCCAGATTGCTCTCCAGAATGGTTGGATTCGTTCACAACTCCACCAACAATGCATTAGTGTCCCAGTTTTCCCGCATCCCCTCCAACATTCATCATTATTTTTTCCTGTCATCTTAGCCAATCTGACAGGTGTGTAGTGGTATCTCAGAGTTGTCTTAATTTGCATTTCTCTGATCAATAATGATTTGGAACACTCTTTCATATGAGTGGTAATAGTTTCAATCTCATCCTCTGAAAATTGTCTGTTCATATCCTTTGACCATTTATCAATTGGAGAATGGCTTGATTTCTTATAAATTTGAGTCAGTTCTCTATATATTTTGGAAATGAGGCCTTTATCAGAACCTTTAACTGTGAAAATGTTTTCCCAGTTTGTTGCTTCCCTTCTAATCTTGTTTGCATTAGTTTTATTTGTACAAAGGCTTTTTAATTTGATGTAATCGAAATTTTCTATTCTGTGATCAGTAATGGTCTCTAGTTCATCTTTGGTCACAAATTTCTTTCTCCTCCACAAGTCTGAGAGATAAACTATTCTATGTTCCTCTAATTTATTTATAGTCTCGTTCTTTATGCCTAGGTCATAGACCCATTTTGATCTTATCTTGGTATATGGTGTTAAGTGTGGGTCCATGCCTAATTTCTGCCATACTAATTTCCAATTATCCCAGCAGTTTTTATCAAATATTGAATTCTTTTCCCAGAAGTTAGGGGCTTTGGGTTTGTCAAACACTAGATTGCTATAATTGACTATTCTGTCTTGTGAGCCTAGCCTTTTCCACTGATCCACTAATCTATTTCTTAGCCAATACCAAATGGTTTTGGTGACTGCTGCTTTATAATATAATTTTAGATCAGGTACAGCTAGGCCACCTTCATTTGATTTTTTTTTCATTAGTTCCCTTGAGATTCTCGACTTTTTATTGTTCCATATGAATTTTGTTGTTATTTTTTCTAGATCAATAAAATATTTTCTTGGAAGTCTGATTGGTATAGCACTAAATAAATAGATTAGTTTAGGGAGTATTGTCATCTTTATTATGTTCGCTCGGCCAATCCAAGAGCACTTAATATTTTTCCAATTATTTAAGTCTGACTTTATTTGTGTGGAGACTTTTTTATAATTTTGCTCATATAATTCCTGACTTTCCTTTGGTAGATAGATTCCCAAATATTTTATGGTATCAACAGTTATTCTGAATGGAATTTCTCTTTGTATCTCTTGCTGTTGGGTTTTGTTGGTGATGTATAAAAATGCTGAGGATTTATGGGGATTTATTTTGTAGCCAGCTACTTTGCTAAAATTATGAATTATTTCCAATAGCTTTTTGGTAGAATCTCTGGGGTTCTCTAGGTATACCATCATATCATCTGCAAAGAGTGATAGTTTGGTTTCCTCATTGCCTACTCTAATTCCTTTTATATCTTTCTCGACTCTTATTGCCGAGGCTAGTGTTTCTAATACGATATTAAATAATAATGGTGATAGTGGGCAACCTTGCTTCACTCCAGATCTTACTGGGAAAGGTTCCAGTTTTTCCCCATTGCATATGATGCTTACTGATGGTTTTAAATATATGCTCCTGACTATTTTAAGGAAAAGTCCATTTATTCCTATGCTCTCAAGTGTTTTTATTAGGAATGGATGTTGGATTTTATCAAATGCTTTTTCTGCATCTATTGAGATGATCATGTGGTTTTTGTTTGTTTGGTTATTGATATAGTCAATTATGCTAATAGTTTTCCTAATATTGAACCAGCCCTGCATTCCTGGTATAAATCCTACTTGGTCATAGTGTATTATCCTGGTGACAATTTTCTGTAATCTTTTTGCTAATATTTTATTTAAGATTTTAGCATCAATATTCATTAGGGAGATTGGTCTATAATTTTCTTTCTCTGTTTTCAGCCTACCTGGTTTAGGTATCAGTACCATATCTGTGTCATAAAAGGAGTTTGGTAGGACTCCTTCAATCCCTATTTTTTCAAATAGTTTATATAACATTGGAGTTAATTGTTCTTTAAATGTTTGGTAGAATTCACATGTAAATCCATCTGGTCCTGGGGATTTTTTCTTAGGGAGTTGATTGATAGTTTGTTCTATTTCTTTTTCTGAGATGGGACTGTTTAGGATATTTACTTCTTCCTCTGTTAGTTTGGGCAAGCTGTATTTTTGGAGGTATTTTTCTATTTCATTTAAGTTGTCGAATTTATTGGCATAAAGTTGGGCAAAGTAACTCCTAATTATTGCTCTAATTTCCTCTTCGTTAGTGGTGAGTTCTCCCTTTTCATTTTTAAGACTAACAATTTGATTTTCCTCTTTCCTTTTTTTAATCAGATTTACTAAGGGTTTGTCTATTTTGTTGGTTTTTTCATAGAACCAACTCTTAGTTTTATTAATCAATTCAATAGTTTTTTTACTTTCAATTTTATTGATCTCACCTTTTACTTTTAGAATTTCAAGTTTAGTGTTTGACTGGGGGTTTTTAATTTGTTCCTTTTCTAGCATTTTTAATTGCAAACCCAATTCATTGACCTTCTCTTTCTCTATTTTATACAAATAGGCCTCTAGAGATATGAAATTTCCCCTTATTACCGCTTTGGCTGCATCCCATACGTTTTGGTATGATGTCTCATTATTATCGTTTTCTTGGGTGAAGTTATTAATTATGTCTATGATTTGCTGTTTTACCCAATCATTCTTTAGTATGAGATTATTTAGTTTCCAATTATTTTTTGGTCTACTTCCCCCTGCTTTTTTGTTGAATGTAATTTTCATTGCATCGTGGTCTGAAAAGGATGCATTTACTATTTCTGCCTTACTACATTTGAGTTTGAGGTTTTTATGTCCTAATATATGGTCAATTTTTGTATAGGTTCCATGAACTGCTGAAAAGAAAGTGTATTCCTTTCTGTCTCCATTACATTTTCTCCAGAGATCTATCATATCTAGCTTTTCTAGTATTCTGTTTACCTCTTTAACTTCTTTCTTATTTATTTTCTGGTTTGATTTATCTAATTCTGAGAGTGCAAGGTTAAGATCTCCCACTATTATAGTTTTACTGTCTATTTCTTCTTGCAGCTCTCTTAGTTTCTCTTTTAAGAATTTAGATGCTACCCCACTTGGTGCATATATGTTTAATATAGATAGTGCTTCATTATCCATGCTACCCTTTAGCAAGATATAGTGTCCTTCCTTATCTCTTTTAATTAGGTCAATTTTTGCTTTAGCTTGATCTGAGATCAGGATGGCTACCCTGCTTTTTTGACTTCACCTGAAGCATAGTAGATTTTGCTCCAACCTTTTACCTTTAACCTGCATGTATCTCCCCGCTTCAGGTGTGTTTCCTGTAAACAACATATTGTAGGATTCTGGCTTTTAATCCATTCTGCTAACCGCTTCCTCTTTATGGGGGAGTTTACCCCGTTCACATTTATGGTTAGAATGACCAATTCTGTATTACTTGCCATCTTGTTAACCCTGGTTTATGCTTTCCTCCCTTCTTTCCCCTTTCCCCCCCTTCCAAGTATTAAGCTTGTGAGCACCCCTTGTTTCTCACAGCCCTCCCTTTTTAGTGTCCCTCCCCCCGCCTTAGAGTTCCTCCCCCTATCTTACCCCTTTCCCTCCCAGTTCCCGTATTCCCTTCCGCTTAGCTTATTCCTTCCCTTTCCACTTTTCCCTTCTCACTTTTCAATGAGATGGGAGAAGTTTCACCATAGATTGAATATGTCTTAAGATTTTTCACTTAAAGCCAATTCTGAAGGCAGTAAGATACCCACTATATTCATCCCCCTCCATTCTTTCTCTCAGATATAATAGGTTTCCTATGCCTCTTCATGAGATGTACTACCCCCACTTTACCCTTTTTCTGGTACAATGTCCTTTCCACATCAATTTCTAGAACAAGGTATACATGTATTCTTTATGCATCTATATAGTCAAAATATAGTTCCCAAGATTAATCTTTACCTTTTTAGATTTCTCTTGAGTTCTATATTTGTAGATCAAACTTTTTGTTAAGTTCTGGTTTTTTCATCAGAAATAGATGAAATTCGCTTACTTCGTTGAATGTCCATCTTCTTCCCTGGAAAAAGATGCTCATTCTCGCTGGGTAAGTTATTTTTGGTTGCATACCAAGTTCCTTAGCCTTTCGGAATATCATATTCCAGGCCCTTCGATCTTTTAATGTGGATGCTGCCAGATCCTGGGTGATCCTTATTGTGGCTCCTTGATACTTGAATTGGGTTTTTCTAGCCGCTTGCAATATTTTTTCTTTCATCTGAGGGTTCTGGCATTTGGCCACTATATTCCTTGGTGTTTTGATTTTAGGATCCCTTTCAGTGGGTGATCGATGAATCCTTTCAATGTTTATTTTTTCCTCTGTTCCTATGACTTCTGGGCAGTTCTCTTTGATAATTTCCTGGAAGACAGTGTCCAGGCTCTTTTTTTCATCATGTTTTTCTGGGAGTCCAATGATTCTCAGATTGTCTCTCCTGGATCTGTTTTCCAGGTCTGTTGTCTTCCCCAGAAGGTATTTCACATTTTTCTCCATTGTTTGATTTTTTTGGATTTGCTTGACTGATTCTTCTTGTCTCCTCGAGTCATTCAATTCCACTTGTTCAATTCTGATTTTCAGTGAAGTATTCTCTTCACTCACTTTTTTAAAATCTTTCTCTAATTGTCCAATTGAGTTCTTTTGTTCTGTGGAATTTTTTTCCATTTCGCCAATTTTGTTTCCAGTTCACTAATCCTATTTTTCAAGGATTTTACTTCTTTATCCACTCTCTCTTTAACTGACTTCTCCAGGCTCTTTTGCCAAGCCTCCCTCTCCTTTTCCAAGCTTCCTTCTCCTTTTGCCAAGCCTCACTCTGCTTTCCCCATTTTTCTTCTAGCTCCCTTGTGAGAGCCTTTTTAATCACTTCTATGAGGTTCATCTGTGCTGAGGAACAGACGATCTCCTCCTTTGGGGAATCACCTGGGGACTGCCTGTTTTTAGTCTCCTCAGGATTTAGAGTCTGCTCTCTATCTGTGTAGAAGCTGTCTAGGGTTAAAGTCCTCTTCAGCTTCTTGCTCATTCTGTCTATTAATCAGAGACAAACTACCAAAGAAAAACAGAAAAAACTGGAGTCTTTCTTTGGGGGGGGGCTGGGTGTGTTATTGAGCTTCCTCTACAGACTGCAGGTGGCAGCAGTGAGGCACTAGCAGGACTGTGCTGCGCCTGCGCTCTGAGATCCCAAAGCGTGCTGAGTCACTGAGGGGAAGGAAGGGGGGGGCGGCCAGGTCCTGAGAGACTCCAGCTGTTTGCGGTTGTGTTCTTCAGCCCCGGTGTTTTTAGCTTCTCTGCTGGGCTGTTGACTTGCTGCAGGTTCCAAACCTGTAGCGAAGCTCTCCCCGCAGAGACAGCTGCGATCACTCCCCACCCCCTCTCCAGTCTGCTCCGTGCTCTCACTGCCGCTGCCCGCCGCCTGCGCCCGATCTAAAACCGCCCCAGCCCTCCAGTAAAGACAGACCTTTCTTGGCGGATCTCAAGGATGGCTTCTCTTGGTAACTATTTGTGGGTTTTTTTCAGTCAAGCATTGATTCAGAGGCTTGTAATGAAGTGGATAGTGAGAGAAAGCGCGGAGCTTATGCAACTGTGAGCCTCCTCTCCGCCATCTTAACCGGAAGTCACAATGATCAATTCTAATGGACATGACTCTTTTCAATAACAAAATGATTCAGACAAGTCTTATGATGAACAGAGTTATCTACACCCAGAGAGAGGAGTATAGGGATTAAGTAAGGAACACAACATAGTATTTTCACTCTTTTTTGCTGTTGTTTGCTTGCATTTTGTTTTCTTTCTCATTTTTTCCTTTTTGATCTGATTTTTTTTTGTGCAGCATGATAACTATGGAAATATGTACAGAAAAACAGCACATGTTTAACATATACCAGATTACTTGCCATCTAGGATAGGGGATGTGGGGAAAGAAGGGAAAAAATTTGGAACACAAGTTTTTGCAAAGGTGATTGTTGAAAATTATCCATATGTATGTTTTGAAAATAAAAAAGCTTTAATTAAAATTAATTTAATTAAAAATTAAAAATTTTATTAAAAATTAAAAAAAAAAAACAATGATCCAAAACAGTTCCAAAGGACCCATGACAAAAAAAAATGTTTAGCACCTTCAAAGAGAGAACTGATGAACTCTGAATGTAGATTGAAGACTACTACTTTTCACTTTCTTTATTTTTCTTATATTGTCTTCTCTTTTACCTTCTCCCCCTCTTTTTTTTTTAAACTGGCTAATATGAAAATATATTCTGCATGATCACACACATGCTGATATCAAATTGCTTGGTTTCTCAAGGAGTAAGTAGAAATGAAAGGGGAAAAGAATTTGGAATTCAACAATTTTAAAAAAGAAATATTAAAATATTACATGTAACTTGGAGAAATTTAATGAAATAAATAAAATATGTTTAAAATGTGTATATAGTCTTTCTCCTTTAGGGTTTCCTGATTCAATCATACTCCTCTTGAATCTTAAAGCACTGCTATCAGGTGACAGGATCCAGATAATACTAAATTATTTTTCAAGCAGTAGGCTGTGGCCACCTGTATCTTGCTGTAGATGAGTGATCAAACTCCTATAAGAGTTTCTAGCAATGCTGGAATTTGACAAAAACATGATTCAATTCTGGAGAATGTTGTGAAGTATAATAATATTGTCAAATCCTCCTGGCTTATTTTTTTTTCCATTTCTTGCAGGTTTAGGTATGTCATTTTTTCAAAACATTGAAATTAGTCAAACATTTCTGACTAATAGAGAAGATGTACATCTACACATTTTGTTGAATTTTAATTTCTGTTATATTGGTCAGTCATGATGGTCTTTTAGAGGTGCCATGACAAGGAAAAAGTTTATATGTTGCATTATTTTCATTTTTCACTTTTAATGAACAAACTGATAGATACATCTTTTAGAAATCTCCTTTCATTAACATTATGTAGTTCCAAACAATTTTAACTGCATGTAGAACTATATTTTTAATATTACCACAGACATTAGAATATAATGTTATTATTTAGCTTAAATATCTTAATAGCTTATTTATAGATTAGGAGTTATCGATGTGTTCTAAAATTCCTTTTGCCTTTTTCTGCCATGTTGGTAAAGAAACAAAGATATCATTCTAAAAATATTCTAGAATTGGGTTTTTATCTGTTGTTTTTATGATTTTCTTTCATTTCTGTTTAGTCTGTCCTAGTCTTCTAGATTTTATGAAATATTTTTGTCTCTAAATGATTTTAATATTTCTGGGTGAACATACTGATTGACACCTTTAAAAATTAAGTCATATAAAAGTCAAGAATTAAAATAATATATTTTACTTCATCTAGTTTCCCACCCTCCTCTTGTGAGAGGAGGACTATGGCTAGATTTGGAGCCAAATAATATAGGTTTGAATCCTAGCTCAGCTACTTGTTGGTGGGTTATCCTCCTTTTTTCAAAGAGAGTCAGTGACATCACTCATGTATGAGGATTTAAGCAAGGCAGAGTTGTTGCACAAAGTCATTAGCTTCATTCTCTTTTTCCAAAAGTTAAGCCTGATGATGATCCAGGATGCATTGAACGACCTTGGGCATCTTTGATGTTTGACCAAGCTGTAAATGTTCCACAACACCTGTTTCAGTTGTCTTTAAGGTTGTTAAAACAAACTGTTCTCATCCTCTTATTCCTCCAGGGAAGGTCTTCACATGCTTAGGGTATGATTTGAGGCCTGTCAGTTATTTTCAGCTACTTAAACTCACTACTTACTATGTGAGGTTGGTCAAGTACCTTAAACTCTCTGAGCTTCATTTTCCTCATCTGGAAAATGAGGCAGCTAGACTAGATAGTTTCTGAGATCTTTTCCATTTCAATGTCCATTGTTTTATTATATCTTCTCCCTCTATGATTCCAGGATAATATGAATGCATCCAATGAGAGGAAGCTCAATAACTATCTCAGTTATTAGAAGTTCTTTACACTGAGATAAAAATCTGACTTTTAAACATTTATCCTAATTCTAACTTCTGGAACAATTAAGAATAAGTCAAATCCCCTTTCCATTTCACTGACCTTCACATGTTTGAAGACAGCAATTATGACTTCATTTTCTCCTTCACTTTAAACATCTCTCAGTTGCTTCAACAATCCTTTACTTGATTTTTTTCTAGATCTTTCACTTTGCTGGTTGACATACTATAAACCTCAACATGTTATAGTTTGTCAATGAGACTTTTAATATAATGGCATTCATAACTGGATTTTCAAGTCTGAGTTTGAGGTACCAGTCGAATGGGTATTTGAAAGTGCAATCTGCATCACAGAAGTAAGGACAGGATTATGAATATGGATTTAGCAGTTATCTACAAAAAGGCACTTAAATATACAGGAGTAAAAAAAGGGAGAAAATATATAGAGAGACTCAAAAAATGGCAAGGCAGAGTTTTGAGGGAACACTTACATTAAGAGGTCATGAAGGCCATTTAGTAAAATACACAGCAATGGAGTAGTGAGAATCAGTTATGAAGCAACAGTGGGTTATATTTCTGAAACCAAAGGAGGAGAAGATATCCAGTAGAAGGGAATGTTTCAAAAGCTGAAGAGAGATCAAGTATAAAGATAGGAGAAAAATAAATTGGAACTTAGGATGTTAATTGCAATCTTTGAAGGAAGAGCTACAGTAGAAAAGGCAGAAGCATTATTGAATGGGATTGTGGATACAATGTGTACAGAGAATGTAGAAGGATTGTGATAGAGATCAATTTAGGAGAAAGGAGGGGTATGACAGGATTGAGGCTAGATTGGAGAGAAAGGCCTAAGGAAGGCTTTTTAAGGTTTCAACACATCAGAGGAGTCAAATGTAAGGAAATCAGAGGGAGCCAGGAGAGGAAAAGAAACTCAAGAAACAAATGAGAGGGATGATTATTGGAGAAAGATCAATTCGATAAATGATTATTAGGCAAACATTTATTATTCATTAATTTCCTAGAGGAGCTGGTAAGGAATACAATTAAGAGTACAAATAGAATAGTCTTGGGGAAAAATAAAGGTATTCTTCTTCTGTGACCAAAAGGAAGTGAGTTGAGGGAGTTCTTTTTGGAAGTTTATTTCTTTATGTGTGGAGAAAAGCATCCCATTTGGAGAGAAACTAAGTTCAAACTCCAGCTTTGCCTCTTGTTTCCTATATAACCTGAATAAATACATTATGGTCTATCCATCTCAGTTTTCTCACCTGTAAAATGAGAGGCTGAACTAAGTCATGTTAAATAGTCAATTCTAAACCAATAATCCTAAACATCTTTGACAACTCTGAGACTCTATGATTCTGTTTAAAAGTTCTAGAATCCACCTTGGATACCATAATGTGCTTTGATTCCTAATGTCTATTATTTACTCATTGTGCTGGTTAACAATTGTCTTCTGATTGTTTCTTATTACAACTAGAGATGATTAAAGAAATTCCTATTATGCTGTTGTATTATTTGGCCAAAACTTTACTACATTGGTAGTATTTCTCTCCCTGCCCCTCAACCATTTATTAGATGTTATATACTTCAATATGATCTTCAGTTGGCTAATCTGAAAAATGTAAATAATATTCACTACAAGATGATCATCAGAGCTCCTTTCAAGATCTATAATGCTTATTTTCTTTTTTTTAATTTTTATTAAAGCTTTTGATTTTCAAAACATATGCATGGATAATTTTCAACATTTACCCTTGCAAAGATATGTGTTCCAAAGTTTTTTTCCCTCCATTCCCCTTTCCCCCTTCCTTAGATGGCAAGTAATTCAATATGTTAAACATATGCAATTATTCTATACATATTTCCACAATTATCATGAGGCACAAGAAATATCAGATCAAAAAGGAAAAAAAAATAAGAAAGAAAACAAAATGTAAGCAAACAACAACAAAAATGTGAAAATACTATGTTGTGGTCCACATTCAGTCCCCCCCCAGTCCTCTCTCTGGGTGCAGATGGCTCTCTTGATCATAAGATCATTGGAAATGGCCTGAATCATCTCATTGTTGAGAAGAGCCATGTCCATCAGAATTGAACATTGTATAATCTTGTTGTTACCATGTACACTGATCTCATGGTTTTCCTCACTTCATTTAGCATCAGTTTATATAAGTCTCTACAAGCATCTCTGAAATTATCCTGCTGACCATTTCTTATAGAATAATAATATTTCATAACATTTATATACCATAACTTGTTCAGCCATTTTCTAACTGATGGGCATCCAGTCAGTTTCCAGTTTCTTGCCACTAACATTTTTGTACATATGGATCTCTTTCCCTCCTTTATGATCTCTTTGGGATACAAGCCCAGTAGAAACACTACTGGATTAAAGGATATGTACAGTTTGATAGCCCTTTGGGCATAGTTCCAAATTGCTCTCCAGAATAGTTGAATCAGTTCACAGCTCCACCAATAATGTATTAGTGTCCCAGTTTTCCTGCATCCCCTCCAACGTTTGTCATTATCTTGTCCTGTCATCTTAACCAATCTGAGAGGTATGTGGTGGTACCTCAGAGTTGACTTAATTTGCATTTCTCTGATCAGAGATTTGGAGCATCTTTTCATATGACTAGAAATAGTTTCAATTTCTTCATCTGAAAATTATCCTTTGATAATTTATCATTTAGAGAATGACTTGAATTTTTATAAATTTGAGTCAGTCCTCTATATATTTTAGAAATGAGGCTTTGATCAGTTTTTTTCCCAGTTTATTGCTTCCCTTCTAATCTTATCTCTGTTGGTTTTGTTTGTACAAAAACTTTTTAACTTAATATAGTCAAAATTATCTATTTTGTATTCAATAATGTATTTCAGTTCTTCTTTGGTCACAAATTCCTTCCTTCTCTACAGATCTGAGAGGTTAACTATCCTTTGTTCTTCTAATTTGCTTATAATATTACTATGTTTAAATCATGAACCCATTTAGACCTTATCTTGGTATAGAATGTTAGATGTGGGTCAATCCCTAATTTCTGTCATACTAATTTTCCAATATAATACTTATTTTCTTAAAGAACTATTAGTGATTAAAGGTTATCTGCCCATATAGTGGTTAATAGAATGTAAAGTATATAGTGGGTGCTTAACAAATGGTTATTGCTTTACTATCCAAACTCTTATGTCTCTTTATTTTCTTATCTTAAAATATGTACATGCCAGTAAATAATCAATCGATAAACAATAAGTACCTACCATGTCTGTATTTTATGCAATTATATGTATATAAATATATTTATATATACATATAATGAATATTCAATATTTTGCTCAAACCTTCCTATGTCATTATCTATTACAAAATGGAATTCAGTAATTATTGCTTCTACATTATAACTTTTTCTAAAGAAGTTTCAACATATCACAGTTCAGCATAAGAAATTAAGTGGGAATTTTTGCAGTCTTGCAGAAGCTACAAACAACACACAAAATTCACTAGGCAGCACAGGAAAAACTTAGAAACTCAGAAATGCATAAAATATGTGTATAGTGTTTACTTTTTTTCTTTTAATAACATAATAATTCAGACTTGTTCTCTGGTACAAATGAAGGCCAAAAAATTAATGCAAATTTTCCAGATTGCAAAGGTGCTGCATCCCTAACTCCTGTGATATGGAAGGGATATTTGTATAAGGAAGATTTAAGAGCACCTAATTATTGAAGTAGCATAGTCCAGTATCATGTAATCTGTAAGCAACATAGCTTATAGATCCTATTGTATTTATTCTGTTTCCACATGTAAAGTATAGTGAAATATTAAGAACTTCCTGGTGTTGTACTAAACAACATAGAACAAGTTAAAAGACATTATGTCAACACATGAATCAAAATTTTCTATAATTTTTTTTCTGAAATACAGGTTTGCTAAAAAAGACTACCTCTGAGACCCATGTTAGAATTCAAATAAATGACTGCTTCCATTTCAAACATTCTACACCTCTAGAGTCTAGTTTCCTTTATTCTAGAAAAATTTCCTGATACTTTCTATACAATCCAACCATAACTATTTTTGGTATAGAAGTAGAAAAAACCCATACTGAAATAATAAAAATGGAAAATGTTTATTTTTACATTAAAAAAAATCTAAACTGAATCAGGTGAAATCCAAAACATTGTATAAAAGAGTGGAAAGGAATTAATTTTTCTCCAAGTATGTTCTTATATTCATAAACTCCATCTTGGTAAAATGCTGTTGTTACCAATGCTTCAGCAGTTCACCTCTAGTTAAATGGATGATTTTTCCATCCCTGACTTTCCTAGTGTTTTCTCTCAAGCATAAAAACAAGCCATTTTAAAGCAAGTTGTAAAAGGGATATCATATTGGTACATCATGGAATCAAAATTAAGTCCATATAAGATAGACAAAATTATTCTTTATCATTGTTCCAGTTCTTATTGCCAGATATTTCTATTATTTAATCATAATTGAATTCATATTTATAATTTCTTTTTTTCACAGAATTGTACGAAAAGAGAACATTTTATGGAGAAAAAAAGTCTTTCTTTAAAAGATAAGATTTAGAATAAACTAGCAGATGTCAAAATTCAGCTATAGCTCAAAATCAGCACTAAAATATTAATATATACATGCATATATATTTATTTTACATTCATTCAAATTATCATAAATTAGAGCTTCAAATGTGATATATATGATTTCCATGCCATTTATATATGTAGCCTGTAGCCTAAAGTTATTCAACTCCCTTTTTTTATTTGTGAGGTAAAAAAAGTCTTACAAGTTCTTTATCTTGATGTGGACAAATTTTTTCATAAATTCTTTATAGTTGTCTTAGATCATTGTGTTGCTGAGAATAGCTGAGTAATTTATACTTGATTATCATACAGTATTGCTGATATTGTGTACAATGTTGTCCTGGTTTTGTTCATTTCATACAAATCTTTCCAGGTTTTTCTGAAATCCACCTGTTCATCATTCTTTTTGGCACAATAGTTTTCCATTAAATGCATTTACTATAGCTTGTTCAGCCATTTCCCAACACATCGCTCAATTTCCAATATTTTAACACCATACAAAGAAGTACTATAAATATTTTTGTACATGAGTGTCCTCATTCCTTTTTAATGATTTTTTTTGGGGATTTAGACTCAATAGTGTATGGCTATATCAAAGGGTTTGCAAAGTTTCATTGTCCTTTAGATGCAAACTGATCTTCAAAATCATTAGATCAATTCACAACTCCACCAAGAATGCATTCTGTCCCAATTTTCCGACATCCTCTACAACATTTATCATTTTCCTTTATCATATTCTAATAAGCATGAGTTGTTTTAATTTGCATTTCTCTAATCTAGTAATTTAGAATACATCTTTATATGCCTATTCATAGCTTTGATTTATCTGCCTATTCATAGCTTTTGACCATTTATCAATTGGGGGAATGTCTTGTATTATAAATTTGATTCACTTCTCTATATATTTGAGTGCTGAGATCTTTCCTTGCTATAAAGGTTGTTTCCTAGCTTTCTGCTTCCCTTGTAATCTTGGTTCATTGGTTTTTGTTTGTATAAAAGCTTTTTAATTTAGCATAATCAAAATTATCTATTTTTCATTGTGTAATGTTTTCTATTTCTTGTTTGGTCATGATTTTTCCTGGTTCTTTTAATGTGCACATTCATAGCTATGATTACTACTTGGGTATTTCCCTTCACAGTATTCTTCCTCTTGTTTGTCCTCTCTCTCTCCTTTCACCCTTTCTCTTCTCATCAGTGTTTTGCTTTCATCTACCATCTCTCCTGTCCTTCCTACTGTCGATACCCTCTTCCCTTTACTTAACTTCCTTGTTGGGCAAGATGGATTTCTTTATCCAACTGATTGTATATATTATTTCTTCTTTGAGCAAATACTTATAGGAGTAAAATTCAAACAGTTATCATTATTCATCCTCCCATCTTTCCCTCTATTATAATAGATCTTCTACACCTCTTCATGTGAAATAATTTAAACCATTCTACCTCTCCTTTCTTTTGGCACCCATTATACTTCTCTTTCTCATTCCTTAAATTTTTTGACTATTTCCTCAAATTCACCTCTTATCAGTACCCTCTATGTATTTTCTTCCTAGCTATACTGTTAGTGATACAATTTTTTTTTAAAGAATTACAATTATCTTCTAATCTAGGAATGTAAGTAGTTCTGCTCTACTGAATCCTTTATTTTTTCATTTCCCTTTTTACCTGCTTATGCTTCTCTTGGGTCTTGAGATTGGAGGTCAATTTTTGGATTAGTTCTGATCTTCTTATAAAAGTTGGAACCCTTCTTCACTGAATGACCATTTTTTTTCTTTTGATGTATTATGGTAAGTTTTGCCTGGTAAATAAATCTTAATAGTAGTCCTAGCTCTTTTGCCTTCTGGAATATCATGCTGCAAGACCTCTAATCCTTTAATGCTACAACTGCCAAGTCCTGTGTAATCCTGATGGGAACTCCCTACTATTTGAATTATTTCTTCTGGCCACTTGTAGTAATTTTTACTTGACCTGACAGTTCTGAAATTTGACTATGATGTTCCTTGAGAGTTTTATTTCAGGATCTCTTTGCTGAGGTGATGGGTGATTTCTTTCATGCTTTTCCCCCACTCTAGTTCCAGAATATCAGGGCAGTTTTCTTGGATAATTTCTTGAAAGATGTTGTCTAGGTCCTCCTTTGGATAATTGTTTTCAGATTGTCCAATGGTTCTGATATTGTCTTTCCTGGATCTGTTTTCTAGGTCAGTTGTTTTTCTAATAAGGTATTTAATATTTCCTTCCATTTTAAAATTCTTTTGGATTTGTTCAATTGATTCTTAATGTCTCAAGGAGTCATTAGCTTTTACTTGTTCAATTCTATCTTTTAAGGAGCTGTTGTCTTCAGTTGATTTTTATATCTCCTTTTCTCTTTGGCCAATTCTATTTTTTAAGTAGTTTCCCAAGTTTTTGGCTCTTTTTTTTCATAATTTTCATGTATCACTTTCATTTTTCCTCCATTTTTTATTTTATCTCCTTTATATGATTTATTAGCTTCTTTTTTGAGCTTTCCATGTCTTTCTGAGCTTAAGACCACTTCTGTTTTTCCTTTGAGGTTGTGCCTATAGGCTTTTTGACATTTTTGTCTTCTCATGAGTTTGTGTCTTGATCTTCCCTGTTACTATCATAACTTTTTATGATCAGATTCTTTTTTTGTTATTGTTTCTTTGCTTATCTTTTGTTTTTGTTTTTTGGCCTTTTTACTTTCTTTTAAATTTGAGCTCTGCTTCCTAGAAGGAATACTGTCTGGCACTTCCTATGCTTGTGACTGTAGACAATAACTGTTTATTTAATGTTATACTCATATTGCTCTGAGACCGGAAGGGAGGGGACCCTCATGTTTGGTGCTATGCTGAGTAGCATGTAGAGTATCTGAGTAGCTATGATGGGTAGCACCGCTGGAGGTTATAGGAGTCTGCCAGCTTACCTGATACTGAACTGTGTAGTATTTGCTGAAGTCTGGTGGGAATGTTCCTGCATTTCCCAGGGGTTGCAATGAAGTGGGCCTCTGGACTTCGCCTGTTTGCCCAGGGCTACACCTAAACATAAGTGGTTCCGAGAACTGGAGTCCACTGGCTCTCCTGGCTATACTAAAGCATATGGGAAGTCCTAGTGTTGGTATTCACCTGCTCCATCATAGTGGGGAGGATTTCCTGCAGGTTTGCTCAGGTGAGATTTACTATTGGCTCACTGGGAAGCTTCCAGTCTAGGACTGTGACCCTCTCTTTACTTAGGTGAGACAGACCTTTCATGCTGATCTTCCAAGTTTCCTGGGCTAAAAGATTGTTTCACCTCATCATTTCCTTGGATCCTATCTTATTGTTGCCCAGAGCTGAACATGGAAGAGTTATAAAGAATTCACTGCTTACTTTACCATCTTGGCTTCTGGATACTGTCTTTTGTATATTATTTTTTAAAGCAGTATACATTTTCCAAGATACATTCCAAAGATATTAACTGAGCTCTTTAGAGCAATGTATTTTTAATTTTTTACTTTTTTCATTAATTTTAATTTATTTGTTCTCTTCCTCCAATAGAATCCAATTGATTATATATGAGTAGCTCTTTTTGGTAGTTTTCACTCTCAATGAAAGTCTTGAAAAATTCAAGGTAAAATACACATAAAATCTGACTCTATAATTTGAAAGAAAAACATAAAACTATCAATGCTAGTTATTCCTGTAAACATTTTTATAAAATCCATCACTGAATTTAATAAAGTAAATCTGTGCTACTTAAAGTGGCCGATGGTGCTTTTAAATCCTATATCTGATAAACTCAGTAAGGCTGTATATGTCATATAATCACATGGTTCTGAAGGGGCCCTCATTTACTGAATTATGCATTGCCATTAAAATACAAATATTGGGATGAAAGAAAAAAAGAAAAATCTCATAAAGAATCAAATTTAAACCAATTCTAATCATTTTGGCAAGAATAATATTCTAAAAGTCACTGGTGGTATACACTGGATTAACATCAAAGTGCAAGAAAAATATATTTCATTTTTTTGTGTAACAAAATGCCATAAGTTATGATAATGAAATATGATTAATTGAATATATAATATTAAAGTGGAATATTATATTTTAAAAGGGTAGCTTTTTATTTTTAAACTTGTATCATTAAAATCATGGTACTTGGAAAGCTCATGAGAGAGGATCAGAATTAATTTATAAACCTCCATCCAGTTGACATCATCAAGAAACATTTTATACCCATACTATTTATTACTAAATAGTTATCAAGAAAACAGATATTGAAACTTTAAAAAAAAGTGGAGGACAACTCAAGTCATACAGATTACCCATTACATTCCTGTCTGCATTTGGGAATCGCTGTTTGAACTGGATTCCAAATTCTTTATTTCTACAAAATAAATGATCTCATCTTTATCTGGAGGGTGTATTCTTTGTTAGAAGAGCAGTATTTTGATAAATTAAGAGATTAATATTTACCAGGGCAAACATGTAAATAGGCTTAAAAATTAATTTAGGACAGCTGGATGGCAGTTTAAATATATATATGTGCATATCTATACATATATACTCATAAGGATAAAATACATAACAATATGTTTCAAATTTTATAAGAAATAAGCCTAATTCTCTCTCTTTCTTTTGAAAATATGCATGGTTATATGTGTTAACTTACTGAATTCATCCTTCATGCAATTCTACTTTATTAAAGAGGTGAAAAATTTATAAAACCCTGATGGGATATGGTTTTAATGCTTCATCACACTACCCATCATTTGCTTTTCAATCTAGATCAGAATGATCTTGACTACTTCCCTGCAATCACCTACCTCCAAAAGTATTACTCTACAAATATTCCCATGAGCTCTTCTCAGGATCATTTCCAGCTCTAACTCGCTAAAGAGGGTCCGCAGTATGAAGTACTCCACCAATGCAAAATGCATCCTTTCTTGCAGCAGAAGGAGCTAAAGGAAAAGAAGGAAAAAAAAAACAAGTCAGAGTAGGAGAGGAAATTAATGGCAGTGTTCAAGAAGAATGATGGAGGGAAATATAGAAAGCAGTCAATAGCCCATTCTGCACTGTACGGACCTGACAGGAATTTCACAGTCTCTTGATTTTTCAGCCCACTCATGTGCATTCATCAGAAACCAGTCACATCTGGCTGCCAGGATGGGGGGTTAATTTTCTCTAAATGCCTCAGCAGTTTTGTTCTAGCTGAGGCAAACTCTGTGACTGCAAAGCTGATGAGTAAAATATTTCTCCTTCACCCAGTTTAACTCAAAACCGATAGCCTCAGGACATATTGAACCTTTCTCTAAAAAAATAATCTTTTGAAGCTCTTTGAATGGCACATCAGGTCAAGCCAAAGTTTAAAATGCAAGTTTAAGACTTTGATGGACACCATTGCTTCTTTTTTCCCCTTGTAAAGCTTATCATAGCTTGGCAATGTGTGCTGCAGAGCATGACAAAACTAAAGAGAATTAACTTAGCCATCAACTGCTGAGGGAGAACAATAACAGGAAAGAAATTTCCAGAGAGAACTCCCTATTAATCTACCTAGCTATAACCATGTGACAAGAAAACATCGAACTGCACTAAACTACAGAAGATGCAGCTCTTGACATTTTTTCTACAAGGTTTATACCTAAGAAAAAAGAAACCCCCAGAACTAGATATTTTGTACAAAAGAAAAATTTAAAAATAATAATAAAATTACTTATGTATACAATGTCAGTTTTTCCCTCAATAAGTAGCAAGACAACAACATATTGCTTTGTTAAGATTTAAAATCTTTTTCAATGTTTTCACCATTTTGAAAAGATTTGTATTTGGGACAAAATTGCCTCTGAAAGAACATAAGCTGGAAAATGAAGTGTTTTCATTTGAATGAAATATTCTGATTGTTGTAAAGATATTAGTATAAAAATACAAAGGCTTAATATAGTATACTCTAGCAAATGAAGAAATTCTTTAGATTTTGTGATTCATTATTAGGATAAGCCTATGCTATGTTTCCTTTTTGGTAGATTCTAGTGAAAGGAAAGACAATAGAATACATACCAGAGATTTTCCCATGTATTTAATGAAATATATCACTAGAAGAGTAGTTCCTTTTATAATATTTTTCATATGCAATTTTCCATAGCAATAGCATTATTCTATTTCTAGCACTGAACATTCATTGCTTAATAATATCCTCAACTAGGAAACCATATATAATGTCATGGAAAGAGCATGGAATAAGTGCAAGAACATGTACATACTAATCCCAACCCTCCCTTTAATTAGCTGGGTGACTTAGGCCAGCCAGTGTATATATGTTTCCTTAACCACCATTTCCTAACTCACAAATGAGTTCAATGAACTCAATTCAACAAAAGCATCTCTTAAGTGTCTATTATGGGCAAAGCAACATTTCAATTAAGGTCTCCCCCTCTCTCCTTCCTGGTTCTTCCTTTCTCCCCCTTTTTTTCCTCCCCCTTCTATATATAAAGAATAAAAATGAAAAACTTTACAGCTGACATTTTAATAGGACTTGAATGAAAAGATCTTAAAAGTCACTTACAAGTTTAACAATTTATGATCAAAATTCATCAAAAGTGCTCCCAAAAAATCCTCCCCATGCATCCCGAACAACAATAGCATTTTAAAAAATATATATTATAGAATGTTAGGACCTCATAAAGTCTATTGTTATGAGGAAGCTGAACAATAAGTACCAAGTTATTAGAGCAGGCTTGAACATTCCCATTATAATGGGCTGGGTTTTCCAATACTGCATTTTTTATTCCAATCTAACATTTGGAATTTTGGAAGATTCTTTCCAGGGGGTACTGGTACCAGTTGATGACAAAACAACTTCCATTTGGCAAGGGAGGTAGAAGAACAGATAATTTAGGAGATGCTGATTTATAATTGAGTTCAATATAAAAGGGATGATCTTCCAGGAAGACAATTTCCCAATTACGTTTTTTCTTCTGGAGACAAGTAAAGCAAGAACTTCTGTGACCTTTTTAGTGCACAGAAAAGTGGCTATCCTATTGAAATAGGAGTTCTTAAGAAACCATTTGAAACTGAAAATGTATCATAGTCATCAGAGGTCAGGTTTGGCTTCCAGAGTCAATAGTAGACCTGCCAGAATAGTAGTGGTTGAAAACAAAGAAAATGCCTGCATATGTTTGTGAAAAGACAGAAACCACCTTATTACAGTGGTGGTAAAGAAAAGTGCCAACGATGGGTTCTATAGAACCATTGATCCTCAGAGTTCAGCAGAGGACTGACGTTAAAGAGAAACTTAATGGGGATCTTACAAAGAAAGAAGAGAACTCTGAAGGCCAGAATTAGAAAGTATTTTTTGTTCCCATACATTCTATACTTTCTTCTTTAAATTGGGGTCCACTCTATATTGGAATTTCGTTTATGGAAGAAAAGTTGCCTTGGTTTGCAGGGGTATTGCATTTTTCATACCAGAAAATCACATTGTCAAAAACAGGCTTGTGGAAATATTAAACATCCTAAGTGTATTAAAGAGATATCAACATCACTTTTTAAGGGCCACATACTATCAGACTAATTAAATTTCCCTTTTAAATAGGATATTAAATAGGGGCAAAGTAAATCAGTAGATGTCCTGCATTCTTAAGTGAAAGACTATTCAGTCTTTATGACACATTCATTGAGAAATTTGAAAAATATAGCTTATTGAGATGGGAGTTCTCAATTGAGATGGGAGTGTTCAATAAAACCATGAGAATATGGGAGATGAGTCAAAATATCAGAGATAACACTAGCTACCAGACACAATGGCAGAATCTGATGGTGGTGATGGAAGTGGTAGCAGTAACTATTATTTAGGTTCAAATCACCAATTATTACTTAAGATATGACCATTAATAGAAAAATGATATTTTACAGGTTGTTCTCAAGTAATTAATGGCATCTTTGGAAGTGTGACATAATTTATGGGAGTTGTTGGTCCTGTACTTATAACAAGGAATAAAAATAAAATGATAATCTGTCCAAACCTAAATATATGCATGTACTTTACAACAAAACTATATTTGTGTTTTATAAGACACATATTTCCCATTAGTGCATTACCTATTCACCCTCAGAATAATCTCTTACAACAAAGAATTTTACAAAAGAGGAAGAAAAAAAGTGTGGCAAAACTAACATATCAAAAAAGTTTGAAAATATATGTAAGGTCTCACACCCAAGGACCCTACATAGGCAAGGAATAAGGAGCTATCTTTTCATCTCTCTTTTTTTTGATGTCATAATTTTGTAGTGTTCAATATCAAATTTTTCTTATTATTCTTTCCATTTATATTGATGTAGTCAATGAGTACCTTGTTTTAGTTGGTCTGCTTATTTCACAAAGTATTTATACAAATAAATTCTTATATTTTCATATTAATTTTAACCCTATTAATTTTGTTCTTACAGCACATCAGTATTACACTATTGAACTCAAATTAATTTGACCAATTGCCAGTTAATGGATATCTTCAATTTTTTGTTGCCATAAAAGTGCTACTATAACTATTTTGGTATTTATAGGGCCTTTCTTTTCAGCACTCACCTCTTTCAGGTATATCCCGAGCCAAATAATTTCTGGTTCAAAATATATGTCTACTTTCTTTATATAATTGAAAATTACATTACAGAATGGTTGGAGAAATTCACAGTCCCATCAATTATGCATGTGTGCCATTTTTCTGCATTCATTCTAATACAGAATATTTTCATATTTGTTATTTTCAGCAATTTGCTGGACATAAACATTTAAAAAAATACTTTTAGAAGTTTGGGAATTCCTTTATATTGCTTTTAATAGTTTATAAGTCTTCATTTAAGAATCATTTATTTGTTCATATCCTTTAACTAATACTATATTAAGGAGATTTTTGTCTTAAATATTTGATAATGTTCATATATCATATTAGAACTTTACCAATGATATTCAATAGAAATATTTTTGCAGTTGATCACTTTTTATCCTACTTAAATTTTGTTCATGAAAAACTAAAATTTTATGTAATCAAAATTATATTTTTTATCTTTGCAATCATTTCTGTCCCTTGTTTGGTTAATAATTCATGCTCTGTACATGGCTATGAAAGGCACATGGTCTGAATCTTCTAAATTTTATAGTATAATCTTTGAAATTTATTTTGTTTTAAACTTATTGAGGAATATGACATGAATTGTTGGTCTAAATATAATTTCTGCCAGGCTGCTTTCTAGTTTTCTCAGGGATTCCTCTCAAAAAGGTTCTATTCTAGATAATATTTCCTTTTCAATGTTGCTTAACAACAGGTTATTGAGTTAAATTATTTCCGTCCTTTTAGCTATCACTAAATGACAGTGATATTTGCTGATTTTATTATAATGTTTGAGTTCTATAAGTGTTATTTCTATTTTATTCCTACCCTTTTCATTGTTTTCCTTAAATGTTCCAGATCTCAAAATGGACTTTGCTTTTTTTTTTTTTTTTTTTGGTATAGCTTTGTTAACTATCCCTTTGATAGGTTTATTAGAATAGCGCTAATCTGTAAATAAATTACAGTGATTTAAAAACTAAATTTAGCATGTCCCATCCAAGAGTCCTGAATATCCTTCCAGTTATTTAAGTTATTCATTATTTCTTCAAGGAGCACATTGTAACTGTATCTATAAAGATACTAAGATTGGCTTCCAAACACTCTGTAACTTTTAATAGTTTTGAATGAAACTTTCCTTTTTAATACTGTCTCCTATTATTTCAGTTTTTTTCTTACTACTACATGAAAATATTGTTTTGTAATCCACAAGTTTATTGAAGCTACTAATTGTGCCCCTAAATTTCTTTGCCAATTCCCTAAAATTTATAAAGTATGCCATCATATTCATGAATAAATAATAAGATATATGGATAGAGCATTTATTAATTTCTTATAGTGTGTCAGACACAATTCTAAGTACTAGAGATAAAATGCAAAATGTTCTCTGTTAAAATGTGTGGAAAGTTCCTCAAGGCAGAAAAAAAATCATGTTACAGAATATTAAGAGCATACAAAATAAAAATAATTATTCAGAAAGAGATAGTTTTACATATCATCCAATTATGGAATTCTGCTAACACAATGAAACCAAATAACCAATGAAAGACTGTCTTTTGGTTCTTAGCATAATATCTGTTGCAGTATAAGAAATTAACAAATATTTATCAATTGATTGATTGATTGATCACATGATTTTCCCATTTCAGGACTGCAACTATAAGATCCTAACTCTTGAATCAAGTGATTACTGGTCTTTAAATTTATAAAAAAATTGAATTGCCAAGATATAAGAGATGACCCAAGATTTCAAAGAAGATGTTACCCCAATAGTTCCCCCATGTATCCACAGAGCAGGGGTGGGAGAAAGAAAGGGAAGGAGGGAAAGAGACAGAGAGGGAGGGAAGAAAGGAGAGGGGAAAAGAGGGGGAGGGGGAAGAGAGGAAAGGAAAGAGGGAGAGGGAGAGAGAGGATTTTTACCAGATCCTGATTATGAATCACTGTAGTAAAAACATATGGAATACTTTTTATTTAGAGGGAATTTCAATCTAGGTGTTTGAAGAAAGAAAAATTATTGGACTTCATGGGATTGAAAAACTGCATGACAAGGATCTCCATTTCCTCATCATCCAGAAAGACAAATAGCAATACATAGATGTTAAGTCTTTAAACTGTATGTAGTAATGCTTGAATACTTCTTGCTTGAGTTCTACTCTCTCCTTGGAGCTTCAATCTCACATTACCAATTTCTTATTGGACATTTCAGAATAAGTATCCTTGAAGATATCTTGAACTCAATATAAATTCAATCTAAAAATATGAAAAAGTAACCATAAACTCAGTCTAAAAATTGAATACATTATGTTCTTCCCTAATCCATGCTTCCCTATTTTTTGTAAAGATATCACCATCCTTCTAGTTTCTGTTTCATAATTTTGGCATTTTCCTGGATTCTTCACTTTCCCTCAATCTATATATACAATCAGTGGCCAAATTTTGTCACTTTGACCTTAAGCTTTCTCACATATAATTCTTTCTCTCAATTCACACAGATGCCAACCTAATTTATGCCTTCGTTACCTTTTGTGTAGAATACTGCAATAACCTCATTGGTCTCTCTGTCTCAAATTTCCCATCACTTTCCAGTCTGTATTATGCACTGCGACTAAATATGTATGTATACATATAAACATACATACATACATACAGATATACATATATATATATCTACAAAGAGACAGAGTACATTTTAACACATCATTCCCTTATTCAAAAATACTTCCAGTGATTTCCTATTGGTATAATAACAAATATGTTCATATTTTAAGCCTTATATATCATGATTTTAATTTCATTTTTTTATTTTGTTTAGACATTACTCTCCTTCTACATGTGTTGACCCTTTTTCTCATTAATAAAGTAAAATTCCAGGCCTCAAAAGGGGGACTCCAAATGAAACAGTCTGATTCCACATTACAAAAGCATGTGTTGTCTGAGAAGGCAGCAAAGAGTGGCAGTTCAGTGTTAGGGGAGAGAAGTATTAGTAGGGAGGTTAAGGGTCAGTCCAGGAAACAAGAAAAGAGGGGAATGGGAGTTTTTCATTGCAGAAAATTAGTGTGATCAGTAAATGGAAAGTGTTCACATCCCAGTTTTGGTGCTTAACTAGCAGCATCACTTATCTTGGCAAAAAACTTAGACCTTTTATGTCTCCTTTTTCTCATCTGTAAAATGGGGATATATGCACTTATATTGCTTTATCTTAAAGAGCCAGAATAATGTGTTCTATTTATATTATTGACAATTCTAGGATGTACTGGACAAATGTTTTATTTCAATTCTAAAAATCCTGGAAAACAAAACAATTTAACCTCTCTTGGAGTGGGAAATTGGGATATTTGAAGCAAGGAAGGAAGATGTGAAGTTGAAATATCTTTATTATCAACAGGAAAGAAAATAATATTTAGTCCTATTTGTCTTAATTTCCCTTTTTATCTCCTTATCTTTATCAATGTGTAAATCGATATGCAAAGAAATATCTTCCCATGAAATGTGCCAAACTTTGCTGAATTCATCATTCTGTCTAAGACTGAGCCTAGAAAGTATTTGTCTTTAAAAATTACACAGAGACTTTTGTAGATATTTACATTCTTTATGAAGTAAAAACAAACAAACAAAAACCAGCTATAAGAAACTATACTCACATATGGAACTAAGCCTGCCCAAAGGGCTTTCAAACTGTGCATACCCTTTGATCTAACATTATCTTTCCTGGGCATGTATCCCAAAGAGATCATAAAAAGGAGAAAGTATTCACATGTGCAAAAATGTTTGTAGCAATCCTTTTTCTAGTGAAAATGAACTGGAAACTGAGTGGTTGTCCCTTAGCTGGAGAATGGCTAAGTTATAGTATATGAATGTTATGGAATATTATTGTTTTATAAGAAATGATCAACAGGATGCTTTCAGAAAGGCCTGGAGAGACTTATATGAACTGATGCTAAGTGAAGTGAATAAAAGTACATTATACACAGCAACAAAAAGATTATATGATGATTAATTCTGATGGAAGTGGCTCTTTTCAACAGTAAGGTGATTCAGGCCAGTTCTAGTGGTTTTGGGATGGAAAGAACCATCTACACCAGAGAGAAAACTATGGGGACTGAGTGTGGATCACCACACAGTATTTTCACTTTTTTTTTTTTGGCTTTTATTTTCTTTTTCATTTTTTCCCTTTTTGATGTGATTTTTCTTATGTAGGATGATAATTGTGGAAATATGTGTAGAAAATTGCACATGTTTAACATATATTGAATTATTTGCCTTCTAGAGTAGGAAATGGGTGAAAGGGAGGGAGAAAAAATTTGGAATACAAGATTTTTCAAAAGTGAATGTTGAAAACTATTATGTATATGTTTTGAAAATAAAGAGCTTTAAATAAAAAAAAAGAAAGTAAACTCAGTTGTCTTTCTTTTTTCCCCCTCAAACACTACATATATTTCATTTATAGAAAACCACTATTATATAAAATTTCATTAAATAAAATATTAGTTCTGGTCATGTGGAGTACTTTTTTTTTCTAATTTTTTCATTGAATGGGGTTTTATCAACATTTAAAAATTCTTATTAAATTTGGGGCAGAAATCAGTAAAGAAAGAAATGCTATTTCTAAACAAGCAAATAAATGTCAGTAAAGAGTTGGCATTTCCTGTTTTCTACATAATAAAAGTTTTGAGTGATAAATTCAGATTGTATTGCCCAGAAAATTAGAGTCTGACTCATTCATATAGCATATTTCCACAAGATCTGAACATTTAAAATTACACATGAGATTAAAGTGTCTATCAATATTGAAAAATAAAATGCATTCATAAATTTGAGATTTCAAAGGATTTTAAACATCATGTCCATATGTAACTGATTATCAGGGCTTTGGAAAAATTTACATTATTAATCAATATAACATAAAATCTAGTTCTTACACTGTATCATTTACTTTAGCATTGAAAAATGTTTTATGAAATCAGTTAATAATCATCATTCTACTACTTTTTTATTTCTGGTTTCTAATGATATTGAATGCCTTTTGTTTCAACATTTTAAAAAGCAGCCAAGGTTTTTAAAAGAGACTGAAACTTGTAAATTATATCTTATTATATTAAATAAACCCTAAGAAGAGAGAAAGGACCTGATGGATAAAGTGTTGTTCTCCAAATAAGTATAAGTTAGATTCAAACGTGACACATGTTGCTCTTCAGTCATTTCAGTTTTGTCTGGCTCCATGTAGCTCCACTTTGGTGTTTTTCTTGCCAAAGATACTGGAGTGGTTTATCATTTTCTTCTCTATGTCATTTTATAGATAAAGAAACCAAATCAAATAGCAAAAAATGATTTGTCAGTTGTCATACAACTAATAAGTGTCTGAGGCTGAATTTGAACTCAGATCCTCCTGGTTCCAGGCTTAGTGCTCTATTCACTGTGCTACCTAGTTGCCCTCTGAGATATGTGGTTGTGCAATTTATTTCCTCTAACAACTTTCCAAGTCTATAAATTGTATATTTTCGTTGGAAGAGGGGAACTCTGTTTGTCAATAAAATTACTGATTCAATCTGATCCAATTCCCTGCTACCTTCCCTCCAAAAAAACCCTAGGAAAAAGAATTACATTAATGTTTACATAGTTTCCTGTCCTCTACAAAAGCCCTCTTTGATGAGATAATGATAGCTATTTTACTCTTCTTAATTATATTGAAAAAAAAAACCCTTCAATTTTGGAACCTTCTCTCTCTCCCTCTCTTCCCCTTCCTCCTATTTCTTTGTGTGTATAAGATATATAATCAAATATTTTGAGAGACCTATAGTGTTTTAATTACCTCCCCACACTATACTAATTTTCACTGTTTTTCACCATTATAACACCCTGAAAAAAGTAGAATCTCAATATAATAAGTATCTTTATTATGAAATTTCACTTTTAAAAATCAAACATCAGTAATTTTAATTAAGGTATAAAGGACATATATAGATGTTACATGAATAGAAATTATAGTATCCTCCCAGAAAGCAAAGACTAGTCAATATAGAAAATAGATAACTAGCTTCCTTAAATATGGAGAAAATCTCAAGTGACCGTCTATGTATATTCTACACAGAGAATCTACAGTGTTATGTCTAGCAATACTGAGTGGGTTTCTTTCAGCCTATTGAAAAGAGAGTTGCTGAATATTAAAGAATTCAGGTTAAGTAGATAGCTAGTACATAGATAGAGTGTATTGTTTAGAGTCAAAAAGATTCATTTATTTTTGGTTCAAATATGGCCTCAGTTATTTTAACCCTGGGCAAATCACTCCACCCTGTTTACCTCAGTTTCCTTATCTATAAAATGAAACTGAAGAAAGAAATGGCAAACCACTCCACTGTCTTTGCCAAGAAAATAGAGTACTACACACCTGAAATAACCAAACGACAAAAGAATTTCCAGCTGAACAAATTTTCAACAATATTCTTATTATATTTGGAAATATAACAGCATCATTAAAAAGTTGAAAGGGAAATTGTAATTTTTTTGCTATTAAGCAAAGATATAAAAAGGAAAGAAGGTAATGACTCCAAAATTTAAATCTAAAAGTGAACAGAATAAGAGCCTCAAAGAACCTTGACAACAAAGTGAAAGTGATGTTTGGAGGATGAATAGAACAAATACAAAATGTTGAGGAGAGCAATTCCAGTCCCTAGTGTGCAAAAAGTCAACTTTGAACAGTGCATCTCCGGCAGATGTGGGGAAGGGGTTTGGTTATTAAAGAGTGTGTAAGTATGTATTCAGGACTTCCAAAAGGATTGTAGCAGTGTATGCCTGAATTGGCTCCTAGGAAGAATTTGAAAGTTCATCTGATAACAACACTAGTCAGCTCTGAAATCTCATAGGTAAGGGGCTAGAAACCTCAGGAACCTTAGGATAGTAGGTACTTTTAAAGAAAAAAGATAACATTTCAGACAATATTGTAGCAATTCTTAACTTCAAGCTGAGTGAAGCATAAATGTTCAGCTGAAGCAAGTGCTTCAGAAGGAGCCCTTAAGTACATTGGATGAAGGTGGAAAGTATACTTATCATACTTCTATCAGTTGGTGCTTGTAATCCAATGATGATCAAATTTCAAGGTTTTTTAGAAATGCAGTTAAAAGCTAAGCAGATGACACAACCAATTTTAATGAAAGCACATTTTATTTTTTTTTTTATTTTGGAATGTTAAACCATTTCTAACATTTCTGATGTACTTGTCTCTAAGTGTCCCATAAGGAAAATTTTTCTTTTCTTCATTTCTATTTTACTTTTTTGTGTAGAGTTGTTGGGTTTTTTAATGGTATTTTTTATAATTACATATAAAGATAGTATTCAACATTCATTTTTATAAGATTTTGCATTTCTAACCTCCCAACTCTCTCCCCAAGATATTTTTTCCTCATTTTTAACAGGAAATAAACTCAGAGATTAGAATATACATAGAGTTTTGATGTAGTGGGTCGTCCTTTCAGTTTTAAGTACTATGCAAATAGAGTAAGCTTTATCATTTTTAGTCACTATCATTCCACAAATGGTGACAATTACAATTTCTCAGAATCTTTCTAGGACAAGAGTGATAGCTTTTGAAAAAAAATCTTTTTAAAATTTATTTTTGTTTGTTTGTTTGCTAATACTCAACTACCCAATTACACCTGTATGTGAATATAAATCTCCAAAGTAATGAGATATTTCTTTTTTCTCCAATCTGTTCCACAGAGTGATATTAAATATTACATAGTTCATTTCAGAAAAGCTCTTTTGTCAACAGCCTAGATCTACTTTAAAAATGAATAAAAATCCCTTTGCATACCTACATCTTCAGCTGGCATTTGTTTAAGTCATCCAGCAAGGGGGCATTTTCTTGGATCTTAGTCTAGCTGCAAAGCTTTGATGATGAAATTAAATTAAAATAATTTTCAAGAAATTATTTATCACAAACTAAAAAGAGATAAGCAATTCAGCATTTAGGCTTTTATTTTTGCAAGAAAAAATAATGAGAAAGTTCAATCAGGACAGCTAGATGGCACAGTAGGTAGAGTCTTGGTTCTAGAGCCAGGAGAACTTGAATTCAAATCTGGTCTCATACACTTAACACTTCCTTACTATGCGATCCCGGGCTAGCCTGCCTCACAAAATAAATGAATAAATAATGAAAAAATAATAACATTGACCTCCCAAAGTTGTTGTGAGGATCAAATGAGATGATACTTGTTAGGAGTTCTGCAAAGCTTAAAGCACCGTAGAGATACTGGTTATTATTATTAGAAGCACTTTAGAAATATCTCATTTGGTCTCATTTCCAAAATATATAGAGAATTGACTCAAATTTATAAGAAATCAAGCCATTCTCCAGTTGATAAATGGTCAAAGGATATGAACAGACAATTTTCAGATGATGAAATTGAAACTATTACCACTCATATGAAAGAGTGTTCCAAATCACTTTTGATCAGAGAAATGCAAATTAAGACAACTCTGAGATACCACTACACACCTGTCAGATTGGCTAAGATGACAGGAAAAAATAATGATGAATGTTGGAGGGGATGTGGGAAAACTGGGACACTGATGCATTGTTGGGGGAGTTGTGAACGAATCCAACCATTCTGAAGAGCAATCTGGAATTATGCCCAAAAAGTTATCAAACTGTGCATACCCTTTGATCCAGCAGTGTTTCTATTGGGCTTATACCCCAAAGAAATACTAAAGAAGGGAAAGGGACCTGTATGTGCCAAAATGTTTGTGGCAGCCCTGTTTGTAGTGGCCAGAAACTGGAAATTGAATGGATGTCCATCAATTGGAGAATGGCTGGGTAAATTGTGGTATATGAACGTTATGGAATATTATTGTTCTATAAGAAATGACCAGCAGGATGAATACAGAGAGGCTTAGAGAGACTTACATGAACTGATGCTAAGTGAAATGAGCAGAACCAGGAGATAATTATACACTTCAACAACGATACTGTATGAGGATATATTCTGATGAAAGTGGATTTCTTTGACAAAGAGAACTAACTCAGTTTCAATTGATAAATGATGGACAGAAGCAGCTACACCCAAAGAAAGAACACTGGGAAATGAATGTAAACTATTTGCATTTCTGTTTTTCTTCCCGGGTTATTTTTACCTTCTGAATCCAATTCTCCCTGTGCAACAAGAGAACTGTTCGGTTCTGCAAACATATATTGTATCTAGGATATACTGCAACATATTTAACATATATAGGACTGCTTGCCATCTAGGGAAGGGGGTGAAGGGAGGGAGGGGAAAAATCAGAACAGAAGCGAGCACAAGGGATAATGTTGTAAAAAAAAAAATTACCCTGGCATGGGTTCTGTCAATAAAAAGTTATTATAAAATAAAAAAAAGAAATATCTCATTTGATCCTCATAATAACTGGAGTAAATGGGTACTACAAGAGTCATTATTTTTTTTTAACTGTTTGGACATGTATACTTATTTTGTATTTAATGCATACTTTAACATATTTAACATGTATTGGTCAACCTGCCATTTGGGAGAGTTGGTGAGGGGAAGGAGAGTAAAAATTGGAACAAAAGGTTTGGCAATTGTCAATGCTGTAAAATTACCCATATATAACTTGTAAATAAAAAGCTATAATTAAAAAAAAAGAATCATTATTTCTAATTTACAGTTCAGGAAACTGAGACCTAGAAAGACAAACACTTCCATAAACAAACAACAGAAAAAGAAGAATGAAAATGAAACCGCAAATTTACATCACCTGTGGCTTGGTGATTTCTTTAGGGTGTATAGCAAATTCAACTTATTCTTTTAATAGCTATCATACTTTGTTGTGTCCCCTTCTGAATTTCCTTATGTCTTTTGTGGATTTTAGAAATGCTTTTTTGATACTATTTTCTTTTTTTTTCTTTTTGGTCATCACTATCCCTATCCACTCTCCATATAGATTTTCTTAGTCAATCAAAACAAATCAACACAATGACCATGTCTGAAAATGAAGGTCTCATTCTGTACTTCTATCTATCACCTCTTTGCCAATAAAAAGTTGGGAAACATTCATTATCAGTTTTCTTTTGTATTTGGTCATTGTATTAGTCAATGTTTTAAGTATTTTAAGATTATTTTTTTCACAATACTGTAGTTATTGTCCACATTATTTTCCTAGTTCTGCTCACATAATTAACAGTTCATATCATTCTTCCCAAGTTTCTATAAATCTATTCCTTTTATAATTTCTTATGGCATAACAATATTCAATTATATGACATTCAGGGCAGCAGGGTAGGTCAATGGATAGAGCACTGGGCCTGAAGTCAGGAAAACCTGAATTTATATTTGACCCAAGACATTTATTAGTTGTATGAACCTGGGCAAGTCATTAAACTTCTGTTTGTCTTAATTCACTAAAGAAGAAAATGGTACTTTAGTATCACTGCCAAGAAAACCTCATAGATAATGTTCATATCTATGAAAGGTAGGTATGACTGAACAATTGAACAACATATGACATTCATATAGCACAATTTATTTATTTATTCCCCAATTGATTGACATCCCTTTAATTTCCAATTTGCTGATATAACAAGAATTACTGTTATATTTTTAACAGATATATCTTTCCTGCTTTATCTTGATCTCTTTGGAACATATGCTTAGTAATATGCCTGGATCTTTTACCCAGAGACATGGTGTAGTGATATTTTAGTCCCAAATATTTTCCCAGAATGGAAGGACCAAATCACAACTATACAAGCAGTGAAGTAGTGTGTCTGTGCTCCATTGTGCCTTTTTAAAATTGCCCCTTTCCTTTTTTCCATCTTTATCAATCTAATGGATAAGAGAAAGAAACTCAGCAATGTTTTAATTTATATTTCTCCCATTATTAGTGATTTTAAGTCAATTCTAGATAGACTTTGGAGAAGAGTACACAGGAAAATATGATAGACTACACCTTAAAATTTCCTTTGTTTTGTTTTAATTTCTTGACAGATCTTTTCTTATACTTCTCTCTCCTTCAAGAAAAATCATGCATATATGATTATGTGTATCTTTATTATCGACCATCCAGCCAAGCCCACTCCAGGAGCTTTGAATTAAGAATATTTTTTGCTACTGCCCATTCCTCAGACTTTTCTTTTCTTTTCTTTTCTCTTTTTTTTGGGGGGGCGGGGGGAGGCTGGCTGAACGTACAGATTTTCAGCTATCTTCTTTGTTTTTAATGGGTATAGTCAAGATCTACAAGAAACATAATCTTCCCATGATTAATTTCAGATTGGTATGAATGACTGAAATGAAAGACAGTAAAAAACAAAACAAAACCTTGACAATATCATTCATATAAAGGATAAATAATCATCATGACACAGTCTTTTGCCAATAGTTGCTAATAGACAGCTAGAGACTATCATTACTTAGATTACTTAGAAGTCTGCGTCCATTTCTACATTTTGCTAATAATTCACATACTAAATTGTGATTTGGGGAATTTAACCTCCCTGAGTCTTAGTTCATTTCCTTATGGAGATTTGGACAAATAACTTTTAAGGTCCTATGATAATATGCTATGATAGTAAGCTTGTCATTCGATTTTAAAAGGTGACCAGAAAAATAATTTTGGAGCTGTGGTTGAGCATTTTGCTTAGATGACTACTTATAATATATATTTATAGTCTTCTGAGACCCACTGATTTCAGCATTAAAGAATCAAGGGGATACTTTTATTAAAAAAAATCACATTTACTCAAAATTAATTCAGTATAAAAACATCATATCAAAAAAATTGATTAATTATAGAGCTCACTGGCTTATGGCAAGGCAGCCAGAAGAGACGAAGTACATTTCTGCTTTAAAGACATCAATGACTTCATTATGAAAAAAATACCCCCCACCATTTTTACCTTCTCTAGATACAAACAAACATAAATGGTTCTAAAATTATTTCTTTAAAGGGCTTAGCAGATATATTCTACCATAATTACAAAGAAAAATTTGTTATGGCTAAAAGAGACTATATATATATATATAATATATATATATATATATATATATATATATATATATATATATATATATATATACACATATAAAGGATTGCAATGTAAAGTTGTAACTTTTTTGTATTTTAAAAATCTAACTGACATTCATTGAATTGCCAAGATACTAGATAGGTAAGAAAAACTGGTGGCAAATTTACAAATTATTTTTAAAAGTTATGAGCAAAAATATTATAATCTATCTGTAAGCTTATTTAAAGAATATAGGTCAAAATCTGGTTATAAAAATATCATTAACCATGAGGGATAGTGGGGTATGGTAGAAAGAATCCTAGACTGGGGTTGAAACCTAGCTATCATATTTATTAGGAGTATGACCCTGATCAAGCCAATTAATGTCTTAGTACTTCAGATCCCTCATCTGGAAAATGATAATAATAATACTTGCACTTGCTGATCGCATTGGCTGTTTGTGAGGAAGGTGAGTGATAATTCATTAGAGACCAATAAACTAACAATTCTAATTTATAAAATATGTGCAGAAAAAAGCCCACCTTCCCCAAATAACTATTAAAGACATTAACTGGGTAAGGAGTTAAAATAATAGTTAGCATATAGCACTTTAAAAATTGCAAAACACTTTGTAAATATATCATTTTATCTTCACAGCAATTCTTGGGAGGTAAATTTCTGTTATTCCCATTTTCAGATAAGGAAATTCAAAAAGATAATGAATGAATGATTTATCCAGGTTCATACAAATAGTGTCTTAGGCAAGATTTATAATTATATCTTTCTGGATTCTGGTTCAGTACTCTTATCTACCACCCTTATCTTTCTGCCCATATGGAGAGAACCCAGGATGCAAAATCCTTGGAAGAAGAAAACTACTAGGACACTACCCTATTGACAAAAACCTCATTATCTCCATGAGATCACTATCGAGGAGAATACTAGGACATAAAAGACAGCTCAGGAAGAGCTCACCTGAATAAAATAGAGGAGAGAGTAGGATAATTTTGTAACTTTCTATCTTAATGAAGCATTTTTCCTAACTAGGTCTTACATTCAATTGTTCCTACTGTTGAAGAAATGCTAATGATATGAATCCTCGAATTCTCAGGTCCTTAATTATTCTGCCCTAGTCTATATTTCATAAAGTGTAATGATTGTGAGCTGCTGTCACAGCAAAACGTCCACAAAATATTTTGAAGAAAGAGTCACTGGCCAACTTATTTCAATTTAGAGGTAGATAGAGCAGAGGTAGAGAAAGAGTGACAGAGTGAAAGAAACAGAAACTCAGAGGCTATTACAGAAACAGACCAACATTCCTATACATGCATGGACAGACAGACAGACAGACAGACAAAGCAGCAAGCGCCTGTCACATTCCAGACATCATGCTAAAATATGGGAATACTCATGGAGCTTATAAATAATTCAAAGAGGGATAAATGGGAGGTAGAAATTGGAGGCAGGAGAAGAATAGGGATATGCACCTAGTTTAGTGATTTGGAGTGGTGGAGGAGGAGGAGGTCTGGCTTTGAAAGAGAAAATGAATGGTCATCTATAAAAACCTAAGGTTCTTCCAGCCAGAAATCCATGATTCCAGCAGGGAATAGACGGGGATAATACACTCAGTGCAGGCAGCATGGTTTAGAACTGATGCTGGAAAATGAGAAGGTATTGTTCAAAAACACAGTCAATAACAAACACAAAAGCCCAGTTCCCCCAATGAATCTGTATCATCACCAATCAACTCCAAGAGTTCCATTCTTCAGGATTTGACCTACATAACCCATTAAACTGATGGCCCGAAAAGAACAGTGTAGCAGTGATCAGGATAAATGGACTAAAGATTGGAGCAAAGTAAATTTGTAGGACTAAAGTGAAATACTAAACTCTCCCTATACTTTTCTCATCACTGCCACATCTGCTGGGCTTACCTGGGCAAGAACAGAGGAAAAACTTCAATTCCCTTCCTATGTTCCTCCCTATTCCCTAATGCTGCCCACTGAGCAGTGTTGCCCATTCTCTTTCCAATTCTGTTGGTTGCACTCAGCACCACACACAAGTACCCAGGTAAGCATCAGCAATTCCAGCTTCTTTGCATCTTGGCTCCACCATCAACATAAGAGATGTGTTCAATAGAGTTTTGTATTTCTAGAGTGATCATGATCCAGAATATCCCATGCTAAGTAGTTTTGTCTGAGGTTACAACCAACTTGTCTCCCTTCTGCTTTCATTATCCTCATTTTTAAATACAAATTCTAATACTTCAGATTAAAATTCTATATAAAATTCTTGTCTTCCTTGTTCCTCAAGTCCATTACCAAGGAGTTATCCTGGGTTCTGCCCTATCTCTCACCCCCCCCCCCAATATCAAAGCCCTTGGCAAAGTCATATCTTCAATATGTCTCCTTTCCTCTGATACTGTCACCATTGTAATGCAGGCCTTCATCTTCATCTCACATCTGGATAATGGTGATAGCCTGCTGATGAGTGGCTGTATGCCTCCAGTCTCAACCCACTGAAAACCATACACCATCCAGCCACTAAAGAATTTTCTCTAAAACATAAGTTCAATCATGTCACACACACTGCATCCCTAATTCAGTAAATTTCAGCAGCTCCCTTTAGGAGCAAATACAAAATCCTACAATCAAAGTCCTTCATATCCTATCTCCTCTTTATCTTTCTTATACATTACTCTCCAAATATACTCTTTGATCCAGGATACATCAGTCTCCTGGCCCTTCCATGAACATGAAATGTCTGTGGGCATTTTCTCTGCTTGATCTGTGTTCCTGGAAGGCTCTCCTTTCTGATTACCACCTACTGGTTTGCCTGACTTCCTTTTAAGTCCCAACAAAAATGCTATCTTTTATAGGAAGGCTTTCCTAAACCCCTAAATGCCAGTATCTTTTTTTCCAATTTATCCAGAATGTAGCTCATTTGATTACAGTTTGTTTGCTTGTTGTCACCTCCATTAGACTGTGAGGCTCTCGAGGGTGAGAAACATCTTTTGCATCTTTTTCTATTTTTTTGAAGGGCAATTAGGGTTAAGTGACTTGTCACATAACTACTAAGTGTTAAATGTCTAAGGCTGTATTTGAACTACAGTTCTTTTGACTTCAGAGCCAGTGCTCTACCCATTGTACCATCAAGCTGCCCTACTCTATAGTATTTAAAAAAAAGTTTTGGTTGTGATTAACTAAAGGACTCAGGTCAGAAGAGAAATAACTGTATGGACATGTATACATATATTGTACTTAACTTATACTTTAACATATTTAACATGTATTGGTCAACCTGCCATGTGGGGAAAGGGGTGTGGGGAAGGGGTGGGGGGAAGAGGGGAAAAGTTGGAACAAAAGGTTTATGCTGAAAAATTACCCATGCATATATCTTGTAAATAACAAGCTATAATTTTAAAAAAATGATACACCCAAAAAGCATGTGACTGAGAAATGTGATTACTACAATTCAAGAATGGCTAAAAAGGCTTTGTCCATCTGGTCACAACAAATTTCCTATTGTGAACAACATTGTACAGCAAATGCTGGACTTGTAACAATTGCTCTCCAAAGAAGGTCTTGGATAGTAGGCTGTTTATATTCTAAGTAAATACTCACCTGTACTTCACAGCTCAAGTTCTGCCACTAAATAGCAATTACCCTCCAATTCCCTTTGATCCTTTTCTACCCTTAATCCCTCAAGAATCAGTAACCCCACAATTATCCTCTGGAAAAAAACTTATTTGGATCCTAAATCATTCACCATAGCAAAACATTTCAAGGAACACTCAAAATAAGACTTTAAGAGAGGTCAGAAATTGGATTAGTTTACTGGTAACACTTCCTACATTCTTTTTTTTGGATGCCAGTAACATCTCATTTGCTGATTTTCTCCAAAGATGTTAGGAATTAGCTCTTTCATCTTTAGCTCCTTCAAAGGGGACATTATGTTTTTATCATCCTTATTAGGAGGACATAACAACATAATAAAAGATCACTAAAGCAGTGGTTCTCAAAGCTTTTGGTTTCAGGACTCTTTCATATTAAGAGCCATTGAACACTTTTCTCCCACAAATTTATGTGAATTATATCTATTTCTATTTATCTTATTAGAAATATAAATTTATTACTATAACTTCATGAAATAGTCTCAGGGACCTCCAAAGGGTCTTGGACAACATTTGAGTACTGATGCACAAGAGATCATAATGTACCCATCATAATGTGATTTTAGATAAAGTATAAAACCTTTACTGAATTGAATAGACTGGGATTAGGAGAGTTTCAATGATTGAAATATTTGATACTTTAATGGATGATTTCTCTTTGGGACCCTGATCTTCTTGGTCTGGATTACTTCCCTTACTACATAAATTGCCTACCTCACATTTCAATTATATATGCCCTGTGAAATATGTACTTGAATGCATTGAGTAAATATAATAAGGATGACAATATTACCTAAACAAATCTATTTATTTAGTGTTATACCAATCAAACTCCCAAGAGACTATTTTACTGACCTAGAAAAAATAACAAAATTCATCTGGAAGAAAAAAAGATCAAGAATTTTAAGGGAATTAATGGGAAAAAAATCAAATGAAGATGGCTTAGCTGTACCAGATCTAAAGCCATATTATAAAGCAGTGGTCATCACTTGGTACTGGCTAAGAAATAGAGTAGTTGATCAATAGAATAGTAAGGTCCACAGGACAAAATAATCAATGACTATGGTAATCTAGCATTTGACAAACTCAAAGACCCTAGCTTTTGGGATAAGAATTCACTATTTGACAAAAACTGCTTGGAAAATTGAAAACTAGTATGGTAGAAACCAAGGCTTTTACCCTCACCTAACACCATATACCAAGAGAAGGTCAATAAGGCTTCATGATCCAAACATAATGATATTGTAAACAAATTAGAAGAACACAGGATAATTTGGCCCTTAGATCTGTGGAAGAGGATGGAATTTGTGACCAAAAAAAAAAAAGACCCAGAGATCATTACTGATCACAAAATAGATAATTTTGATTATATTGAGTTAAAAAGTTTTTGTACAAACAAAACTAATGCAGACACGATTGGAAGGGAAGCAATAACCTGGGAAAACATTTTTACATTCAAAGGTTCTAGTAAAAGCCTCATTTCTAAACTATATAGAGATTAACTCAAATTTATGATAAATGGTCAAAGGATATGAACAGATAATTTTCAGATGAAGAAATTGAGAATATTTCTAGTCATATGAAAAGGTGCTCTAAATCACTATTAATCAGAGAAATGCAAATTAAGACAACTCTGAGATATCACTATACACCTATCAGATTGGCTTAGATGATAGGAAAAGATAATGACAAATGTTAGAGGGGATGTGGGAAAACCCTGCATGCCGATGCATTGTTGGTGGAGTTGTGAACGAATCCAGCCATTCTGGAAAGCAATTTGTAATTATGCCCCCAAAGTTATCAAAGTGTGCATACCCTTTGATCCAACAGGTTTACTGGGCTTTTTTTTTTTTTTTTTTTTTTTTTACTCTGGGCTTATATCCCAAAGAGATCTTAAAGGAGGGAAAGGGTCCTGTATGTGCAAAAATGTTTGTGGCAGCCCTCTTTGTAGTGGCCAGAAACTGGAATCTGAGTGGATGCCCATCGATTGGAGAATGCCTGAATAAATTGTGGTATATGAATATTATGGAATATTATTGTTCTATAAGAAACGACCAACAGGATGATTTCAGAGAGGCCTGGAGAGACGTACATGAACTGATACTAAATGAAATGAGCAGAACCAGGAGATCATCATATCCAGCAACAACAAGACTATATAATGATACTGATGGATGTGGATCTTCTCAACAATGAGATGATTCAAACCAGTTCAGTGATAAAGAGAGCCATCTATACCCAGAGAGAGGACTGTGGGGACTGAGTGTGGACCACAACATAGCATTCTCACTCTTTCTGTTTTTGTTTGCTTGCATTTTGTTTTCTTATTTTTTTTCCTTTCTTGATCCGATTTTTCTTGTGCAGCAACTATATAAATATGTACACACATATTGGATTTAACATATTTAATATGTATTGGACTACCTGCCATCTAGGAGAGAGTGTGGAAGGAAGGAGAGAAAAATTTGGAACAGAAAGTCCAAATCCAAGGGTCAATGTTGAAAAATTACCTATGCATATGTTTTGTAATAAAAAATCTTTAATCAAATAAATAATAATAATAATAATAAAAATGTACTATGCAGTCTTTCACATCACATCTCACCTGCAAGTCATTACTGACAATAAGGTCTAGCCAATTTAGGTCTTCTTATCTCTTCATTTTCTCTGGGGGTCATTTATAGTTCTGATGCTTCTGGGATGGTAGTATTACCACAAGAATACTGATATTGAAAAAAATTAAACAGGTGGCAGAAAGCATCACACAGTTTCACAAAAGAGGATTATTTTCCTCTTCAATTCTGGGTTTTATACAGTATCTATGGTTTGATCCATTATATATACCTAGAGTATATATAAAGGGAGAGAGAGAGAGAGAGAGAGAGAGAGAGAAAGAATACTGTCCATTTGCTGAAATATGCCTCTCATCTCAGTCAAGGACATTTGGTGCATAAATCATTGTTACTCAAAATCAACTTCAATATTTACATATTTAGAAAATTTCTTATAGTAGTACAGTTTTCAAATTACAGTTGACCTTTAAGATAAGCATAAACAATGAAAAGAAGCAATTATCAAGTACAAATGAGTTTTGATTGATTTCAGAGCTTTGCTCTGATGTCCTTTTAAAGGTGGTTCAGCAGAAATAAATTTAATCTACTTAGAGTAAGATATAGTAATTATTTATAATTGTTTTTGTATCTACCCCAACTCCTAATTTTTTTTCCATTCCTAAAATTCTCAATATCATTTTTACTCCTTCACATCAAGGTATGGTCCATAGAAAAACCTAGTTAAAATTGAAATATGTTTATAAGGAGAGTCAACATATTAAATCACTGGGATTTTTATGGTCATATTGACTTAAAAATTGAGTTGAGGTTGTTGAATATCCATGGAATAGTAGAGAGTGTTTTCAACTAGGGAAACAAAAGAAATGGGTTAAGAATTGTAGCTTTTATTCCTATTATTTGCTTGTCCATGGGTAAGACACTTAATTTCTCTAAGCCTCAGTGTTCTTGTCTATAAGGGAAAAAATGAGAATAATAATTGTATTCATACAAATTATTTCAAAGCATCATAAAGAAGAAATTGCTCTGTAAGCTATAAAACAGAAACCAAATGGTTTCTAAAAATCATTTAAATTATAAATAAACCTTTGATACAAAATTGCTATAAAACAAATAATAAATTAATTCTATCAAATTTCTTATTTAAGACAAATATATTCTAATGTCAAATCAAGGAAGGATGAAGCAAAAAAACCTCTTGGATTAATATAGCTAATTAATGTCATCTCAAGATATTAAATAAAATATTGGAAGATACTAAAGTTATATACATATATATGTATACATATGCATATAAAATTACAAACAAGTTAGAATTATATTAGATATGCAAGAATAGTTCAAAAGTAGCAAAAAATAATTTGTTGAATAACTCATAGTACCAGCAAAATCCCTAAAGTCCATAATTAAAATGTAGAAAATATTTTTTGAAAAAGAAATAAAGCATTCAATTAGTTTTTTTGAAGATACTACAAAACATGGTAATGAAATTATATTTTCTAAATATAATCAAGAACATTTTTAAAATTAAGAGCTAGTATTCATAATCAGAAAATTTGGGAGTTTCTCTATTAAAAACAAAGTAAGGATGATCACTGTCATCATTATTATTTGAAATTGTACTCTACCTGTTAGCAATAAGACAAGAAAGAAATTAAATGAATAATTTTTGTCAAAGAGGAAGCAAAATCATCTCTATTTGAAGATATGTTGTACTTAGAATATCCTAGGACATCAAAAAATTTTAAAAATAAGTCATACCTAAGGACAAAATATCAATGGAAATAATGGAAACAATTTTTTTAAAAGGAGAGAATGATCTTTCATATCTAAATGATATGGTAGACAGAGTATGGAGTTGGATTTATGAACAATTAAGTTTAAATCTTGCAACAATTACTGGCTGTATTTCTATATGTTACCAACAAAGTCTAGCAGTAAGAGATATAAAGAAAAATTCCATTTAAAATAACTGAGATCATGTAAAATATTTGGGAGTCTACCTGCCAAGACAAAGTCAGGAAATATATGAACAAAATTATAAAACATTTCCTACACAAATAAAGTCAGACCTAAACAATTAGAAGAATCTCAAGTATTCATGGGTAGGCCCAGCTAATATGATAAAAATGAAAATTCCATCTAAACTAACCTACTTATTCAATATGATATCCTTCAAACTGCCAAGAAACTACTTTACAGAGTTAGAAAAAATAATAACAAAGTTCATCTGGAGGAATGAATGGTCAAGAATTTCACTGGCATTAATGAAAAAATGCAAATGAAGGTAGCCTCACTGTATCAGATCTAAAACTATATTATAAAGCAATGGTCATCAAAACAATTTGTTACTGGCTAAAAAATAGAGTAATTGATCAGTGGAATAGATTAGGTTTACAAAATACAGCAGTCAAAGACTATAGTAATCTAGTGTTTGATAAACCCAAAAACCCCAGCCTTTGGGATAAGAATTCATTATTTGACAAAAATATCTAGGAAAATTGAAAAATAATATGGCAGAAAATAGGCACTGGCCAACACTTAACAACCTATACCAAAGTAAGATCAAACTGGATTTGTGATTTAGCATAAAGAGTGATACTATAAGCAAATTAGAAAACCAGAGAATAGTCTACCTCCCATATCTGTGGAGGAGGAAGTAATTTGTGGCCAAAGAAGAATTAGAGTACATTATGGAAATGCAAAATCAATAATTTTGATTATATTAGGTTTAAAAAATTTTATATAAACAAAAGCAATGCAGACAAGATTTGAAGAGAAGCAGTAAACTGAGGAAAAAAATTATAGCCAAGGGTTCTGACAAAGACCTCATATCTAAAATATGTAGAAAATTGGCTCAAATTTGTAAGAATATGAGCCATTTTCTAATTGACAAATAGTCAAAGGATAAGAACAGACAATTTCCAAATGAAATTAAAACCATTTCTAGTCATATAAAAAAAATCACCATTGATCAGAGAAATACAGATTAAGAAAACTCTGAAGTACCACTACATACCTCTCAGATTAGCTAAGATGAAAGGAAAAGATAATGACAAATGTTGAAGAGGATGTGGGAAAATTGGAACACTAATATATTGTTGTTGGAGTTGTGAACTGATCTAATAATTCTGGAGAACAATTTGGAATTTTGCCCAAAGGGCTATAAAACTGTACATTACCTTTGATCCAGCAGTGTCTCTACTGGGTCTGTATCGTAAAGAGATCACACAAAAGGGAAAGAACCCACATGTGCAAAAATGTTTGAAACAGTCCTTTTTGTATTGGCAAGAAACTGGAAAATGAGTGGATGCCCTTCCGTTGGAGAATGGCTGAAAAAAATTATAGTATATGAAGGTTATGGAATACTATTTTTCTATAAGAAATGAGCAGCAGGATGTTTTCAGAGAGGCCTGGAGAGACTTACATGAACTGATGCTAAGTGAAGTGAGTAGAACCAATAAAATTATGTGATAACCAATTCTGATAGACGTGATCTTTTTCTACAATGAGGTGATTCAGGCCAATTTCAATAGACTTGTGATGGAAAGAACTATATACATCCAGAGAGAGGACTCTGGGGACTGAATGTGAATCACAACATAGTTTTTTTTTTTTTTCACCTTTTTGTGGTTATTTAATTGCTTCATGTTTTCTTTCTTATTTTTTTTTCCTTTTGGATCTGTGCAGCATGATAAATATGAAAATATATAGAGAGAAGAAATGCACATGTTTAACATATATTGGATTACTTGCTGTCTGGGGGAGAGGATGGTGAGAAGGGAGTGAAGAAAATTTGGAACACAAGGTTTTGCAAAAGTGAATGTTGAAAACTATTTTTGCATGTATTTTGAAAATAAAAAGTTTTTTTTTTTTAAAAAAATACTGATTGTAGCCATTCTCCAATTGATAAATGGTCAAAGGATATGAACAGACAATTTTCAGATGATGAAATTGAAACTATTACCACTCATATGAAAGAGTGTTCCAAATCATTATTGATCAGAGAAATGCAAATTAAGACAACTCTGAGAAACCACTACACACCTGTCAGATTGGCTAAGATGACAGGAAAAAATAATGATGAATGTTGGAGGGGATGTGGGAAAACTGGGACACTGATGCATTGTTGGTGGAATTGTGAACGAATCCAACCATTCTGGAGAGCAATATGGAATTATGCCCAAAAAGTTATCAAATTGTGCATACCCTTTGATCCAGCAGTATTTCTATTGGGCTTATATCCCAAAGAAATACTAAAGAAGGGAAAGGGACTTGTATGTGCCAAAATGTTTGTAGCAGCCCTGTTTGTAGTGGCTAGAAACTGGAAAATGAATGGATGCCCATCAATTGGAGAATGGCTGGGTAAATTGTGGTATATGAATGTTATGGAATATTATTGTTCTGTAAGAAATGACCAGCAAGATGAATACAGAGAAGACTGGCGAGACTTATATGAACTGATGCTAAGTGAAATGAGCAGAACCAGGAGATCATTATACACTTCGACAACGATATTGTATGAGGATGTATTCTGATGGAAGTGGATTTTTCTGACAAAGAGACCTAACTCAGTTTCAATTGATAAATGATGGACAGAAGCAGCTATACCCAAAGAAAGAACACTGGGAAACGAATGTGAACTATCTGCATTTTTGTTTTTCTTCCCGGGTTATTTTTACCTTCTGAATCCATTTCTCCCTGTGCAACAAGAGAACTGTTCAGTTCTGCAAACATATATTGTATCTAGGATATTCTGTAACATATCTAACATATACAGGACTGCTTGCCATCTAGGGGAGGGGGGTGAAGGGAGGGAGGGGAAATATCGGAACAGAAATGAGTGCAAGGGATAATGTTGTAAAAAAATTATCCTGGCATGGATTCTGTCAATATAAAGTTATTATTAAATAAAATAAAATTTAAAAAAATACTGATTGTGTGACCCTGAGAAAGTCACAACCAATTTTTTGTCTTAGTTTCCTTATCTGTAAAATGGAAATGATATGTCCTATATCACAGGATTGTAAGATATATCAATGAATTTGCAAACTTTAAAGTATAATAGAAAGGCTACCTATTATATCATTCTCATAAAAAAGTAATTATCTAGTAATGAATAAAATATAGAAAATTAAGCCAGCAGAATAGATTAGATAAGTAGAACTTAAAAGCAATTTCATTCTGCAATCTAGCATTTGAACACAATCTTCTGGAGAATGAACCCTATTCAACAAAAATAGCTGGTAAAACTAGAAGACAATTTTGAAGAACATGGGGTTAGAATAGTATCTTATTCTATAGTGCAACAAATTTCAAATGAGTAAGTAATCTAAGTTTAAGAAAAAACAGATACTCTTTATCTCTGCCTATTAGAGGACAATTAAAAGCCTGCATCTTTCTCAATTGTGGATATAGAAAGAATTTGTACCTAGTAACAGGAAAAAATAATAAAAATAAACAATTTTAATGATTAAAATAAATATTTTTGCACAAATACAATGCAACTAATGTCTCTAACAAAATATAACTTCCAAAAATGTCACTAAGAAAAAAATTTAATAGATGGGTAGACGAAACATACGGATAGTTTAAAAATATAAAAATTTAATCTATAACCACATAAAAATGTTTCATATCATTAATAATCAATGAAATACACACTTCTTAGGAAATTGTGAGATATTACCAGAACTCTAATTAATATATATTGTTAAAAACAAAAAAGGAAATATTTAATATAATCAAATATATACTTGTCATATTCTTTAACACAGTCATTACATTGCTTTATGCATCCTACAAATATTACTAGTAAGGAAAAGATGTTATACACATATATGTAATATATTATATGTATACATAGATACATACATCTAATTATATATATATATATTTATATTAGCACTATTTATAAATAAGAAAAATGGGAAACTAAACATATACTCAGAGATTTGTGTGAATAAACTTTTATGAATGCTATATAATATTATTTTTGTATAAGTTACAATAAATATAATGATAAGGGAAAATAAGTTTGGAAACTTAGATAATGACCATAACTACAGGACAGGAGAATACTGATGACACAGTGAAGGAAAACATAGGAGTCTAAGATAAGTAAAAAAGTAATTAGAGAAGACTTGATAAATTCAAGTCAACAGGCCCAGGAAAATTACATCCTAAAGAACTGTCAGATGATCTTTAAAACCTTGTTAAGGAGAAAAGACATCTTTCAGGACTGCACAATGGCAAATGACCAAGGTTTTTTAAAGGGAGGAGGGAGGAGTAGAGGATGTAATTACAGTGTAATTTCTATCTCTAGTAAAATTTTAGACTATATTAATAAATGGTTTGTAAATCTTTAGAAAAGGTACCAGTGATGATAGAAAACCATCTTGGATTCATCAAGGACAGTCATGTGGGCTAACATTATTTCCTTTTGAGGCAAGATAAATATACCTGTAGCTCTGCAGAATATGATGGATATTGTTCATTTAGATCTTACCAAAGTATTTGACAATGTCTTTCATGGTCTAAAATTGGACAGGATAAAGAGATAGGCTAAGAGGACCATTAATGGAATAGAGTTGATGGAATTTCTAGATCCAAGGAGTAGTCACTAATGGATGAATATCCACCCAGAAACTATAGTTATAAGTTTTTATCCTTGACACTGAGCTATGTAACATGCTTATTAGTCACTTGGTTAAAATCATAAATGTCATCATGTTTATGAAAAGCTCAAATAATTCAGTAAGTCACTAAATATTTATTAAACATCTACCATGCATCGAGGACTCTGTTAGTACTGGTGATGCAAAGAGAAGCAAAAAAATAGATCTTCCTTTCAAGAATTTCAAAATCTTATGGAAGATGTAAAAAATATAAAGGAGAAATTGAAAATAATCAAGAGAAGAATGGCACTAAATTTAAGAAGAGTCAGAAAAGGCTTCCTGTGGAGGATAGGATTTTAGCTTAGACTTGAAGGAAACCAGAGAATCCAGGAGGCAGGGAGAAAAAGAGAATGCATTCCAGGCATGAAAGATAGCCAGAGAAATTACATAAAGGGGAAGGTAGAGTATCTTATTTGAGGAATATCTAGGAATAAATTTAATTGGAAGAGGGAGTAGAGTGGGAAGAGATTTGTGGCAGGAAGACTAAGTAGCAAGCTATTAAATGATGAATAAGAGGGATGGTTAGGAAATTAGAGTTGTAACTATTTTTCTTGATGTACCATATTGGTAAATCCTTTTCCTGAAAATTAATATAATCCTACAGGTTGTTTGATAAAGAAAAAGATACAGAATGGAGGCTCATAAGTAGCAATACTAGAAACTCTTAAGTCTTTGGGAAGATTAAAGACAAACTAAGACATATAATTCAGATATAGGTTGGTCAGAATAAAGGATAATAAATGGACAAGTCAAATATAGCATTTGCATCTATGTAATATAGTAAAAGAGATCAATGAAAAATCTTTTTTTTACATATTAGGTATATTTCAAATGAAAATTTTATATGAGAAGATGAATGAATTACATAGTATATGAAGGCAGGGAATATTGTAATCTGCTTTTTGGGGAGAAGTGATGCCTGCAATTGATGAAATGAAGAAATGATGGAAGTAATAAAGCATAAATGTAAAATCTTATATTTGGGCTCAAATGTTCAATTGTATGTTAAAATCAGGTAAGGCTCAACAAATCAGCTCTGCTGAAAGAAAATTCTAAGAAAACAAATATAATATGAATTGTGACAGTTAAAAAGTCCAATGTGATTTTAGCCTACATGCAGAAAGAGATGGCTGATGGTTCAGTTACAGTCTACCCAGATAATGTAATCCTCTTTATAATTATAAGAATTATAGAATATTACAGAAAATAATCAGAGAGAACAGTAATAGATAAAGAATAAAGAGGCCTTTAATTAAAGCATGTACTAATTTATAAAGTAATTCTCAGAGCCTAAGGCAAAATGATCAGGGTCAAGGCCAGAGGGAGCAGGAGCAGTGAAGGAAGGGTACCAGAAGGCTAATTAGGTTAGTACCATGGATGTAATGTTTTTGGGGATTCAGCAGGCATAGGAACTGAGCAGTTCTGGATTTTGAGGAGGTTTAAAATCAGTCACTATGTGACTGTTGAATAAGTCACTTAACCTCTCTGGGTCTCATAGACAAAATGATAGCATTGTATTAGATGACCTTTAAGCTCTCTTCTACCTTAGTGAATGATCATATGGCCCTTTGTGTATAACAGCTGCAGTCTTTTTAGGAAGCCATTCTTTGGCATTGTACAATTAGCTCTATGGAGTTCCCTGTCATTTTCTCTTTGTTAGAATATGGGATATTTCATCACAATGTACTTTACTCGAAGGCAACTTCTTGAGGCTGGTGAAGGTCATGAATTTACAGGAAGAGGGTGGTGTCTTTGCAAAATGTGATGGAACCAGCTCAAATTGGCTTGCAAAATCAATTTGTTATTAAATTCCCAGTGCCAGCAACTTCACTTTAGAAATTAGCAAACAGGACAAATCAGAGCTTCATTTATTGATTGTCTAGTTTTAAGAAAGTGATGGATGTTTGTTTAAAGTATATCATACAACCATATATAATAAGTTTTAGTTATATGTTTTAGACTTATAGTGGGAACATGTATATATATCATATATGTGTATATGTGTGTGTGTGTGTATATATATACATATACATATATGTATATATATATATATATATATATATATATATATATATATATATATAGTTATATATTTTAGACTTGCCCCCACTTAATTTTGCAAGGGACTGCAAAGAGTTCAACTATGAAGATGTAGAACTCAAGCCTCTCTTTTTTTAAAAAAAAGATTTCTTTTTAATACACATTGCTTTATGAATCATGCTAGGAGAGAAAAATCAGAGCAAAAGGTAAAAACCATGGGAGAGAAACAAAAACAAATTTAAAAAGAAGTGAACATAGCATTTGTTGATTTACATTCAATCTCCATAGTTTTTTTTTTCCTTGTATATAGATGGCATTTTTCTGTCTAAAGTCTATTGGGATTGCTTTGGATCACTGAACCACTAAGAAGAACCAAGCCTTTCATAGTTGATCATTGTACATGCTTGCTGTTATTATGTATATGTATTCTTGGTTCTGCTTGTTTTGATCAGCATCAGTTCATATTAATCTTCCCAGACTTTTCTAAAATCAGCTTGTTCATCATTTTTTTTCATAAAACAATACTATTCCATTATCTTCATATATCACAACTTGATCAGCCATTCCTCAATTGGTGGGCATCTACTCATTTTCCAATTCTTTGCTACCACAAAAAGAGCTGCTACAAACATTTTTGCACATAAAGATCCTTTCCCTACTTTTAGATTTCCTTGGGATAGGGACTCAATAGTGGTACTTGCTGGGTCAAAGGGTATGCACAGTTTGATAGCCCTTTGGGCATAGTTCCAGATTGCTCTCCAGAATGGTTGGATCTTTTCACAACTCCACCAACAATGTATTAATGTCCCAGTTTTTCTGTATCCCTTCCAACATTTATCATTATCTTTTCCTGTCATCTTAGCTAATTTGAGAAATATGAAATGATAACCTCAGAAGAACTCAGGTTTCAAAGCCTGTTAATATTATACTCTTTCTTCATTGGTGGAAATAAATACTCTGAGTCTGCATAAAGGGCAGAGTGGAATTAGTGAGAAGAGGGGAAAGTAAATAATCATTCTCTTTGAATCCCTTTAGTTTCTTTGATCTCTTCTATCTCTTTAGGTTCTGCAGTCACTTCAGGCATTTCTGACTTCCAAATTCTAGATGAATGACAGGAATAAGACTCTGAGAAGAAGCCTACAGGAGAACAACTTGAATCTTTATGATATTCTTCTTCCTGTCTTACTATGATAGGGACTTTGGGGAGTTTCTTATTTTATAAGATCTAGAACTCTGTCTTTTGTTTGAGCTGAAGTATCTCACTCCAAATAGGAGATTTCTTTCATTCTATATTGTCTGGTATATATTCTCCATTGTATATTTTCTCTGATTTCTATTTTGCAATCAACTTGAATGAACTGTTTCTTTGCTTTAAAAATATAGATTATACTTAAAAGTCTGTAATGTGCACATTCCACTCTCCCCTAGAGAAATGGTTATTAAACATTTACTGACACATCCATGGTTCTGATTTAGATCAATTTAATTGGTTTATAGGTTGTGATATTACAAACAAGGAGCCAATTGGCTAATGCAAGACATCTGGCCAAACCAATTAAAAAGTAAAAGTATGAGAAACAGTTTCCAGGAAAAATTTTGAAAATAAAGTGTTAAACAGGAAAAAATGGACATGCTTAGAGTTCAAGACAAAATTAGCCCCCAAAAGTGAACCACCGGATCTTGAAGAGGTTCAAATGCTCTTGTTCTTTCTGCACTATTATGACTGAATAAGGCACATATATAAATTTGTGTTTGATTATAAATATGCCATTTTAGGAAAGATACGGATGAATTGAAGAGAACTCAGAGAAGGCAAACTTTGTGATAAGCCTATACAATCATGACACATGAAAACTGGTTAGAAAAACTAGGGCTAAAAAGAACTGTAGAAGAGAAAAGTTAGGTAGCAAAAATTATAATTATCATATGGAAGAGAGTTACTCTTAGTCACAGTCAGCAAAAAAGCAGCAACGGGTAGATGTTGAAGAGCAGTCAATTTCAGTTAGCTATTAAAAAAAAAAACTTTCTAAAGTTAGTACTATACAAAATTAGAATGGGCAGTCTTGAGAGGCAGAGTATTCTCCCTCAATAGAAGTATTTAACTGAAGGTTGGATGACAATTTGTCGGAAACATTGTGGAAGGTAACTGAAATTCTAAGATTCTTTGAGTCTGAAAGGGAGCATTCAGGCATGGAGGAGAACCCAAAGAGATCAATGAATGTGTCAAAGAAAGCAAAGGAGTGGACAGTATCCAGTAACTAAGCATTGTCAACAGAGTTGTGTTGAATAATTGTAAAGGATAATGAGAGCCATGATGAGTGTGAATTACCCTGTGCAATTGATACAATATGACATTTGGTAATCCCAATTCATTAGATAGTATTACCCATAATGAGTTATATAGTTATGTGTAAAGTGTCACCTCAGGTAGAAAAGTAAAAATGTTATTAAAATGTCTTTTATCCAAAGATTAAAGAAGTACATCTGTGGGAAGATATGGTGAGAGAAAGAGAATGGGGAGGGTACTGTTTTATATTATTATATATATTATTTATATTATATTTATGAATATTTTCCCACAATCCAAGTTAGTTCTGATGACTAAAAACAAACAAACAAACAAAAACCCTGATGTATTTAGAATTTCCTTTTAAGGTCATTGTTTTTGAACCCAAATAAGAATCTGATACATCAAGAATCTAATTCATTTTTTTGAGGTGGAGATGGAAAACATTTTCAATCATTTCAGTGGTATTTGCTGACTATGGATTTTGAAATGATTTATAGGAAAGTATATATTGCTACCCAAGTAGTATAAACATCTCTTGAGGTATGGAATTGTAATTTATTTTTATGAAATGTTTTAACATTTTACATGACTTATCACAAATTAAACACAACAAAATAATATCTCCTCCCTACTAGTTTCCTATGTATTTAGTGTGAGTAACTCATGCTAAAGTTTACTGGATTTACCACATTCTGAAGAATAAACTCAGTTATCTGCTTCAGTGGCTACAAGTGATTGCAAGAAAATTATAACTAATGTAGAAAAATTGATTTGCTTAATCCTTTCCATAAAAAAGGTTTTCATTGTAAACTATTCAATACTTTAGCACAAGAAATTCAAACTTAAGAAGGGCAACATCTTTTATCACCTTGTCTAGACAGTAAGTAAATGAATTTACTAATATTTGTGAAGAGAAAAAAGATACCAACCATGAAAGTGTGAATAAATAGATAAAAGGTGTCTATGACTAGTTTTTAGGGCTTATAGTTGTTTATATAGAAGACTCTAGGTAAAATGCTGACATGAAATTTGGCTCTTACATAATTTGTACATAGTGTCTGTTACACTGTTGACACTTTAAATATGTATTGAATTTTATTGTACCAAAATGAACTCTCAATAATTTAACTATCTTTTGATCCTACCCATCTTTCAGTGATCTTGCATTGTCCCTACCTGCTTATGGAAGAACAATTTAACTCTATTCACCCTACTGAAATTTAGCTATATTAGTTATCTTTACCACAGAATCCTCCTTTTTGATGGCTAACAAAACCAATATAATGCACTGATTAATATTAACATATTAGGTACACATACCATAACTAGGAATTCTGGCACCTGAAGCAGATGTTAATTTTCAGGAGCTAGTGGGCTTGAAGGGAAGAGCTCTGGAGATATCTTGGACTTTGGGACAGATGAACACTTCAGAGAAGAGAAAGAGACCCTGGGATTGCCACCAAGGAATCACTACCAGGACACTACTGTTAGTGAGGGACTAGAGAAGGCTTAATCTGAACAGGTAAAGGTCTCATCACTCCTTTACTAGTATTTCTAGACAATGACAGTGATACCAGATGAAGTCCTGCCAGATTGGATGTAGAGAAAAATATATTGAAGAGAGAGAGAGAAAGTGTGTCAGAGAACTTGTTCTTTGTCCTATGACATAGTCAATGTTTGGAGGAACAGTATTGAAAGATTGACAAGCCCTCGCTACTTCCCTCCCCCCTTCCCTTTAACTCATCATCAGCATTCTGGGGAAAAGTGTGTGTGTGTGTGTGTGTGTGTGTGTGTGTGTGTGTGTGTGTGTGTATAACTTTATTAAAAGGAATGACTTTAATGGTGGGAGCTTCAGTAATTATGGTAGAAATATTGGCATGGGGAGGGGTAAAGTAGGTCCTTCAGTATTCTTCATGAAAGATAGTCTACTCTGCCTATTCATAAGAGTGTGACTAGCTCATAGTGACCCCCCCCCGAAAAAATAAAATCATAGTTAAAGTAATTTTGCTAAATTTATTGACATAATCTGATAAATACTGTTGTATTAAATGTAATGTTGAAAAACTTGTCCTCCCCTTATTTTTGGCTACTGATTTTTTTTTTTTTGAGTAAAAAGTAGAATACAATACAGAATTTGAGGGTCAGAAGGGATTTCTGGGGATAATCAAGTTCAACCTGGACCTGAAAAATAATTAATTCTAAAATATATTAAGCTGATAGTCATTTGATCTTTCTTTGAAAATATTCAATGATGAAGAATCTATTTCTTTCTAAATATTTCAAATTGGACTTATCTGGCTTCTTTGCATTGATGGTCTCACTTTTCAAGTTTTTATCCACTTTATCAACATCCTTCCTAAAATTTTAAGTCTCTAGTTGAATTCAACACTCCACATAAGATGATCTGATAACATAGAGAATAATGGGACTATCCTTGTCTTATTCTTGGATGTCACATCTCTTTTTAAATGAAGTCTTATATCACATTTTTTTTCTGATTTTTGACTCATGCTGATCTTGTAAGACATAAAAATTTCTAATCCATTTCCATCTGCTATTTATTCATGATTATTTTCCTTGTATTTATGTGGGCAAATTTTAAACCCAAGATAAAATTTGATCATAATTGATAAATCTTTACTTAACCTATGTGATTTGTTTTCACATTCTTCCACATATCCTACACTAATTATGACTCCTCAATAACTGACAAGCCTCTATATTCTTTTCTGGCCATAATTTACTTCAAAATATCTTTATTCTGCTGTCTATGTATAAATAATCACTAGATAAATGTTGGGGCCTTCTTGTTCCTAAGAATCTCACAATTTTGATGTTTTTCGCCATTCAATTTAATTCAACAAATATTGACTATTCTTCAAACAAACACTGACATAATAAATTATTCACTAATTTTTCCAAGGTGAAAACACTACAGAAACAGACAAGAAATTTGTATCTGAAATGAAGCAGTGAGATTAATGTTGGAAATTTGAGGATAATTTGAGAAGAAAAAGGGCATGGGACAGTAGTTCTTCATGGCTGAAAGAGAATGAAAAGAAAAGATATCTGGAGATATTATGATGGCTAAGGAGCTCTACTTGAATAAAAGGAAAGAGGAAGTGCCTTGATTATAAAACTAAAAGGATCCATATTACATTTTGATGAAATAAGAGGCAACATAAAGTTGCAGATTATTGATATTGAGTGTATCTGACATATTGAGAAAAACATATTCTTCCTCTGGCCTCAATGGATTCTAAATTTCTTTCAAGAACTAAGTCTATCTTCTCTAATTTTTGTATTCTTTGACTTTTTTATTGAGTCTGCCAGTGTTAGCCATCTTCTTTCTTTTTACTTCTCTAACATTCCATTTCTTATTGTACTTCTATCTCTGACAACTCCTTTGATACCTCGTCACCCTAGCATATTGTATGGACTTTCTGTGTAGGAATTGGGAGGCTAGGGACAAAAATCACATAGGGCAAAAAGGCATAGATGAGTTACAATCTGCATCATTAGAAGCAGGTTCATTGAAGTATCCAAATATATTTATAGGTATATATATTCATAAAGAGGGATGTATTTACATTTACCTCCTCTTGGATCACTGCTTTGTCATGGGAGAAGGATTTATGTAGCTCAGTGAAATTATGAGATATGCTATCCAAAGCAATCCAAGATGGACAGTTCATAGTGGAGAATTCTGACAAAAAGTGATTCAGGGAAGAAAGAAAAGGCAAACAGATCTAGTGTCTTTGCCAAGAAAACCCCATAGACAGAAGAGTTTGGTGTAATATAGTCCATGGAATCACAAAGCATTGGACACTTTATGTCGATTTATATCTCTATGTGGACTGTATAAATTCATATGTAGATCTATCTATATAAATGGTTATCAGTATAATAACAATATACACAAGGATAGTATTGAATAGTTCTATTTATTAGTTGTGCTTTCAAAATAATGTAGATTCTAGAATAACAAGATGTATAATACATGTATACATTTGTAAATTTATGCAATCCTATATAAGATATGTTTCACATTTTATCACATTGTATTTGATAGACTATCAATCCTGAATATATAGTATATATGTTAGACTGTATACACACACACATATGTGGATATATACATTAGATATTTGGTAATTCTGTGGATTTGTGAGATTTAATCAGTAAGGGCACTCACACAAGCACAAAACCAAAAATTACACTACTATTCATGCTTTCTAATCCAATAGCACATTTGTCTCTATCCCTTCAAATTCTAAATAGAAGACTCACCCAGTTTCCCAGGGAATTTTCTCTAGATCTATTGTCATGGGCAAGTATATATACACATATACACTTATATATGCAATACAACATATTTATTAGAAGTATTGATATAACTAGAATAGTTTTTTTTCCAAACATTTAAATTTCTCTTTAAATTCAGGTCTTCTTAAGATGAGCTATTTTTATCATTAATTAACTAATGAAGGCAAATGAAGTTTATACGTTTAATACCTAATATATAAAGAAGTAATTCCTTTGTTGTTATTTTTTTCAACATTCAAGGGATGACCCATCACTCAGGATTTAATAAAAAATCTAGGTTCATATTATTTATATGTTTCATAATTCTGTAGGGTTTTTAAAAATGTATTTCTCTTTCTCCTTTATTTCTTGGAATTAAAGTTTATAGTAAAAGGTGAAATAGTATATACACATATGTTATATATTATATATATATATATACACACACATATATATATACATAATGTATATGTCTATGTATATATGTGTTTGCATGTATATATTTATATACATACATATATATGGTGTAAAGAAATATGAATATGTATTAAAGACAGTTTATTGTTATAACATCAGAATGGACATGTAGGATGAGGTGGAGAGAGGAATAAAGGGTCTCTCTGAGGTTGTGAACTGGATGACTGAAAAGATGGTGGAATATTTTGACAAAAATAAGTTGAGATATGAGGAGGGCATACATTTGGACTGGTCATAGTGTGAATCCTCCTCTCTAGTTTATTTTTTGCTTTGGGAGTTACTAATAGGAACATGAAAATCTTAGGCTGTGTCATAGATTTAATGGTTCAAGGGATCATTCAGTTCAATTTTAAAAAGAAACTTATTAAATCCCAACAAAGTATGATGAATGAATTTCTCTATGAGGATCAATGGTTACTTTTGAATAATACTGAATACTAATGTGTTGTCTCCCCTGGGCCTGATAGTTTAAATGGTCAAAGGTTGGTGGAGGAAATAACACCAAGGTCATGAGTTATATCACTATATTATTTGGAAGACAGTGCATTGCAGTATAGAGGATTTTGAATTTTGATCAGAAGTTCTCAATATTAGTCCTATCTCTGTAGCTTATTACCTTGGAAATATCACTTGAATAGGAAAAGGTATGAGAGATCATCTAGCTCAACTATTCCATTTTACAGATTAAAAAAAAAACTGAAGCACAGAAAGAGTATAGGATTTACTTAAAATCAAGGGAAGAAGTATGGGGGTCACCAGATCAGGACACTATTCACTGCACAAGGGCATTGCTCAAGAACATTATGTTGGCTCACCTACAAAGAAAATCAAATGCACTGGAAAACAATATATTTCAAATATATACATATATGTCTATTCTACATTAAGTGACTAATGTGTTCATATAGGGAGATTTCAGTTACAATCACACAATAAACATTTATTAAGTACTACTCTGCGACAGGCACTGTGCTAAATGGTGGGGATAACAAAGAAAGATAAAAGATGGTTTCTTCTCTCAAGAAGCTCTCAGTCTAAGCAAGAAGACAACAGGCAAAGAACTAGCTATATACAAACCAAATGGGAGACAATCAAAAGAAAGTAGGTGTTAGCTTTAAGGTGGATAGGGAAAACTATAGCAGAAGGTGCAATTTTAGCAGAGACTTGAAGCAAGTAAGGGAAGCCAAAAGACAAAGATGAAGAGGGAAAATATACTAGATTTAGGGGACAGCTAGTGAAAATTCCAGAAATTGGGAGATGTGGTGACTTGCCTGAAGAATTGCAAGTATCCAAATGCTATTAGATAAAGAATACATAGGGAACTATAAAGCATAAAAAGACCAGAAAGTGTGTGTGTGTGGGGGGGGGATAAAGAGAGAGAGAGAGAGAGAGAGAGAGAGAGAGAGAGAAAAAAAAGAAAAAGAGAGAGAGAGAGAGAGAAAGAGAGAGAGAGAGGAATCTAAGTTATAAAGGGCTTTGAATGCCAAACAGAAAATTTTGTATTTAATTTTCGAAGTGATAGGGAGCCATTGGAGTTCATTGAGTGTATGTGTCTGTGTGTCTGTGTGCTCTTGCATGTTGTAGGAATCTACATTGTAGGAAGATTTCTTTGACAGCAGAGTAAAGGATGTACTGGAGAGACATTTGGTTAAGAGACCAACAAGGAGATTATTGCAATAATATAGGAATGAGGTGATAGGGACTTGAATCAGGGTGATGACAATATAAAAGGAGAGAAGTTATATTATGCCATCCTTTGAATACCACTGCCACAAAGATAGATACTCTGTTTTGTTGGTTTGTTTTTCAAGTGTTTGTAATGAATTTCTTTCACTTTTTCCTCACACTCACCTGACCTTCTTGTGACCATGGCATTGGAATTATCAGGTGTAGCTTGTCACCGTGGAACTCTCCCTAACTGATTCACAAACAGACGAAAATGCTTGCTTCAGCCATATTAGAATGGTACTTTGGTCAGTGGAACCAACACATTGAATTTTGTTTGGTTTTGCTTCTGGTATCTGAAGACCATGACTTCTTCTATTGATTGGATGAGAGAACTATAGGGTTCCAACAAAGAATAACATAGACATCTGATATACACATTGAATTCAATGTAGTTGTTTTCCTATTTTTCTGTCAGGTTTTTGCTTTCTCTTTTTCCACTTATAAAAGATCTATTTTATAATGGGCTACTGATCAGACCTGCAATTCTAATGGCAGAATCCCAAAGGAAAACATGTTTCAAATGTAAAGTATTCCCTTCAGATTCCCTGGCAGTCGTAGGAGGGAGAAGAATTCCTTGATGTATGAAGTCACTGTCACCATTGTCAAAGCATAGTGGTGCAGGAAATGAACCACAAATAAAAGCAAAGATTGTTTCTTCCATGGTATCTGAAGACTAAGGTTTGGGTCTCTAATATTTTTCAACACACAGACACAAAAAACAATATTGTACAAGAGATATTCTTAACCCTTTTTGTGTGCCATGGCCCTCTTTGACAGTTGAGTGAAGCTTATAGTAGCAGAATAATATTTTAAATGCACATAATAAAATCCATAGGGTTACAAAGGAAACCAATTATATTGAAATACAATTATCAAAGTATTTTCAAAAATCAAGTTTATAGATTCCTGATACAAGGAGAACTCAGATCAAATGTGCTATTCTCTCTGGTGTTTATAGACAATATATATGTATGTGTGTTTGTATATATAGACATCTTATAAAGCATTTTTATGTGCTTTATATATAGCATTATACAAATATATGCATATATCAATATATGTTTATATATATATATATCCATTTTCTATTTCCTCTAAATCATTGAGTCAAATAAAGTACAGAAGAGTCAAAAGACCTATAAACTATAACAAAAGCCATATCAAAAGCTTCCTACAAAAGATCAACATGCAGCTCTTCCAGATATGATGAAGTACAAATCCAACTGAATTCTTCTAACAATCAGGACCATAAATGTCGCTCCTTTTCCTTTCCTTTAAGGAATTTTAAGTATTCATATTTTTTCTGCAAGGGTTCCTTAAGTCTAAATTAAACCACAAAAGTGCCAATAAAGTAACATTAAGGGTGGACTGAAATCCAGGAGAGCAAGAAAATTCAGAGGAAGGTTAACATTCTTTACTTGCTCCTCATCCTTAAATCATGCTGCTGCGTGAGGGTATTAGAATGATCTAAGACAGTGTGTCATCTCCCATGCTGTATGGCATACATTACAATTTCTGAATTAGAGAACAGCTAGCCTGCAAATTATTGTTTTAAGTACATTTTTTAGGAGTTTAGATTTAGGTCAGGCATCCATAGTTACTATAGTATTTCAGGAATGGGTTATCTTAGCCTTCTGCTATGAAAAGGTAATCTTAGGGCTTTACATTATGTAAAACATTACCAGGACACATTCAAAATTTAACAGATTCTAAGGATTGGTTAATATCAAGAAATGAATTTATTTATCTTTGAAAATGATATTTCATCTTTATGAGTGACTGAAATATGTTTTTTTTAAAAGCCAAGACTGTCTCAATATAAGTTGCAAATTCAAACATTCAAGCTTGAAAGTCTTTTCCTTAAGTTGTTTTCAAGCTTCATCCTTTTTTCTGCAATAACTAAAGCAAAGCCACAGTAGCTGCAACCATTTGCATCTAAGGAAGAGATGTTTTGCTTTGGTGATATAGTTAATGAGTCTAAAAATATTCAGTATAATAATTCTGTCAAAGCCCCCACAGTCTCCTCAATGAGCAGAAGCCTGCAGGATTCCAATGGGGAGCCAAGTAATGAGCTCTCAGCATTCGCTCCCACACCGTCCAGGCGAAATGTACTCGGGCCTCTATGGTTCCACATCATTAGCAACATGAAACAAAGACACATGCTTGACTTTAATAAGCGACTAAAGTTGCTGGCTTACTAGGCTGTTACTGCACGTAAACTCTTATTTCAGTATGACAAAACAGTTCCTTGCAAACAGAAAGCAGGGAGGGCCTTGCCAAACAGAGTTGGGTTTAATTTAATGTGGCAAATGATTGAATGGAGTGGAAAAAAGGACACAGGAAGTGATGAGTTTCTGACACGCTAAGTCTCCTGGGCTCTCTGCAGACTGCAGTCTCGCTGTTGGAGATGATGGTTACGGTGGGCTGCAGTGATCAGGCTATGGGCATATGTGACTGAGTTTTAGTTGATATTCTTGCAAGACAGGAAGTGAACAAGCTTATTTCCCACTGGGAAAGGTTCAGACATGATTAACTTGGGCATGACCAAATAGGTCAATAATATGACAATGAATTTCTAGCACTATAATTAAGTAGGAAATTCGGTGTGATTTGTTCTCCTTGTTCTTCCCATACCAATAATGCACTGGCATGGATTGGTTTAGTCTTTCATTAAGTAAAATTGCATTGCTCCAATTTTAAGATATTAAAAAGTAATTTGTTAATTTTGTAAAATAACATGCAATATTTTGTTTTATTTTCCTTTCTAGCTTATCTCTGCATGTTAAGATTGAAGAACTAATCTGGAGTTTCAGCATGCATACTAATTGTGGCAAGAGAGATACAGCCATAACATGGTAGATATTACACATATCTATCATTAAAATAAAAAGATAGAAACATAGTCTATATGAGGAGAAAGTAAACACTTAACATGGAATTTTGAAACATATTTACTTCATAATTACCTTAATTTCTCTTTTTAAAAAAATCATCATTATTAAGAGGGAAACAGCCATTATTCTCTGGACACACATCATTTTACTTTTATCCAGAAAAGATAATCATTATATAATTTTATTTGGAAATGATTTCATTGTAAAATAATTGTGCATTTTGGTGATTGTTAAGCCTATAAGGAAAGGGAAAATGAAAAAAAAAATCTAGTCCAAACTGTTTTTTGTGACTATATCCCTTAAAAATAGCCTTCATTCTACTTGAATACATCCATTGACAGGAAATATTTTCCCTTATGAGAAAGGCTGTACTGTTGAAAAGATCTAATTGTTACAAAGTTCTTTCCCACATTAAGTCAAATTCTTCCTCCCTATACCTGCTACCCATTGGTTTTTATATTATTCTCCAGAGCATCTCAAAATAAGTATAATTTCTCTCCTTTGCAATTATACTTCACATATTTTAAGAGTTACCATGACTCCTATTGACTCATTCTATTGACTTCTGTGTCTACTTTCTCATTTCCACAAATCTTTATGGCAGTGATCTACATACATTATCAAGACCACCCTTAATGAAAATATGAAAAGGGAACAGACAGGCCTTCAAAAGGATATTCTACTGGAATTCTATATTTCTACAATCCTTTAATTGACTGAAAGGCACATGAGATACAAAAGTGCTTATTCTTTATTGAGAATTTTTGTTAAAAGCATTTGATTCAGTAGACCAAAATTCAACCTTTGTCTCTCCTCCAATGAGGGGACTCAAGCATATTTTAAGAAAATATAGAATCCCTCAATAAATACAGCATCGGAGATCAAACAAAAATCATTTACTAAGCACCCACAATGTGCCAGGTACTCAGCTAGAGATCAGGATTACAAAGTCAAAAACAGAATACTCCTTTTCCCAAGGAATATATTATGTTCTACTAGGTAAGACAAAAATATACATATCCTTAGATAAACACAAAATATATGCAAAAGAGTTTTTAGATAATTTTGAGGGGAGATGAACTAGTAGCTTGGGGATGGGGGAATGTCAGGAAAGGACTCATGCAAAAGTTAGCACTTGAGCTGAGTCTTGAAGGAACCTAAAAATTCCAAAATGTCTAGGTAGAAAGAGAGTTACAGGAACACAGAACAGCAAAGGAAAGACAACAGAGATAAAAGATGGAGTATCATGTATGAGAAACAGTAAGAAGGATGGCTAAAATAGAGTGTATGTGAAGTTGATATTAGAGATGCTTTGAAGCTATAAGTGAAAAGAGACATTAGCAAAATTGTTTGACCATCTTCTGATTAGTAAAATCAGATAAGCTATAAAAAAGAAAGATGTTTACATGTCAAGGGTATTTGCAAATTTGTCCAGCCTCAAATCCAAATGGAAAAGGAAATTCCCACAAGTAATGAGGTCATCCAGAAACAAAAATTCATTGTGGCAAAAGTATCCAGTGCCAGACCCTTGCAAAGACTCCTAAATAAGATTCCCTGTAACTTGAAATAATTCAGTCAATCCACACAGAGAAAGTGAATGCACAAAGAATGAATATTTAGACATATATTCAATTAGAGCTAGTCCATCAACAGCTCATTTTGGATAGATGCTACAGATAGATACAAGACAGTGATCTAGGCTCAGAACTAAACAAGAGGAAGAAAGATATAATTTGAGAAATAATACAAAAGTTTCGTTAATTCCAAACCTTTCCTCAAAATCACCAACACTATCATGCAACAAAATCCATATCTCTAAATGTCTTTTTTTTTCTGGGAATGCTTCTGGGTTGCAGAGCATGGAATACCACAAGTTGTTAAGACCTAACATTTGGAGTTATCCAAAGAACAATGGAAAGGAAGATGGTGGGCAGATACAAGTTGATCTATACAAGCTATGATGAATTGTGCATAAGTAGCAGTATAAGATATCATCTAATAGATGCTTGACCAAAAAGGGTGGTGGCCCAAAAGCTACAACAATAACAAATGGACAAGTGGAAGAACCAAATTTCATGTCCTCCACATCTTCTCCAAAGGCCTTTGTTTCCAGATTAAGCACTATCAATTCCCTCAGTATTCCAGATACAGTTTTTATCAGTACACTATTCATAATTGCCTTTTTGAGATGTTGGCAATATTCTCTTAAAAGATAGCACTCAGAACAAAGCAAAAATTATCTAGATGGAATCTGACTTTACAGAACAGAATGGGACTATTTATCTTCTTTGAGCTAGATGCAATGCATTTTAATATTGCATTAACTATTTGAGGACCCACATCATACCGTAGATTCAATGATTTTGGGATCAAAAGTTTTTTGGTATTTTCCTCATAAAACAATGTTGATCCATGTCTCTACCATTCTGTATTTTCCCAATTAATTCTTTTAAAAACTGGAATGGGACATTTTACATTTATTTTTATTCAGTTTAATTTTTGATGCCTTTCTACTGCTATAATCTGGAGAAAATTCAAACCCAGATTTTGTCCTCCAACATATTGACTATCTTTCCTAGGGTAATAAGCCTAGTTTTGATAAGCTAATCCTTCATCTAAGCTATTAAGTTAATTAAAAATTATGCATTACAAAGCAAAAGACAAACTCTTCCTATATAGCAACAAGTTGATATTGATCTATCGATCAATTTGTATACATATATTTATATTACCCCTAACCAAATGTATTCTCCTGAACTTTTCCATAAGTCTCCTATTCTTTCCTCTATAAATTTTCTTGATGACTTCATTATTTTGCATGATCTAATTTTTATATTTAGGCTGTGTATACACATAAGCATACACAGATTGTTGTTGTGGACATACGACATATGCTATTCTGTCATATCTCATTCTTTGTAATCTTATTTGAGATTTTCTTTACAAAGATACTGGAGTAGCTTGTCATTTCCTTCTATAGCTCTTTTGAAAAATAAGGAAACTGAGGCAAAGAGAGTTAAGAGACTTATCCAGGGTCACACAGCTAGTGTCTGAGGTCACATTTGAACTCAGATCTTCCTGTTTCCAGGACCTGTACTCTATTCACTGCATCATCCAGCTGAACTGTGTATAGATGTATGTGATCCACTCCTATCTCTCTAGTGGCCTTTTAATAACGTATCACCAATTTGCCAAAAACACATTTCGAACACAGTAATCTAGCAATATCTCAAACGCAACAGATTCAGCCTTCTTCCACATTTATCTATTTAGAAAAACCACAAATATTTCACTCACTAGATTTGAAAACAATGCTATCTCTGACTAATTTCTCTCTCCCATTTCATATGTCCAATCAGTTGCCAAATCTGGATTATATATATATTTTACCTCTATAGCATCTCCCATACAAGGCTCAATTTCTCTACTTATATAGTTACTACCTTAGTTCAGACCCACATAACCCCTTGCCTAGATTATTGTAACAGTCTCTTGATTGTCCTTCCAGAATCATATCTTTCCTCACTAGTTCATTCTCATCATCACTGCCAAAGAAATTTTCCTTAAGCACAGATCTGAGAACATCAGACCTATAGTCAATAAACTTCTCTGGCTTCTAACTGCCTCCAGAATTAAAATATGAATTCCTCTACACAGTTTTTAAAGGCCTTGACAACCTTGTCCCAAAGTATTTTTCTAGTTTCACTGCACTTTACTCTATTTCTGCCATGGTTACATAGGCAAACTGCCCTCCTTTTCCCCTCTTACAGGGCTCTCAGCTCCTAGTATTCTCTAATATACTCCCTCTTCACCTCTGCCTCTCTTCAGATGTAGATTAAGGACCATCTTTTTGTGAGGTGTTTTCTGATTCCCTCAACTGCTAATGTCCTCATTCTTAAGCTACCTTACATTTCACAATTTTGTACCCATTTCCTTTCTATTTATTCTTTATATACTTACAACAGCTTTGCTGTCTTTCCCATCAGACTGTAAGCTTCTTTTGAATACATTCAATGTATTTTCATGCTAGCACCTAGAATAGCACCTAACACAAAGTAGTTACTTAATAAATACTTAAAGAATGACTGCTATACTTAAATAGCTAAATTCCACTTAATTGTATTCCCATCAAGTTCATTCCCATTCAAGTTCAGCCCATGAAAAAGATGTCATAGGAAACCCAGTTAAATTTCTTGTTGAAATCAATGTATACTATTTTTACAATATTTCCCTGGTCTATCAATCTAATATCTTTATTAATAAATGGAAATAAGAATAGCTTGGATTGGATTATTCTTAGAGAATTCATTTTGTTTCCTCATAATCAACTAAATATTTTCTATTTCTGTTTAAAACAACTATTCTAAAAATTTTCCTAGCATCCATGTTGTTTACTTATCTATGGTCTATGAAATTGACATTTTTCATTTTTTTAACTGAAGATAAGATTTGCCTCTTCATAGTATTCAACCATCACTTCTGTTCTCCAATATGTTTCTTGTCATTCTGTCACTTGACATCACATCAATGAATTCTTTTAACATCATCATAATCACATTAATAAATTCTTTCAACACCCTTGACCTGGAGGCAAGCATATTTAAGCTGTCTGTTCTTTTATTATATTCATTCCTATTTTGTCCTGCTATTACTTCTTTACTGTGTTTATTTTTCCTTTATTCTTTTAAGGCTAGTTTTCCAAGATATAGAGCAGAGAAGTATATGATTTGTCCCACTATTGTTGAATTGTCTATAACATAATTTTGAAAATCTTTTTTTGTTTCTATTAGTATTCTTCTAAGTCTCAGATTATTCTGGTTATTTATCTCACTATCTTCTATATAATTTTATGTCATTTTTGAATATTTGTCCTTCTATCTTTTGAGCCTAATCAAATACTCAAGTAGATCTGTGATTTCATCAGTGTTAAGAGTCCATACAACAATGCAGATTACAACTTGCTAGTAGCTGACCATCCTATGCTACTCTTGTCCATGATCTTTGGTAAATCACTTAATCTCTCTGTGTCTTTAGACAATTTTCTAAGAATACAATTTATAGAGAAGCAAACAATCTACAATGGTAGAGAAAGATCTTTATCAGAATCTTCCTATACTGGTAAAATCACAGGTCATGTAAAAATACATACAAACTCATGCATACATATGTTATGATGATTGTCTACTAACTGCAACATAATCCCTCAATATGTACTCCTAATTTACTTGTTTTTTTCCTGTGTAAATGGTGAGGTCTCTTGGACAGATCTCTTCTAGAAGATTGTGTATTGTTTTGGAGGTTGGTGAGTAAAGCATGATATCATTCACAAACAGGAGCAATAGGAATCTACCATCTATCAGGAATTTTTGTTGAATTCAGAATCTGTGCTACATATTCTCTATGATGGTGATGGATACTCATAAGGAGACATTTTGCTCTCCTAAATAAAATTATCCATTTTTATATTCAACAAACACAGTGGCATTTCACATTCTCAACATTTTTTAATGAATTGTGTGATAATATACTGTGGTGTACTTTGGAATATAATCTGCAAAAGCCTGCTTATTCTCTAACAAATAAGATCATCATTGAGGGCACCTTTTATAAGAATATGTAGGATATTCTCATCAAAATTTACACAAAGGTTTTGTAGTTCTTGACAATTTTTTTCAGATCTAATACTCCCCTTCCAACACACACACACACACACACACACACACACACACACACACACACCTTTTACATTTTCTCTTTCTGTTTCAGATTGCTTGTGAAGTGATCTTTCAAAGTCCATTCAAATATGTCCTCCAAAATGGATCTAGAATACATCCAATTGATCTAATTTATCTGCTTTTTTGAATTTGTCCTTCTTAATACCACTTGTGCCTCTTTATTAAAACAAACAAAAAACTGATAATTTCACATTATGTGTGAATGTGACAACCCTACTGTGTTTTGTGGTTAAAAGAGTTTGTTTAAATAAATTTTAGGAAAGTTTTTCCAACATTCTTTTGTCTGTCTATGCTTTTTCAATGTTCATTCTCCAAAGCTTTAAAGATGTATTTTCTCTCTTGAGTTTCTTACCAAGCTTTCTTTAAACCAGTCTTTCACTTTATTGCTTCTTGATGTTTTGTGAGGTAAATTACAGACAATACACTATTAACGTTTTATGTGAGATTTTACAAATGAGATTATATTTTAGACAGTTATTGCCATTGACTGCTATATCTCTGCAATTAACAAATAAGTAATGTATTTACTAATTAGAGTGATTTCATGCTCTTTTTGATCTTATCACAATCGATTTACTTCTGTTAAACTTTCATATGAAATTATTTTAGTCTGTGTCTATGTTCTATATGCCATCTATATCTCATTTTTCATCAATAACTTGTTTAAATAGATCTGAGTAGAGGTGTTTAATTGCATACTATATCTTTCCCTCTTTTTAATCCTTTTTTCTGACTTTATACAAATTTTTATTTTTTCTATAACAAGTTGGTGGTCTAAGTACACATGGGTGGCTGATTCTGAAGTGATTTTTAAATTATTAATCAGATTCATTATTAATGAGGCCAAAATCCATGATCAGTCAAATCTGGATTTCTCAATCATATTGGTTCTTTATATGCTTCTTTTTTAAATCCTACATTAAGATTATTTAAGATTGCAACAGATCATATTTTAAGCACTTCCAATAACTCATGAATTAATTTTCATTTTAGAATTTCTGTCTTTGTGATAACATTTTTCTTTTCTTTGAATTTTAAGGAAACTTTTATTAAAGGCTAGGTTAAAGGCCTGATCGTGTCAAACCTTCCTCTCTTTAATTATTAGAAATTGTTATTCTTCCTAAGATTCCTATCCCATTCACATCAACAATTGGTTTGTTGTTGGTCTCCATTAAAGATCTTGAGTAACAATGTCTCAAAATGATAAAAATGTCAAAAATTACCTCAAAATAACTGTCAAAAAAAACAAAGCAAGAAAAAATTTAGCAGATGTTTTGCTTTTTAACAGTATCCTATTACTAATCTTAGATTCTTAGATGGTTGAACACATCAACATGCTAGACATTTTCCATATAAGATTTAAATCACCATGACATTTCACAGTAATGTTTTTCATGCATTATAACCAAACTCTATCATAAAATCATGGGACATCACTGCAATATTATTTAGCCAGTTTCCCATTTATAGTACTGCCTTTATTGACATGGTTTTACTCAATATTATGTTTTTGCAGGAAAAAAAAACATGTAGCTTTATATCATTCTATGATTGTTTTTTAATTTGTTTTATGACTTCTTTACCTCTCCATCATTAATCATTAACCCTCTAGGATCATAATTAGTCATTACATTGATCAGAATTTTTAATTATTTAAAAGTTGTTTGTTTTTACCATTTTGTTGTCTTTGTATAAATTTTTCTCCTAGTTCCATTCACTTTACTCTGCATCAATTCATACAAGTCTTGTCAGGTTTCCTGAAAATCATCTCCTTCATCTTTTCTTACAGCACAACAGTATTGCATCATATTTATATGGCATAAATTTTTCATCCATTCCTTTTTATTACTTTCTGCTTGTATAGACTTAACTATGTGCCCTGATTATATGAGATGATTTACCCTAACATTCTTTTTCTATCTCCCCTCCACAGTGTATTTTCTTCCCCATTCTTTTTCTCTTCTATTAACATTGTTAAGATATAATGTAACAAGTTTCGGAACTTCCATTTTCTCTGGTTCCTTATGAAAACGTTTATAGGAGATATACATCTCTCCATATTTCTCTTAAACCATGTTTGAAATTCCAAAGTTAGAATTATATAATTCTAACCTTTTAATCAGAAATGTTTTGAACTCCTCTATTTCATAACACATGGATTATAATCAGTTTTGTTAAGTTATTTTTGGTTATAAGCATACATACTTTAATCTTTGGAATATTGTATTCCAAACACTCTAGCTCTTCATAGATAAATAGTGTGGGATCTCTTCTGTATTTCCTCAGTATTTGAATTCTTTCTGGATTTTGTAGTATTTTTTTCTTTAATTTGGAAGTCCTTGAAGCTCTATCATGTTCCTGGGTGTTTTGGTTTTAAGTTTCTTTCAGATGGAAAGCAATGGATTTTTTCCCCCCATTTCTTCTATGCCCTGAGTTTACAACTGATTTGGGAATTATTTTTTAAAAATAGTTTTGTGAATTATGTCGAGGTTCCTGTTTTCATCATTGTGTTCAGATAATTCAATGATTCTAATTTTTCCCTCAGGTCAATAGTTTTTGTAGTGAGATACCTCATGTTCTCTTCTACACTATGTCTTTTGACTTTGTTTTAATATTTCCTGTTGTCTCATAGAGTCATTAGTTTCTATTTGTTCCATTTTAATTTTCAGCTAGTTTGTTGCTTGAATAAATTTTTATACTTCTTGTGCCAAAGTGTTAATATGTTTTCAAAGACATATGAAATGTTAATGAAAAGGCCCTCATTCCAAATGAAAGTTTATCTTTAGACTCATAGGATTAAGCAATGGATCCACAAATGTTTATTAAGAGCCTATATACCAAGTATTATGTGAGACGCTGGAAATGCAAATATAAATGGGACACTGACAGTTGTTACTTTCAAAGAGTTTACATTCTACAGTGGATCGGAGCATGAAGGGTTTTAAGGGACTCAGGACACCATAACCAAAAGGAATCTTCAAAGACTAGAAGCAATCAAGCATCCCTGGCAAGAGGGCTTTCTGAGTCCTTTTCAAGGCTCCTCATTCACTTTGAGTATCCACTTGTCACTCAGCTCTCAATTATGGCTTCAAAAATAGCATGTGCAGCAGCCACACTCTAGTAAAACTGTCTTGGCAGATGGATTAAACCAGATTAAGGGTAACTGATAAGCCTCAAATTCGTTGATGAGTTGGGGAGATATCTATCCCAAATATGTAAAGTCTTTCCCCAATAGAATGGGTGGATGAGAACAATTTATTCTGATACACATGAAGATGGTGGAAACAAGCACCAGGGAGCACTTAGAGCTTGGTGAGACATGAAAGACATTGCATACTGAAATACTGAAGGTCATCTTGATTTTTGTACTGCTACAGGACTTTGATGATTCTGGAAGAGAGCATGAGACTGATGATTTTGTATAACTCTGTTTCACTTAAATACCATTCACGTAAAAGACATCACCACATGTTGTCATTAATGCTTTTAAAATCCTTTTAAAACAGTTTTCCTTTGTGTTGTGATTGTTTTCTTATAAATACCCTCATTTCACTAAGAAAACTATTTTAAACTGATTCTAAATTTTTGCTTTAGCTTTTCTAGGGATTCTAGCTGATTGTGTGCCCAAGTTTTGTTTTTCTGTGAGACTTTGTTTATTGATGTCTTGGAATCATTGTCTTCTTTAGGATTTGTATCTTGAGCATTCCTGTTGCCTTCACAGCTCTACATTTTGGAATCCCTTTCTGTTTGATTATTCTTCTATTCTCAAACTTGATGTTAGATCCAGACTCTATAAATTTTTGGAAGATGTATTGTTGCTTCTCTTTTGGAGTACTGAATATTGTTTTATTCTAGGATCTCAGGGATAGTTCAGGCTGGGAACCTGAAAACTTTCAGTTTTCCCACAGTGGTCACATCCAAGGCAAAGTCTTATTGCTGCCTTCCTGCTCCAAGGAAGAATAAACTGTTGCCATACTTAGAACCAGATGAGAAACTCTGCTAGTTACAAGTCACAGAACTGCAAGTTTTTTTGTTTGTTTGTTTGTTTGTTTGTTTTTTAGTCTGCAATTCCTGACCTGATCGTTCCTCTTCTGGCTTCAAACTGGGATAGAATCTGGAATTGGGATACTGCTCTGCTATTTGAGCAACACAGCAGCTACTTGCTTCTCAGTCTTATCTCCACTGCAAGGAGTAGTTACAAGTCTCTTCTACTCTAGATTTGTGCTGTAGAACTGGTTAGCCAGTAACAAAGCTGCCAGTTTGTATCTGTCCCTATTATGATGTTTACTGTCTGGAACCTCTATTTACCTTGGTGTAAAATTGCTCCCAATGCTAAAACAGTGTATTCCCAGACAGATTCCATCCCTCTGCAGAATTCTATATTTGTGTCTATCTATGTGCCAAACTAGGATGGAAAAAAAATAGATCAATGTGACTTTTCCTTGGAGTTCCCAATCAGAGTTTGGTCTGGTGCACTTTATAGTTATATTTGGAGGAGTTTAGAATCCTTCTATTCTGCCATTTTGGCTCTCAATTTTATAGCTTTTTAACATGTGGTGCTCTTCCCTTCTGCATTTTTTTTTACAAGTGACATCAGTTTCTTTTAACAAAGTATACATTATATAAAGACATTCACAGAACCTTACACAAGTATTGTTTGAAATTTTTCCATAAGCCTAAAATGTGTATGTTCAGATGGATATTGTGATTTGTGTATATGTGTATATACATACATATATTTGTATGTAAGTATGTATGTATAGCCTTTACAGAAGTAGACATTAAGATAAGAGGTTTTCAGAGAAAGAAAAAAGGATAGGCCACCAAATATAAAGGAGAAAGATATGGAAAAATTAAGGATTTCCGAATTAGAAGGGAATTAAAAGATTATCTAGAATAACTGACCCATTTTGCAGAAGAAGAAACTGAGGCCTTTTTGGCAAAGTGAATTACCTAACTCATGCAACTACTTAGCAGCAAGGCTTGGGCAAGGTGCCCTAGTTCCTAGTCCAGTGATCTTTCCACTCTAGCCTATTGCTCCTCCATGGAATAAAACAGCACAAGAAACAATACTGGGAAAGTGGAAGATGAGGGAGAGGTAATAAAAAGTGCCAGGGGACTGGGAGTGGAAAGAAGCACCCTCATTAGCTGAATACAATATGCAAGGTTCCATTTTTTTTATTTTGCATAATGGAGTGTGCTACTGCATGAAATTACAGCATGTGTGAAGTTCACTAATAGGAAGCAAATGGCCACAGTACCTATATATACCTCTTAATGGACTTAATCCTACCAATGAGTCGCTCACTTTTTAGAGGAGCATGTTGTAAATAGAACCCTAATGCCCTAAAAGAATTCATGCCTTTGCAAAAGAAGATGAGTTTCCTTCCTTCTAATTGGTAGAATTTCTAGGATAAGGTCTTACTCTTTTCTCCATGGTTTACATATTCTGGGAGAAAGAGACTAGTTCTTATCATTCTTTAAATCACTTACCTCCTTTAAAAGTCTAAAAAGTCTATAAAAGTGTTATAACAGACTGGAAAACCAGATGGAAATTACAGTTGTTCTTAGGAATTTGCTTTTGAGAAAGGTAGAGAACTGTCCAGCAGAAACCTACCAGGCTTAGATACAGAAATATTCCATTTTTTTCTAGCTTAAACTGAAATGAATTTCTTTTTGAGAATCACAATACCTGCTTGGCTATATCTTGATATTGTACAGGTCTCTGGAATGCTTGTGATGTGATACTTTATGTATAAATTGATGAAGCTCAAAAAATGAGTTAAATTTTTAAAAGAAAATCATGACCTTATTAGTTAACATTTATCAACTGATTTGACAGTGTGGTTGACAACATAACATATATAAACTAGAGACCCATCCTCAAGATGCCAATAATTTAATAGAAAGGGGAAAAAACATAGCATCAACCCAATTCCCAGGGCAATCACAAAATATGAACATAGAGAACCAATGATATGGGTAGCTTTAGTATTCTTTTTAGTAAGTAGAGCATTCAAAGTTTCCCTAGGAGAAATATCTGAACTTTCTGTTATTTTTAATATATATATATATGTATAATATATTTGTAATTTAAATTGTTGAGCCGTTGCTTGGGGCAGATCATATTTACTGACAAATGACACCATTTGCAACATTTTCAGTATGAGAAAGTGCAGTGTGAATATTAAAAGAGATGATCAAACTCCAGGGGTACTCAGAAATCAGAAATGGAAAAGACTTAACTACCTGCCACTATTCTATCTCTTTCCTAGGAAGAGTATTAGATCAGCTAAATAGTATTAACCATCCAGATCAAGAGGACTAAATACCATCAGTAGAAATGGAAATTGTTCAAAAGATAAGCTTGTCTAGAGATATGCTAAGATCTTATAATTCTCACACAAATACACAATCACACATTTTACATGTATCAGGCACTGTGCTAAAAAGGACTGACAATCCATGATGACATTACCAGTCTCTGACAGGTAAAAATAGGAGCATCTCCTAAAATACTTTATATTATTTGATGCCAAGTTGAAAATTAGGTAATCAATCCAAGGATACATAAAATAAATATCTATTTTTGAGGTTTTACAAAAAAACTCAAGGGAGACAATTAGGTGGTACAGGAGATAGAGTGGTAGGCCAGGAGTCAAGAAGACCTGAGATCAAATCCAGCCTTAGATACTTATTAGATCCTGATCAAGTCACTTAATCCTATTTGCCTTAATTTTCTTATCTGTAACATGAGTTGCAGAAGGAAAGGCAAACAGATTCAGTAATTTTGCCAAGAAACCCCATGGATAGTTCTGGTCAGACATGACTGAACCTTTCTCAAAAGCAAATTCCTAAGAAAAATTGTAATATCCGTCTGATTTTCTGGTTTGTTATAACATTTTTATAAGGATAAAGGAGGTAAGTTGTAGAGGGCTACAGGTAGTGGGGGAACTCTGGGTAAAGTATAAGACCCTTTAGCCCAGAGGGAACTTGCTGACAATGTCTGGTTTGTTTCTCCATCTGGAGGTAAGAGATTTAAAGAATACGAACAATTCTCTTTCTCCCAGAATACTATGTAGACCATGGAGAAAACAGTAAGACCTTATCCTAGAAATCTTACCAATTGGAAGAAAGGAAGTTGAAAGTTTTAAATTCCATGGGTCTTTAACTTACTGTAGCCCTCAGCCTGTCCCTAAAAAAGCCACACAGAAAAAGATGGGGATGTTCAAGAATGAAATTGCAAAGATGTTTCTTTTAGAACTGAAAAAATAAAATGAGGTTTTGCAGTTATACATCTAGTAAGTGGACACAGGAGGTTTGAACCTCTGTTTTTTTTTTTTGTTTGTTTTTTTTGTTTTTTTTTTTTGTTGTTGTTGTTTTGTTTTGTTTTGTTTTCATTCTAAACCCACTGCTATTTCTACCATACCACACTTTTAGAAAGAAATGGAAATATCTTGGCAAAGCTTTGGAACACCAGTGGATAGATGTTTAGTCTAGGGAACAATATGGAAAAATTATCAAATTCATCTGAGTGCACAGTCTTCTGAGGGATGTCCCACTGAAAGCCTCCCCTCCTAATTACTATGCTCTATGGTTTAATGCTGTGTTTTTCTGTCAACCTAATCAATACTTTATTTGAGTTTATATTATGCTTGTTTAAAAATCCTCCTGTAATCTAGCTCTAAAATGTTCTACTCTTTAAAGCTGGGTTATATGGAACAACTTTCTTTTAAACATGTTGATGCCATTGTTTGTATTATTACTTGACCATTTAGTTGCTCTATGATCAAGTTGCACATTGTGTGTGTTCCATACTCTCTAAAAGCAAAAACTTAACTTGGAGATATTATATAGCTGTAACTCATTGTATGAGTGATCTCTCTACCAGAAGATATCACAACCTATTTTCTCCTTCTTTTCCCATGCAATTCTTAAACATTTCCCCCATAAATCTTCTACAGATGGTAATACTAATAGTTACCATTTAAGCAATGCTTATAATGTTCCAATCACTGTGCTAAGCACTTTACAATTATTATCTAATTTGATCCTTATAACAACCTTGAGAGGCAGATGCCAATACTTTCTTCCCATTTTATGGGGTTGAGAAATCTGAGGCAAATAGAGTCAAATGAATCACCCAGGATCACACAGTTAGTAGGGTCTAAATCCATATTTGAACTAATTTCTTCCTGATTCAAGGCCTGAAGTTCTATCCATTGTGCCATGCACCTGCCTCAAGATCTTAAGAGTTCATTCTCTGTTTAAATAATTCTATTAAATATTTCAGTGATATTGACTTGACATAGAGGGTCATCTCAATGTCAACATAGATTTCAGCCCCCATATAACTTTGCAGATGGTCTTCCAATGTCACTGGGGTGGATAATCATCTATGCTCAATTCACTAATCAGTCTTTCCTAATTTAGGTGATATGTACTCCATCACCAAACCTTGATTCCAGGCCTTTGAGGGACTTGGAGATAGTTTAGCTTCAAGAACCCAGTGATATTTTTCTCATTACAAAAAAGCCCCTAAGTTAGTTTTGAGTTGAAAATCTTTAATTCAATAGACCTTTAATTTACTGTAGCCTTCTCTCTGTCCCTAAAAAAGCCACACAGAAAAAATATAGGGATGCTCAAGAATGAAATTATGAAGATATGAAGGAAAACAATTCTAATGAGGAGGTAAAATGGGACTTGCCTGAAGTTACTAATGTATTTGAGCAAGAAACTCACCAACCCACTTAGATTAAAATTGTGTGTGTGTGTGTGTGTGTGTGTGTGTGTGTGTGTGTGTGTGAAGAGAGAGAGAGAGAGAGAGAGAGAGAAAGAGAGAAGATGAAAATAGGGAAAGAGGATATATGATGAATATTTTTCCTTCATGTAAAACAGAAAAAAAAGAACAAATACAAGGGCCAAGTATGGAAACCTATTTCTTAGAGGATCATATGGTCTCAGAGGAATAAGAAGGCTCTCAGGTGAGGACACCTGGGTGGTTCAGTGGATAGAGTGCCAGGCCTGGAGTCAAGAAGAACTGGGTTCAAATACAGTCTTAGATACTACTATCTGTATGACCCTGGGCAAGATACTTAATCCAGTTTGCCTCAGTTTCTTCCTCTGTCAAATGAGCTGGAGTGAGAAATGACAAACCACTCCAATATCTCTACCAAGAATTCCCCAACTACTGTCATGAAGAGTGAGACACAACTGGAGGATAACTGAACAACTGAATAAGGTCATTCAACTTACTTCATGGTTTTTCCTAATCATGACAAAGTATTGTTAAAGATGCTAACAATTCTAACTTCATAGCCAATCAAAAACACTCTTCCTAATCACCTATTGGCCACCTGAAACCAATTATGGCAAGTTCACAAATGTCCTGTGATATCTCTGAGACATTCCTCTTAAAATCTCCAAAACTCTCCTTCAGCAGCCATGTTGTCCAGGTAGAATAGTTGCATCCATTGAATTAGAGGATGGGTTTATACATGCACCAGATTCAAATTACATAAAATGAAAAAATAATCTGGGTATTATGAAATAAAAGAAAGAGAATAAAACTAGGAGATATGAGAGATCAATAAATTAGAAGAACATAGGATAATTTACCTCTCAAACCTGTGGAGGAGGAAGGAATTTGTAACCAAAGAGGAACTAGAGATCATTATTGATCACAAAATAGAAAATTTTGATTGTATCAAGTTAAAATTCTTTTGCACAAACAAAAGATAAGACAAGATAAGATAAGAAGGGAAACAATAAACTGGGAAAATATTTTTACAGTTAAAGGTTCTGATAAAGGCTTCATTTCCAAAATATATGGAGAATTGAGTCTAATTTATAAGAAATCAAGCCATTCTCTAATTAATAAATGGTCAAAGGATATGAACAGACAATTTTCAGATGAAGAAATTGAAACTATTTCTAGTCATATGAAAAGATGCTCCAAATCATTATTGATCAGAGAAATGCAAATTAAGACAACTCTGAGATACTACTACACACCTCTCAGATTGGCTAGAATGACAGGGAAAGATAATGCTGAATGTTGGAGGGGGTGTGGGAAATCTCGGACACTGATGCATTGTTGGTGGAGTTATGAACAGATCCAACCATTCTGGAGAACAATTTGGAACTATACTCAAAAAGTTTCAAACTGTGCATACCCTTTGATCCAGCAGTGTTACTACTGGGCTTATATCCCACAGAGCTATTAAAGAAGGGAAAGGGACCTGAATGTGCCAAAATGTTTGTGGCAGACCTTTTTGTAGTGATTAGAAACTGGAAATTGAATGGATACCCATCAATTGGAGAATGGTTGGGTAAATTGTGGTATATGAATGTTATGGAATATTATTGTTCTATAAGAAATGACCAGCAGGATGAATATAAAAAGGCTTGGAGAAACTTACATGAATTGATGCTGAGTGAAATGATTAGAACCAGGAGATCATTATACACTTCAATAACAATACTATATAAGGATCAATTCTGATGGCAGTGGCTATGTTTAACAATAGGATCCAAATCAGGTCCAATTGATCAGTAATGAAGAGAACCAGCTACATCCAGTGAAAGAACAGTGGGAAATGAGTATGGATCACAACATAGTATTTGCACTCTTTCTGTTATTGTTTGCATTTTTGTTTTTCTTCTCAGGTTATTTTTACCTTCTTTCTAAATCTGATTTTTCTTGTGCAGCAAGATAACTATATAACTACATATATATATATATATATATATTTAACATATACTTAACATGTGTGGGACCTACCTGCCTTCTAGGGGAATGGGTGGGAGGAAAGAAGGGAAAATTTGAAACAGAAGTTTTTGCAAGGGTCAGTGTTGGAAAATTACCCGCATATATTTTGTCAATAAAAAGCTATTTAAAAAAAAAAAAGAGTGGCTAGCTTTCTTCAAACCTACGATCAAGTGCTTTCTCCTAGATAAGCCCTTTCCTGATCTTCCTATTTCATGTAACCTAAGATTACAGAGAATCATTGATTTAGAGCCAGAAGGGACTTCAAATATCTGGTCCCACTCTCACATTTTTATAAATGAGGAAATGGAGGCATAGAGTGATTAAAAAAAAAAAAAAAAAAACATGGTCAAAGCAAGTAGATGTGGAAAGCAAAGCCTATTTTTTTCTGACTCCAGTTCTACCCCTTATCAATGTTCCATACCCTTCATTGTTTTGTATTTCTTTATTTATATTTCATAGTCTCTCATATGTATAGTTGTAATTTTCTCTTAGAAGAATATAAAGTTCTTGAAGTCAAGAACCTCTTTATTTTTACATTTCTACTTTCTGTCTTCCTGTTTCTCTCAGTCTCTCTCTCTCTCTATCTCTGTCTTCGTCTCTCGCTATGTATCTTTTTCTCTCTGTGTGTCTCTGTGGGTCTTTGTGTTTCTGTGTGCTTCTCTGTGTGTCTCTCTCTGCCTCTTTCTCGCTGTGTCTCTCTCTGTATCTCTTTTTGTCTCTTTCTCTCTTTCTACTAAGGGTGAATGCCACATATAAATCTAGTCTCATTTCTTAAACCAGGAATACCTCAGATTATAATTTTTATAACATTCTGGCAAAAATTAAAAATATCTCATGGGAATTTGGCTAGCATAAATGACTCTCCTAGTATCTGATTGTACCTAGGTGGCATAAAGGATACAGTAGTAGTACATCTAGAATCAGGGAGATCTGATTTCAAATCTGGTTTCAAACACTTAGTAGCTATGTGACTCTTGAGCAATTCATTTAAACTCTTTATGATTTAATTTCCCCATCGGTTAAATGAGAATATTAATAATACCAACATCCCTGTTTAATAAATACTTATTTACTTCTTTAATATAGTTCTTTACCTTCTTTTGTGTTTTTCTTTGATGTAGTATTATCAACATGCAGAATTCCATTCTCATTTTTTAAGTGAGATAAACCTCAGGTTATGATTTTCTATGGCATTCTTGCATTTGGAATTGAGACCCCAAGACTTAAGGTGACTTCATTTAAGTATAACAATACCAGAAAACCAAACTATACTAGCTAACAAGTTTTACCCTTTTTCACTTGAGTTCTTCAGGATTTCAGTGAACCTATAATCTTAATGTAGGGATTCCCTCAAAAGTACAAATAGTAGCCCAAAGAAAAATTCCATAAATTCTTTATAAAAGACCTAAAGAAACTATAGCTTTTTAACATGATGTGATGACCACTGAAAATCAAACATTGGGGAGATTAATTTTAAGTAAAGGATTTATTCCTTCAGAAGGAAATCATCATGAATTTTGCTGTTAATTGTAGAACAGATGACCTATTTTTACTATTAAAAAACTACAAATAAAGAATGGATTTTTATTTTTATTTTTTTAAAATTTTTTAATAACTTTTTATTGATAGAACGCATGCCAGGGTAATTTTTTACAGCATTATCCCTTGCATTCACTTCTGTTCTGATTTTTCCCTTCCCTCCCTCCACCCCTTCCCCCAGATGGCAAGCAGTCCTTTACATGTTGAATGGGTTGCAGTATATCCTAGATACAATATATGTGTGCAGAACCGAACAGTTTTCTTGTTGTACAGGGAGAATTGAATTCAGAAGGTATAAATAACCCGGGAAGAAAAACAAAAATGCAAGCAGTTTATATTCATTTCCCAGTGTTCTTTCTCTGGGTGTAGCTGCTTCTGTCCATCTTTGATCAGTTAAGGCTATCTTTATCGAAGAGATCCACTTCCATCAGAATACATCCTCAAACGGTATCGTTGTTGAGGTATAATGATCTCCTGGTTCTGCTCATTTCATTCAGCATCAGTTCATGTATGTTTCGCCAGTCCTCTCTGTATTTATCCTGCTGGTCATTCCTTACAGAACAATAATATTCCATAACATTCATATACCACAATTTACTCAACCATTCTCCAATTGATGGACATCCTTTCATTTTCCAGCTTCTAGCCACTACAAACAGGGCTGCCACAAACATTTTGGCACATACAGGTCCCTTTCCTTTCTTTAGTACCTCTTTGGGGTATAAGCAAGAATGGATTTTTTAAAAAATTAAAATTTAATTTTAATTTAATTTTTTTTAAATTTGTCCTTCATTTTCAAAGAGAATCAATGACATCATGGGATGATGTGTTGATTTGTACATGACTAAAGTGAGGCAGAGTTGCCCAAAGTCATTAGCCTTATTATCTCTTCCAAAATCATAGAAATTCAATGACAAAACAAAAATCAGAACAACCAATAATGGCTGAGGATTCAGGAAAGATTTTACCTTCTAAGAAATACCTGATGTAGCTACAAGGTAATTTGGAGATAAATGGAGGGTATGGGGTGGGTAGTTTTTCCAAGTGGCACCTGTGTAGCTGTTGCTGTAGCAACAAGCCAAAGCATTCTCTCTGAATATTAAGACTAATTCATTCTTTGTTTGATACAAACATTCACAGAGCGGTGAGTGTGTAATTAGTAATGGGCTTTAAATATACTTTTTCTTATCCTTTTATCAATGTCCAAAATAATAAAGAAGTCAATTACTTGGGGGGAGGAAATCCCAGAATAAAATAAGAATTTTACTGTTAGTAAGTTTCTCAGTTTTATAGCCACAGAACGTTTAATATTTAAACCAAATGTTGAGTTTTCCCACTGTGATCATATGTCTAATGAAAATAATACACTAGAACTTCACTAACTCATGCTTACAATTCAACCCACAACAAATAACTGTTCTGCTCATTAAATGAGAGAAAACAACTTCACTACTAGACAATTTATTTCTTTTAAAAATTAATTTTATAATTTCTTAAGGTAACCTGGTTTTGATAGACATGTTTCCAAGTTATATTTCCAGATTTTCCCACAATATTTAGTACTAATTGCTACTAAGGAGTAGACTTAGATTGTTTCAAATTTTAGGAATTCACAACACAAGTCATTCCATTACTATGTGATAAGAAGCAGGAGAAATACCAATTAACTATTCTTATTGGACACCAAAATTGCTGGAGTTGCGAAAGAGACCATGTTTCAGCCATCAAGCCACTGCCACCTGGAGGCACAGAGATAGCAGCTAAAATACAATACACTCACTTTACAAAGCCACTTTCATTGAGGTGATCAGATCAAAAAAACATCAGTCTCAGGATCACATAGTATTTAACGAAAACAGATAAAATTTGTGGTAAATAGACAGAAAGCCAAGGAGAGAAAAGTTTGGGTTTTCATATAATTTATTGCTGATAAACAATCTATTAAAAAGGAGATCCTCAGACAGCATTGTTCTCAGAAAACATACTATTGAAAATGGATTGAAAAAATAGACAAACTCCTAAATTCCAAGTGAATATCATTTTTTAAAAAAATCATAGTTCAATCTTGAACATCACAGAATAATAATTTTAAAATTGGAATAGACCTTAGATGTTACCTGTATCAACTTATACCTGAACAAGAATCCTGCCGGTATCCCAGTTATTCAGTCATTTTTTGAGATGCTTTTGAGTCATTTTTCTGTGGTGACTTCATGATCCCTTGTGGGATTTCTTGGCATAGACACTGGATTAGTGTCTCCAGATCATTTTATAGATGAGGAAACTGAAGCAAACAGGGTTAAATTGCTTTCCAGAGTCACATAGCTAATAGGTATCTGAGGCCAGCTTTGAATTCAGGAAGATGAGTCTTTCTGATTCCAAACTCAACACTATCCAGTATACTACCTAGATGCCCCCTTAGGGGAGAAGTATGCACAACTTTCTCAGGCAGGGGATTTTTCTTTTAGAATGTTCAAGATAATGTGTTGGCTGATATGATAAAATCAAAATAAAATATAATTCCTGGTCTTGAGGTTAGAAGGAGCTTATAAACTAGCTATATACTTGAAAAGATAACAATATGAACAATACAAATAATGTTCAAAGGCAGTCTGTGATTAATTGTTAAAAGAAATAGTACAAGCAATAAATATTACAAGTTCAAAATCAAGAGAAGACTATATAGATGTGAATGGGCTGAGAAAAAACTGGAGTGGCAACTTAAAAGAATTTGGATTTTGGTAAACAAAGATATAAGATATAGGACAATTTAAGATATCCCACAATATTAGTTATGAAATGTTTTAAAGAAATCCATCTAAAAATATCTAAGAATTATTAAATGTATTAACTATATAAAAATGGAATTGTTTAATAAGCAACTAGAAGAGAAAGTAAAGCCTTTTAAATGTTATACAAACTAGCTAGAAGAGGGTAGACTGTTTGTTATACTTTAGAAGATGAATGAATTTGATCTCAAGGGACAGGAAAATAAAGACTATCCATAGAGTACCACATAAAGAATACAAAAGATAGGAGATGAAAGAAACAGATGATAAATAGACATTTTAATTATCTGGAAGAAAGGAGAAAAGAAAGGAAGGAGGCAGAAAGGGAGAAAAGGAAAAAAGGAAGGAAGCAAAAAAAGCAAAGAAGGAAAGAAAGGAGAAAAAAAAACTATCCATAAATAATTTCCAAATACTTTTTCATCCTCAAAACAAATCCTGGAAGGGGTACCTTTATCCCCATTTTACAAGTTGAAGAACTGAAGCAAATAGAGGTTAAATTACTTCCCTGGGTCACAAAGCTAGTAAATGTTTGAGATCAGATTTCAACTCAAAAACCCAGCACTGTACTAGTTGTTGCTTCCAGATTGGAGTTCTTAGATGGAGTAGAATTTTTGGCATAGAAATTAGACAAATTTTTTGATAAGAGGAACTAAGTGATGGAGGATTATAATATCCAACACAAAGAGTGTGATTTTGGATGAGAATGCTCTGAGACAATGCAAGCAATTTAAAATAAAGATACTATAGGTGAAAGAGTTTCAGGCAGGGAAGTTATATCAATTAAATACTTGTGAAATATTCCTCCAACAAGATATATAAGAATGCATAAATGGTATTGAATATTAAGCAAGAAAGCATATAATACTGCAGTATTGAACATTGTGGATATTATACAAGAATTTTTAACAATATACATAATGGAAGAGTTAAATTGAATAGATCAATCAAACACAATCAATCTACTTAAAGTGACTCACAACATCCTATACTCTGATAACTTTATCGGGTAAAAACACCTTATTAAATCAATCAGTCAATGGCATTAAACTAAGTATATATGACCTAATTCATCAAATTAAAAGGGAGAAGAATGCTTTACACCATTGGATAAGATAAAATGATACAATAAAGTAAGTTTGTTGAGATTGGATAATAAGATTCAGGTAGATTTGAATAGAAGAATGAACCACTTTAGATGCCAGGATTCCAGAGGTTGGGCCAGCCTCAAGGAGAAAATAGCTTTTAGTTATTTTTTCTTGTAATTCAAGTCCCTTTGCCTTCTGAAATATATTCCAACTACTCCACTCCTTTAACATGGCAGTTGCTAAATCCTGTGGGATCCTGACTATAATTACTATGGCATTTGGATTATTCTTTCTGGCCAATTGTTTTATTTTTAGCTTGATCTGAGAACTCTGGATTTTGGTTATAATAGTTTTGAGTTTTCATTTGGGGATTTCCTTCAGGTGGTAACCAGTATATTCTTTGAATTTCTACTTTTCTTATAAGATATCTGGGCAGTTTTCCTGTATAATTTCCTGAAATATATCTAGGCTCTTTTTTTGAATATGGCTTTCAGGTAGTCCAATAATTCTTAAATTATTTTTGCTTGTTCTATTTTCTAAGTGTATTTTCTTCTATCTTTTTGAATTTTTGAGCTTGTTTTTTTGTTTCTTAGTGTCTCATGGAATCATTGGTTTTCACTTTGTTAATTCTGCTTTTTAAGGAGTTATTTTCTTCAATGAGGTTCTGTATCTCTTTTTTTTTTCATTTTGGCCAATTTTGCGTTTTAAGAAGTTATTCAGTATTTGTTGTACTTCTTTAACTTAGCTGTTAAATGTTTTTCAAAAATTTCCTACAATGTTTTCATTTATTTCATTTTTTTCTACCACTCTGATTTTCAAAATTATTTTTGTCCCATTTATCTCTTCTTTTAACTCTTTTTTTTGTGGAGGCAGTTGGGGTTAAATTAGTTGCCCAAGGTCACTTACAGCTAATAAGTATCTGAGGCCAAATTTGAACTCAAGTTCTCCAGCCTCCAAGGCTGATATTCTAACTACTGTACAACCTAGTTGACACTCTTCTAGTTTGTCTAAGAATCTCTAATGTCTTGTAGTCAATCTATATTTTTCTTTAAGGCTTTGCTTAAAGATATTTTAAAGTCATTTTCTTCTGAGTTTGTGTCTTGAGTTTCTCTGTCAACATGGCAGCTTTTTAATGGTCAGGTACTTTTTTATGCTCATTTTATCAGTAAATTTGGGTTCTGTTTACCTCTTGAGGTGGGAGGTATGTATGTGTGGCCTGGAGATATCTTTATTTTACATTGATCTGTTGCTTTTACAATTCAATGGAGTAAGTTTCAGCGTTTTCAAAAGTATTGTAATGAGAGCAGAGGTCTGGTCACAGTTTTTGCTCTTTTCCATGCCGAAGTATGGCTCCTATTCCTTCTCCTTGATAACCACTTCTTTCCATCCTACAATTGCAACCTGGAACTAAACAATGGGAGGCAAAGCTGACAGATAGCACCTGTTTCTGCCAATTACAAGGATCCTCTAAAATCTCTTTCTGATCAGGTATTCAGTCCCTTTATTCTTCCTGATCAGTGGGTTACAACCTGCTATTTTTGCTACCACCATTTTCATGGTATTATAGTTCCCACCTACAACCTCAGGTTCTGTAAATGTTCATTACTAAATTTCCATGGCTTGAGTAAATAATTCATTAGGACTTTTCTCATGCAGATTTCAGTTTGGTGATTGTTTAAGAATTATATAAGAAAAATTGTAGAAGGAGTGGGATAGCTCAGCAAAAATATGGGCTTCACTATAACATATTGACTCTGCCTATACCATAATAATTATTCTAAAGAATCCAATAAACTATATATAAGAAAAAAAAACCCAAATGGATGAAGAATGCTTATTATTCAAACTAATATGCAATTGAATGAAACTGTAGAACTTGTCCATGAATTTATATATCTTGTACATATGCAATAATATAAAATGAGCAGGGAATAGTGAATTATGGAATGCTACAACCAGAAAAGAACTAAAATTTTCACCACCACCACCCCCCAAAAAAATAGAAAAGGGCATTGTAGTCATGAGCAAGACTCAACATATTTAAAGGGGGAAAAAAGCAATAAGAAGCATGGTGTTAAGGAAGAATATAAATAAAAATCAATATACGGGACATGTAAAAGTAAAGAATAAACAATAGACAAACAATATGTCCAACTGGCATTTTCACTATATAAAAACAATGTAATAAGTGATTACTCTGAGGTGAAGTTATGGGATCACATAATAGGTACTTGATGGTCAGCCATAGATGGGTTGTGACCTACAAAACTGAGGAATTGTCCATATTGATGAGATCATGTATTCAAAAATTTGAGAAGTTATTGAATATTTATTATATATAACACTATACTATAATCATTATTTAGTGATTATTTGAAAAGAACTTGAAAAGATAGCAAAGACTACAGAAAAGAAATTAATGATATCACCAGGATAATATAGTCTCATGGGAGATAGAGGCTTTCTAATAAAGCATTGGTCTGTAGCATATCTAGGTGTATCCAAATTGCTAGCTTTTACATTGATAATGCTACATAAGCATGCAGAATACCTTCAAGATGCCTTTTTCTATTTCAATCTAACCCTAATAGCCTCTCACAATTAAACATTAACTATCAAATTTCCTTAGCTATAATTTAGCTTCCTCCTTTCCCTTACCCAGAAAATGACTTTTTAAAAAGAGATTCTGGTCAAAATTACACTTATATATTTCATTACAAACTTTTGTTAGACAGTGTTTGATACAGTTTTCATCTCTGTGCCCAGATAATATATATATTACTGAAAAAAACTTTTTGTATTATTGAGATGTCATTACTATCAAGAATAAATATAAGTACTTAAATCAAGTCAGAATGTTAAAAAATTGAAGGAAAGGGGGCATATGCTTTAAGAAAAATTAACACATAAAAGACTTTACTTACTTTAGAAATATATTCTTCTTAGGGCAATTAGATAGTGCAGTGGATAGAGCACAAGCCCTGAAGTCAGAAGGACCTGAGTTCAAATCTGACCTTATACACTTAACACTTCTTAGCTTTGTGACCCTGGGCAAGTCACTTAACCCCAATTGCCTCAGCAAAATATATATACGTTATGTATGTATATTCTTCTTTCACTTTGGAATACATATATCCATGGGAATTTTTTCCAAAAAAAACCCCTCTTATTATATTTACAGTAGGATTTAAGGGAGAAAAGGTCTGACTTAACAACAATTTAGAAACCTTTTTTGTGATATAATGTAAACTGTACATTTCTCTGGACTTTAATTTTTTATCATCTTCAGGAGAAAGCTATATGCTTATTATTATCTGTGATATTTTTTGGAATAGTATATTTCTTGTTACTGTTGAAATTCACTTTATCTAAGCATTATGCAGTTTTTTGGGGAAATAAATGCTTTCAAGTTGATTTGTGACTAAAAAAAGTTAAGTAGGACTGATAGAAATAATCCTGGTTCAGTATTCTTTCTCTAATGAGAGAAGAATAGATCAGTTTGTGACCCTCATCTCATGCTCCCCTCCAGGAAGGAATCAAAATTTCTTTAAGAGACAGATAAGATTCAATGAATATAAATACTTGTACCTTCCTATGAGCCACATTTAGATATACTACATGGGTAAGACATATACTCTTCATGAGTAATCCTATTTTCCTCAATAATATTATATCAATAATTGCTACTGTAGAACTTCTAATTAATAATTGACTTCAACCATTAGGAAGTGACAATCTTCCTTATCTCAGAACACTTATTGTCACTCCAAGAGACAGCAGATTTTTTTTTTTATCTCTGCAACACCCCTTCTGTGCCCCTATAATGACATGTGTTTTTTAAAGTTGCCTTGTGCCATGGAAGGACTTGACTAAGAAATGATTTGGACCATCTCTCTGACCACATCAATGCTAAAGATTTTTAGAGGATGCTTACCTTAGTTTCAACAGAGGCTATATGTTTTTATAAGAGATGTATCTTATAATTACAGTAAGGTTGAAATTAATTTACACTGTGAGACCCACTCCTGTTTTAGCATTTGAAAAAGACATTCAATATTAACTTTCAGTAAAACCAAAAATCTAAAATCTTTCCAGATGGACACAGGAAACCAGAGCTTTTAAATTCAGTCACCCAAAGAGTAAAGTAGAACTCTGAAATGACCTCTCAACTGTTAAATGACAAGACTAAAGCTTAGCTAAACTCCTCCATCAAGAACCATCCCCAGTGAATCTAAACTAAGCCTTAAACAATCTTTGGTCCTTCCTCAACACGCTACAGTAACATTCTTGTTATACATTTTATTATGTTCATCTGCCTGGTTATATAAGAATTGTCACTGACTGTTCTTAATATATATATATATATAATGTATATGTATATATGCATGCATTATACATTATATATGTGTATATACATATTTTAAAACCTTGTGTATATATGTTTATATATGCATATATAAGCATACATGCTCTCTACTATAGTTACTTAGGTTTTGTATAAATGTCACATACAATAAGTAACTATAACAGAGTATACTCTATGTAAGGTAACATAAGTATACTCTTATGTATGATACACATATATGTATACATGCATGCCTAACTTTCTATAATAGAATCTAGAAAGTTTAACTGTGTTTGAATTAGTTACACACTACTGAGTTTCTCTCTCTGTCTCTCTCTCTCTGTCCCTTTGTCTGCCTCTCTCTGTCTCTGTCTCTCTGTCTTTGTTTCTGTCTCTATCTCTCTCTGTGTCTCTCTGTGTCTCTGTCTCTGTGTCTCTGCCTCTGTTTCTCTCTCTGTCTCTGTTTCTATCTCTATCTCTCGCTGTATCTCTCTGTCACTCTCTCTGTCTCTGTCTCTGTCGATATCTCTATCTCTCTCTGTGTCTCTCTGTCTGTCTGTCTCTGCCTCTATCTCTCTTTCTCTGTCTCTCTCTGTGTGTCTCTGTCTGTATGTCTATCTTTCTCTGTGTCTCTCTGTCTCTGTCTCTGTCTCTATCTCTGTCTCTTTCTCTATCTCTCTGTGACTCTCTCTGTCTCTCTCTGTCTCTGTCTCTCTGTTTCTGTCTCTATCTCTATCTCTCTGTGATTCTCTGTCTCTGTCTCTATCTCTAGCTCTCTGTTTCTCTCTCTCTCTCTCTCTCTCTCTCTCTCTCTATATATATATATATATATATATGTATGTATGTAATATATACATATGTATGTGTGTGATGCATGCACAGCTCTGACTCACTAAAATCCAATTCACTCATAGGTCAAGCCATCATCCTCATGTTGTCATTGGCCCTCTTTGAGAACAAAAGATGAACACCACATGTATGCATATAAACACATACAAACATTATGTGCTTGTGTGCATGTGTGTATGTATGCATGCATGTATATGCCAGTAGATAGCACAGTGTATAGAACTCCAGTCTGGAGTCAAGAAGACCTGAATTTAAATCCAGCCTCAGACACTTACTAGCTGTGTGACCCTGGGGACGTCATTTAACCTTGTTTGCCACAGTTTCCTCATCTGTAAAATGAGCTGGAGAAGGAAATGGCAAAGCATTCTAGTTTGTTTGCCAAGAAAACTCCAATGGGATCATGAAGTCAGACTTAACTGAAATAACTAAATAACAACCATATACACACATATTTGTGAACACACACAATGTATATGTGTACATATATTTGTACATATGTATACATACACATATATACATATACATACATACATGAATGATCAGGAATTTAATTCTAGAAACTAAGACATATAAATTTACTCCCCAAATAAGAAAGCATTCCTATTCTTATGCTAGAGATGAGATAACTGATTAACAGTTACACATGGCTATGACCCAGCAGGCATTTGAAAATTACTTTGATATAAAACATAATCAGAGGTAGTAGGAATACAATGTCTATTGCCTGGACAGAGAACGAACAGTGAATATTGGAAATGGAAATAAGCAGCCTTTAAAACCATAGAAATCATTGAGGGAGAAAAGAAGGGGCTTCGTGGCCAACCACATCATGCTCCCAAGAGATATATATGGTTCAAGATTAGTAATTTTGAGACCTGGGGATTTCTAATACAATGTATATAGAAAATGAATGCCAAACCATAGATTTAAAGCTGAAAGCAATCTTAGAAGTCATCTAATCTAACTTGTTTCATAATTTTGTTTTTTAAAACATTTTCTAGATGATAACAGCTCACATATTTGTAGCATTTTAAATTTTGAAAAGCACTTTATAAACATCTCACATCAACCTTGAAAAAATCCGATTTTACAGATGAAGAAACTGAGGAAACAAGTTAAGCATCTCCTTGTCACATAGAAAGTGTATGAAAGGCAAGAAATGAATCTTTATGCATTGTGCCACCTACCTGACTTGAATGAGAAAAATTAAGCTCAGAGATGTCAGATGACATCCACAATCACATAGTATGTTTTCAGAGATAGAACTTAAACCCCAATATTCAGAATTCCAAGTTTAGCTCTTTGTCCATTATGCCATATGTATAGAGAGACTGAAGATTTCAACTTCCAATCTGACTTCAAGAACATGACTGAATCATGTATATTTTACTTAAGGATACATGTATATGATTATCTAATTTATTCTTTGGGTCCCAAATATTCATCTCATGATCATCTCATATACAAAGCATGAGGGAAGGCCAAATAAATACTCAATGTAAATACAAACGTCAATCTCACAACTGATTACAAGTTTTATGTATAATTTACACACATAATTAATGTATCAATTAAATATATATGAAGTTTTATTAACATTCCATCAATGAGTTTATTTAAAATCATTGAAAAAATATTTAATAGCACATGGTTATGAACAGGTATCTATATCAGAGAGCTCTTTCAAGCTGACATGGAACCATTTATGACAATTACCAAAGAAGTCTTTGATTCAATTTCATACTCATGAATTTTTCATAGACTGAAAAATACGTAAAAATAAACCAAATAGAATAAGAAAGGTACTATTTGATGTCCATGTGTAAAACCATTTTTGCATGTACTTCAAATGTATTTAGTGTCAAAAAAGTTGACAGAAAATCTTTCAGAGACAGTTTACACAAATTATGGTTCTAGCTTATATTAAATTCATCAACATTTCTTATAAATAAAACTCAGTATATCTTCCAAATTAAAGAAGGAGTGAGAGCAAAACATCTTAGTAAACATTTGACATTCAAGGTTTACATGATGACATGATGCTATATGGTTCCATAATACCAATACATTAAACAATTTCTTCACATAATGGAATCTCTAATGATATCTGAATTTTTTTTTGATTCAAGATATGTAAAAATCTTAATATATGTGACAGAAAGAGACTAAAAGTCAAATACATAAGTCAAAATAAGGCAAAAGACAAAGGCATTACTTACAAATATTTTGGTCTCCTCCAAACAAGATACACCGATTATAATTCCATCAATCAGTCAACATTTATGCATTTATATTATACTATATATTATTTATATCATAATCACAGCAATATACTATGTTCTGAACATACAAAAAAAGTTTTAAAAAAGTGATCCATGGCCTCAAAGAGCCTGTATTCCAATGGGGAAGAAAAAAAGGAAAGAAGAAAAAGGAGTGACTGAGAATTAAGAGAGACTTACTGCCATCCTGAAATCAAAACTAAATGGGTTGAAAACATTTAAGGTGTAGCACATGCTCCTCACATTGGCACATCAGGTCCCTAGAGCTCAGCTGGCTAATTTCTCCCTTAGGGTTCTCAGGGGCTTAAAGAACATCTTTCTAATGCTATAGCTCATGAACTCCCACCAGTATCCTTCCCCTGTGATTATCACTTGATATAACTTAATCAGCCAATATGGAAATATGTTTTGCGTGATTTCACATATATGGCCAATATATTGTTTGTCTTTTCAAGGGATAGGGGATGGATAGAATGATGGGGGAAATTTAAAATTCAATTTTTTAAAATAGTTTTAAATTATTTTTGTTTTAAAAAATTACATTTAATTGGGAAACATTTCATGAAAAAATAAAAAGTATTTTGTAAAAATTAATCAGCAGACTTGGTTGTTAGAAAGGAGTATTTCCTTAGATGGTATATGGTGAGAACAATTGGTGTAAATATTCTCCCAGGGATCTCTTTCCCACCAATACATGCAGACTCCAGTGAAACATGGGCAAAGGTTCAGAAAACATGCATGTAAATGAAATAACTCAAAGTCACCATTCTCCCACTCTTAGTTATGATATTATTTTTCTAATGGGCAATTAAGTTGGCAACATTGTAAAGTCCTGGAGTCAGGAAGAACTGATATAAAATCTATCGTCAGATATTTACTGGCTGTGTGACCCTAGGCAAGTCACTTAACCCTATTAGCCTCAATTTCCTCACTGTAAAATGATCTGGAGAGGGAAATTAAAAACTACTCCAGTATCTTTGACCAAAAACAAAAAACAAAACAAACAAACAAAAAAACCAAATGAGTAACAAAGAATTGTACATGCCTGAAAAACAACTAAATAATAAATTCTGCTGGATTCCTTATAAATTTTTGCCTTGTAAATTCTTGTAATTGCTCTTCCTGGTTGTGTCCATTCATCCTTACCTCCTAATACTAACACACTGCTAGTAGCTGGTAAGATAGCTTTAGGAAATTCCAAATCTTCTGACCCTTTGAAGTTCATACAGCATATCACTCCATCAGTGAGAAGAGAAGGGGAGGATGCTGAAACCAATGCCAAGGATGGCTTTTAACTCTTGCTCTCCAATGGATTTCATTTAAGGATTTTAGCTGAAAATGCTTTTTTTCTATTTTCCTATTTTATATGAAATTCACAGAGACCAATATTTCCTAGCCAATAACATTAGCTTTCTATACAACGTCATTAGCTAACAGACATAACACTGGGCCAGTATCCAAGATCAAATTTATGGAGAAAAGAGGAGTTTGGATTAATTTTTCTGAACCCAGTCTTTTACAGAAAGAGGAATAAGCTAGTGATCTCAGGACTGGTAAAGTGTAGCACTTAGCAGAGTATCTAGCACATTGCAGACATTTAACAAATCCTTGTTGACTGATCTACAATGGCGAAAAACCAAGTTGGATTTTATGGTACTATTTTAAGTTATGCAGACAGAGCAGATTCAGCAGAAAAGATTGAACCTGTAGCTGATCCAAGTGCAAAATTTCTTTTTGAGTACTCACAAATGCCTAAGCATTTATCTAAATCTGGAAGGAGGATTTACAAGGAAGAAAAGGGCTGGTTCTAGCAACCCAACTGTGGAATTCTCTTTCTTGGGAGAGAGAGAAACTTTTAAGTATGGAGGATTGACTATATCTTGTTCCAAGATAAAATTAAAAAACTAGAAATCCTCTTTCTCCATCCAGCTCATGTGAATTTCTCTTCCATTGGGAGTTTCAACCATAAGGGTGACATTATGTCTGAGAATCTATAAAGCTCTTCAAAGCAGGTGAGACTTACTAGAAAGGGAAAGACAATTATCTGTTTACAACTCCTGTAAATCCTTTGCATTATTTTGTTTCTGTTTTTTTATGAGGTAAAACCTATCCTATGGACTGATTTATGTACATCTGTTAATGTATGCATTTGCATATATATATCATACATGTATTAGAGCTAAGAGTCCTTTTTTTTTTTTTTTTTTTTTTTTTTTTTTTTGCTGAGGTAATTGGGGTTAAGTGACTTGCCCAGGGTCACACAGCTAGAAAGTGTTAAGTGATTGAAATCAGATTTGAACTCAGATCTTCCTAACTTCAGAGCTGGTGCTCTATCCACTATACCAATTAGTTGCCCCCTTACAAGCCCTTTTTATACCCATCTATATAGATAACAAAGGTATATTCTTATGCTTCTAGAGAACATTTCTGGTAATTGTTACCAAGATAAACCTGGAGTAGGAGCACAAATAAAAGACATCACTTATGAAAATACTCCAAGATTAAATCTGGGAGATAGTAGTCAAGAGTCTAAAGTGTTGAGATATAGGCTGTTCAACAGACATACTTAAAGTTTCAGAAGGTGCAAAACCAAAAGGATCATTCATGAGGTGACATATGGCAGCTGTGAATTCTCCAGCTTCTCGGAGCCACAGGCAAGAGTTGGGAGACAGGTAGACATCAAAGGTAGATGAGCAGTCATTAAAAGGGCTTAGCAAGTTCTCATACCAGCGATATGCACAAAATTATACATATCCACATCTGTATATGTAGATATATATACAAACATGTGTTTAATATAATATGTACTACATACATAATTACAAAGGAAACCAATTATACCAAAATACAGGCATTAAAATATATTCTAAAAGACAAGTTCATTGACCCTAATTTAAGAGCTTCTTAAGTCCCTTCTGAGTATGTGGTTGTCTTAGCATAGCACTGTAATCATTAAATGCTAAAAGATTTAAAGTTTACAAGCATGCAGTGTGTTGGGAAGATATTCTATGAATGATAAACACACATGGATAAAAATCACAGAGTATGAAAAAGCATAGATTGGCCAGTCTCCCACCATGGAAGAAGTAAAAAAAAAAAAGAAAAGAAAAGAAAAAGAAAAACCCTCAAGAGATAAGAGATTTTGGATCCACTTAAGAATTGAAAAATAATTATTTTTATTTATTTTTAAACAGTATTTCACTTTTTTCCAATTACAATGTGAAAATAGTTTTCAACATTAACTTTTATAAGATATTGAGTTTCCTATTTTTTCTCTCTATATCCCCCTTTTCCCAAGAGAACAAGCAATCTGATATAAGTTATACATGTACAATCATATTAAAATATATTTCCATATTATCTATGTTGTAAAAGAAGAATCAGAACAAAGGGGGAAAACTACAAGAAATAAAAACAAAAGTTAATATAGTATGCTTCATCTGCATTCAAAATCCATAGTTCTTTCTCTGGATCGGGATATTATATTTTATCATAGGTCTTTTGGAATTGTCTTTTATCAATGCATTGCTAAGGAGACCTAAGTCTATCAAAGCTGATCATCACACAAAGTTGTTATTACTATGTAAAATGTTCTCCTGGTTTTACTCACTATGCTCAGCATCAGTTCATGTAGGTCTTTCCAGGTTTTTCCTGAATAATCTGCTCATCATTTGTTATAGCATAATAATATTCCATTACATTAATATGCCACAACTTGTTCAACCATTCCCCAGTTGATGGACATTTCCTCAATTTCCTTTACCTCCACAAAAAGAACTACTCTAAATATTTTTGTACATGTCAGTCCTTTTCCCTTTCTTATGACCACTTTGAGATAGAGACCTGGTAGTGGTATTGCTGGATTAAAGGGTATGCCTAGTTTGATTGTTCTTTGGGCATAGTTCCAAAGTGCTCTACCAAATGGATGTTCACAGTTCTAGAAAGTGAGTGTTAATGTCCCAGTTTTCCTCCAACCCCTCCAATATTTATCACTTTCTTTTTCTGTCACATTAGCCAATCTAATATGTGTCAGGTGGTACCTTAAAGTTTATTTAACTTGCATTTATCTAATCAATAGAAATTTAGAACATTAGTTCATATGACTATAGGGAGCTTTAATTTCTTCACCTGAAAACAGCTTGTTCATAGTCTTTGATCATTTATCAATTTGGAAATGATGTCTTCTTTTAAATTTGACTTATTTATCTAAATATTTTAGAAATGAAGCCTTTTTCAAAAACACAGGTAATAAACATCATTTGCCAGCTTTTTGTTTTCCTTCTAATCTTGGCTGCATTGGCTTTGTTTATGCAAAAATTTTTTAAATTTAATGTAATCAAAATTATTCATTTTACTTTTCATAATATTCTCTATTTCTTATTTGGCCATATTTTTTTTCTCTTCTCTATACATCCAAGAGATAAAACTATTCCTTGCTCTTCTAATTTGCTTATGGTATCATCCTTTATATCTAAATAATGTACCCAGCTTGACCTTATCTTAGTATATGGTGTGAAATACTCTTCTATGACTAGTTTCTGCCATATCATTTTCCAGTTTTTGTCTAATAATTTTTTTCCTAGAAGCTAGATCTTTGGCTTTATCAAAAAGTAGATAACTACAGTCTTATGTACCTAACGTATTCCACTGATCCACCACTCTATTTCTTAGCCAGACTAAATTGTTTTGATGATTGCCACTTTATAATATAGTTTTAGATCTGGTACAGCTAGGCCACCTTCCTTTGCACTTTTTTAATCTATTTCATTGATACTCTTGAACTTTAGTTCTTCCAGATGAACTTTGTTACTTTTTTCTAGTTGTATATATGTAATTTTGGTAGTTTAAAATAATTATATTAATATTATAGTCTTTAGATATGCCATCAATTGAATATAGGATCACAAGTAGAAAAAGAAAGACAGATTTCATGAAACCACCACTGTTGTAGACAGAATAATTTTCTTCTTTATCTTATTGCATATGTTATCAACACCAGAAACAAGAAAGAGTTATAATTTAAGTAATATTTGAGCAATTTCAAATAATAATATATTATGATCATAACATGTTTATGATAAATAGCTGTCCTTTGTCATTATAGCAATTGAAAAATTAGAATTAAAAAAGCAAAAAAAGTCCCAAGTTTTCTTCTTTTATGTGCTTTTACCAATAAATACATCAGAGCAAGAAAGAGTGAAGAAAAGAATAGAAGTAGGGGCATTTATAAAGGATTCTAACTATTTTTCTTATATGTCTAAGAGCAAATATTAATTACTCAATTTTCATTAATTTGAGTTATTCCATAGTTTTTGATCTCTTTTCTTCCTCCTTTCAATTTTCCTTTCTCCTTCTCCCCATCCTTTTTCTTTCTTTGTTTTCTTTCTTCCTTCTTGTAATTTAATCAATGCCCATGAAAATTACAACTTTCCTTCTGGCAGATTAGTCTCTCAGAACTATTGAAATTTTACTTGCAACTTTTTTTCAAAAGCAAGAAACTCAAAATTTGGATTTCTCAATTGATGCCTTCTAATTTCATATATTTCCAGGTGCAGAATATTCTTTATGGATGAACCTTTGTCTGCTTAATCCATCTGCCAGCGAATTCTTCTTTCTGGCCAAATATTGCTCAGGGCCTTCAAGTGTTTTTTCATCTGTGAAATGAAAAGAGGTACTTCCAACTTGAATGCCCTGATCTTCATGTCCCCTTGTAAGTACAAAAATCCATCCACAGTTATGTCCTTAAACACTGGAGAACACAAAATACTGGAACCATGTCTCCTCATCTTTCTACATCTCTTTTAAGCCTCCTTACTGAAGATCTAATTATGAGCTGATTTTAGTAGCTTTCTATATGCATAGATAAATAAGGATCACCTAAGTCAAATGTCTTGTCCTTAGGAAAAGAGCTTATTTTAAATAGCAGTTATCAATTGTCTTTTGCAGGAAATTGGCTTTCATTCACACAAACAGAAAAGGACCAAGACTTGAAGGCCAAGGATGGCAAGAATGATTGACCTCATGCTTCAAAAGCTCTGAAACAGCTTTCTGGTAATAGCTTGCTACAGTTACATTGCATGGATGATGTAAGTCACTAGAAAAATCTAGAATCAGAGACCCCTATTTTATGAGGTAAGGATGATTCTGAAAATATAAAACAAGTTTTGCCAACTTAATTTCATTTTAAACATATGAGGGAATTAATTATTTAAATGACCCTATAATGAATTACTCTGTAAAATTAAAGAAACAGTACTACCCACTTTATACTGCTTTCTAAGTTTGAATTTTTATATAGGAGAACTGCTTTTTTTAAACATAATTTAATCCTTCTAGCTCTGTGAATTTATGAACTTTATGACTATTCAAAGGTTCATCAGTAATTCATCTGAATACCTGTGGAAGCTTTCCATGGACAATGCCAAAGGTCACAAGAAAAAAAGGTCTTAAGAAGTGATGTTTCAGTTTGGTCTTTTAAAGGCAATATCAAATAGACAAGTAGAAAATTGAATTGTGAAGCAACAGAAATGAGCATTACCTTATTGGTTTTCATAAAACAGAACTGAATTATATCACAATCTACATGAAAGCATATGTACATTTATGTATATATGTATACATATACACAATATATGAAAGTATGTGGGTATATATTTATTTGTACTTGAATTGTGGCACAGTTGAGTTATGTTTTATGAAGGCAATAGGCAATTCCTCTCTCCATCTATCTATCTCTCCATGTTTATATATATGTGTATGTATGTATATATACAAAATATGTTTATCTATACATATGCACATATATAAGTTTATGCATATATTTATGTGTATAACAATTAATAAACTGTTTTAAGGGCCTATTATGTACCTGGTACTATGCCAAGTATTAGGGATACAAAAAAGAGGAAAAAGACAAGGAGTTCACAATCCAATGGGGAAGACAATACGCAAACAAATGTCTACAAAGCAAGATAAATATAGGATAAATAAAAAATTAACCAAGGGGAAGCATTAGATGCACATGTATTTATCTATACATAGGTGTATGTTTATATACATATATATTTATATTTATATACACATATATGAAAAAGAAAAATAAGAAAAATGCAGAGAAATGAGAAAAAAGAAGAAGAAGAGAGGGAAGAGAAAGAGGAAGTAGAGGAGAAAGAAAAAGGAAAAAAGAAAGGAAAGGGGAAGCAAAGACAAGAGAAAAAAAAAAGAGATTCCATAGGTACCTGGAAAAAATTTATATTCTTACCAATAGTAAAGGAAATTTTTTTAAGATAGGGCAAAAATTTTAGAGAAGATAATCTTCATAATAACATTTAGATAAATTATTTCTTTGAAATAAAACTACAATTTTGGATAATAGTATCCTGGAGAATTCATGAGAAAAAAGATTACTTAGAAGATGGACAGGTATCTAGGGTAAGAAGAATGTGTAAAGCTATAAAAACACTTTGGACATTACATGGCAGCAATGCTCTATTAAATCAGTCTATGTTAATTTCCAGATTTTAATCTTAATCTATTTGTCAGGCTTGGAGAATAATACTTGTGTATTCTGTGAAAACAACAGAGGAGAAATATTAGCTTAGTAGAAAGCTTTGGAGTCATATGATCTGAATTCAAATTCCAGGTTTTCAATTTATTACCTATATAATTTTATTCAAATACATTATATGGGTCTCAGTTTCCTAACTACAAAAAAATGAAAGTTAGGTTTGGTAATGTTTAAGGTATTTCACAGCTCCACATCTGTACATTTTTTTATGATTCTTCCTTCAAACTCTTAATAACATGCTATTTAATAACTCATTTGGAGCTCCAAGAAACTATAGTAGTGCAAAGTGCCCACAGTCTGGAAAAACCAGATGGGCTAAACCATATTAAAGGTACTAGCAGGCTTCAAATCCATTGGTGAGTTGAGGGATGTCTACCCCTAATCATGTGAAGACTTTCAGTTTGCTCCAATGGCCACAAAAGAGACAAAAATCGATGCTATGGAGCATTCAGAGCTTGGTTGGCAGCTTCACTCAGAGTAAAGATACCAAGGTCTCCCAATTTCCTCTAGGCCATTGCCAATCCTTTTGACTTTTGCCACTGGTCTTGGATGACTCTGGAGAAAATAAGGTCAAAATTGCTTCACTTAAATCCAGTTCCCTTTAGTTAAGGCATCATCCTATAGTGTCATTAATCCCCTTCAAAAATGAAGTACAACTAACCACCACAACATATGTTTTATGTCTAGAGCCTCAGTTTCCACATATGAAAAATGAGAGCTGGAAAAGAGGATGGTCTCAAGACTGAATTTTTATGAATCCATAACCCAAGATGTACATTCAAAATGCATTTTCCTGTATATTTTATAGTGTAGAGAAAAATAATTTTAATGAAATTAGAGATGTAAATTAAATTGTGCGACCACGTTTATTTTCTTAGGTCCTGGTGATCAATATATTTAAAAGAGTATAATCAATCCTCCTCTCTAGCTGAAACAAAACTCTATACTAAACTGCCTCAGCATTCTTGGGATTAAATTATACTGCAGGTCAAATAATAAGCTTCAAACAGTGGTTTTTTTTTTCTTAATACATGAAAAACTTTTAAGTCCAGTAACTCCAGTATTTAAATCTCCAAGAGTTGAGCTAGTATTACCATGGATCTGAAGGAGGTTTTGAAAGTTCCACTTTGTCTGAAAGAGATAACCAGCAATGGCAAGTAACATAGCACTTATTTCCAATCTCTCTTGTTCACACAGGAAGTAAATTATCAGCACTTATATCATTTCATTTAAAGGACATTGCTATAGGGAGGGTTCAAATAAAGAGTTCTAATTTTTGTGTGTTTGCTGCAGAAATATTTTCCTGAGGGATTTTTTTATTATATTATAGGAATCAAATCAAAATTGCGATTTATTTTTGGGTACAATTGCACCATCATAGCAGATACCTCTTAATGGAATCAACCCTCTATGGAAAAATAACGATTTTCTTTGTCATTATTTTTCTTAAGAAGGGCATCTTGATTCATTTCCCCACAAGTTTATTATTTTTTTCTATGGTGTATTTAATTTTGGAGGCTTAATGATAGTGATATTGAATATTAAATTTATGATATCACTCATAACATCTTTCTTCAGAGGGATTTGAATCTATCAACAAATATTTTCTTATTACTCTTCTGAACAATCCTGCAAGCTAATAAGTGAGGAAAATTTTCACATTTCAGAGAATGAAACTGAGATTCAGAATTGCTAAGAGGAATAGAGGGGGGGCATCAACAGTGGTCAAGTATACACAACCAAAGCAAAATGGAGTGTGAATAATTATTCTGTGAAATGTTGAAGGAGAATAGGCTAAAGTGATTTTTTTTTCAAAAGTGTGTATGAGAAAGAATTGCTAGATATTTTTTTCTTTGATGTCAAGAAAACTCTTTGAGAACTTATTTGGAGCCTATCTTTACTATTTAGGTTATGTATAGAATTTTAGGATGAGAGTTGAAAGTTGAAGGTCACTTTCTATAGCATAGTAATAAATTATAGTATTTAGAGCAAAAAGGAACCTTAGAAATTATCTAGACCAGAGGTTCTTAACCTAAGATTCATGAATTTTTACTAAAATATTTTGATATTTGAATTCTAAAATATATGAAATTTATAATTTTCCTTTTCCATTTTCTTTATAATTCTATTTATTTTATTTTGGGCATCCAAAAACACTGAGAAAAGTTGCAGTCTTCTGAAGATTACCAAAAGAGCCAAAAAGACTCTTGAGATATACACAAAATTAGGACTATCAGATCTAATCCAACTTCTTCCTTTATAGAGGAGGAAGCGATGGCCTAGTGGGGGGAATGACTTGCCATCACACAGAAAATACAAAGTACCAGGAATCAGACTCAAGTTATCTTTTTCCAATTTAAACCATCTTTCCACTAGACCATAATGCACAATAAAAGAGAGGAACTGGACAGGATTGACTTCTAGAACTTAGAATACTGAATCAATGTATGGAACCAAAAAAGATCAGTCTTAGCACCACATTCTAAAGAAGGCCAGAGATCATTCTCATATAAAAATTTTCAAATTTCCTTGTACATTTATGACTTCTCTATTTTATGATCAATCTTTTGAGCCTCTTGTCATCTTCCTGGAATTAAAATGTTAGGAAAATCTCCAGGTAAATTTTAGCTTTCTTTAGGAAATGTATAAAGAAAAAGCTAACCTGAGAAAAGAATCCTGGTGGAAGAATGAGTGATATCAGTGAAAAAGAAAGGAACAGATTATTTATAGTATCTTTTGGAGAAAGGAAAAAAGTGAATAGGACCAAGATGAAAGCTAAGAAATATGTTTTAGGATTAATATTCCATAGATCCCAATAAATATGAGTAGAAACAATATAGTAAAAGAAAATAAAAAAAGAGAATGTTAGAACTGAAGGTAAACTAAGGTATTGTATCTCAAATCTTTCATCTTATGGAAGAACAAACTAGTCCATCAGAGGTTCTGATTTCCCTCAAATTTCACATTAGCAAAATTGGAATTTGAATCCAGTCTAGTGATTTCACATCCAGTCTTCTTCCCATTCCATACAGAACATCATTTCTATTGTCTATTTGCTGTGCAATTCCATAGGGAATCTGGATGTCTGAATGATCTAAATTGATTTACTATCTTATAAATTGTTTCTGATATTGTATAATAGGCATCCTTGTGAAATAAAAGCTAATCTAGCCCTTCTAGTATTCTAACTTTCTATTATGAAGTAGGTTATAGTGAAAGAACCTATCTAGCTGATACTTTCTAATCCAATTAGTTATAGAGAAATCTGAAATCACTGGTTCTACCATAATTCACTTGGGTCTGTGTGTTATAGAACTAACTTATGGCTCATTTGTATGGTTGGGAAACAGGTCTTTAAAACCATTGTCTGATGTTTAATCAAGTACACTGCTTTGCCCCTCCCCTTCCAACTGCCCAGACATTTAATCTATTTGCTACTCAATGAGAAGTTGATTTAACTGTGATCCAACTAGAAGTTCTGAATAGAGGGTATTAGAATTACATTTTAAAATAATGAAGGGAAATATTTGAATACAGTTCAAATATTTCATGTCTATGCCTGACAATAAGGTTCCAGGGGGTAGTTTTAACTCCCTCTGGGAAAGATTTAGCAAAATAAAGCTACTTGTGAAAGTAGTAGTTTTCACCATGATAGAAAATCAAAGTGGACCTGAATATATGTGAAACTCACCCTTCAAAAAATGTTTTCTGTTGATATGAAGATTTGGAAAATGCTTCAACAGCAATAACTGGGATGGACGCTGGGTTGTAATAATTTGGATACACTTGACTAATGCAGTTATTTGCAATGAGGTTGGCGCAGTGCCCAAAGCAGTGAGGAAACAAATATAGGCAGACGTTTGCTTTAGCGCCTTCCAAGACAGCCAGAAGATTTTTGTTCAGTCCAGGGGTACTGAGCAGGGGTCACTACTATGGACTTGAGTCATCAACAATGCCTCAAATATTTTTTTATAGCTCTTTGTTAAATTCACCAATGTGTTTTATGTAAAAATGCTGGTGAGGCACGAACATTTTTAATCAAATTAGTATGCAACATAAGGCAGCTGTGTATTCAAATGGGTTTTTTAGCAATTTGGTTGTTTTCCTTATAATAACAGGAAAGAACATTTTGATTTTGAAGGTGACAGAGGCAATATTACCAGAATTAAACAATCTGAATTAGCTTTTTCATGAAATGTAATATGTTTTATGCTTTTAGATGGGATGCTTCAGTGCGTTCAGATGAGCCTTTCACTGTCACAGTCAATGGCCAGGAACAGAATAAGCTCCGGAGGTAGGATTATCCTCAAATTTAATTTTTTTTTGAGAAGAAGCTAATGGCAAATGTTTCTAGCAAACTTTAGGTTCATCTATGTTATAACCAGGGAACTAAGACAGGATATTAAAGGAAAAAATAAGTATAAATTAGTAAACAAAGTTTGACATTTTGCTTATGCTTAGACTGTAATGTTTAAAAGGAGCATAATCCTCCAAAACATAGATGGTGTACATGTTATAGAGTAGCTTTTATTTTTTCTTTATCACCATAACTAAATGTAAAAGAATAAAACAGTAGAAAAGTCATAAAAAGAAGTGTTAAGAACTTAACTTTAAACAAGATGACAAAAATTAATTCATTAGAAAAAAATCTGTAGGAGTAGCTATACACTTGAAAGACATGTTGTTCATTTTAATTACTATGGTTATAATTATAGTTCCCACTACAGGTGAAATATTCATAAAACTGCATTTAGATTCTTGCCTTCCAGAATTGTCTGATCCTTGGCTAGAATGATTATAAAATATGAAACCTCAAGTCTTTTTAAATATGAGAATAGGCATACGAAAGAACATAATATTTTGGCTTGTTTAATCATTTTGTTTGTTTTGTTTCTACCAGGAATGAGGTTAGCAAAAATGCCTATTCTTGAGACCAAGTCTTAAAACTTTGGTCATTCTATGTGAATCCAAAATCCTTAGTAGTATTTTAGGTTCTCTGTTGTGCATTGACACAAGTACTTGCTAATGGTTTTGCTAGTTTTAAGAATAGTCATAAGCTCCCTTTTCATTCTTAAAGCTTGACTAAAAGACTGAAATAGATATACAAATGGAGAGAAAGGCAGATTCCCAATGAATATTTAGTGTTAATATAATCTGGAATTTCCAATTCATAGTAAATAATTTTTTTTTTCCTTCTTCATAGCAAGGCCATATGAAAGTTTTACTCTGGGAGGTCACTGAACACCAACATTTTTAGCCCAGGGCTAGGCTAAAAAGTGATTAATATCAATTACCGCAACATGGCCTTGGGGACATGTGAGCTAGTCTCAATCAGAATAATGCTGCCCTAATAGAATAATCAATGCATGCACTGGGGGCCACATAGACACTCTACAAATATTAGAACCAGCAATGTGATTGAAACAGGCTGTCACTGTTCTAGTTGAATGGGTCTCAAAGCCATCTGCTACCTGGACATTAGCCTGAAAATCACAGGCTAGGATTCACAAGATAATCCATTTGAATAGTCAACATACTGTGATGGATTCCCCCTTAACACTTCAATATAAAGCCCCAAAGGGTCATGGGAACCTGTAGACAGGCCTAATCATACTTAGACATCAGTAGATATTTTTTCCTATTCATTTGTGGGGCAAATTTGTTCAAGGGAATCATATGATTGGGCTACAAATTCTGGCAGGAAAATGGATTAAATGAGACAGAAATCAGAGACTACCTTAGGCAAGTACTATGAGGGGGAATGAAATACCATCTTCTCCTTGTAGAAAACAATGAATAAAGAATGAGCTACAGAGAGCCTGAAGCTTAGTCATGTGCCTGGCAGGAGATGACAGTAACCAAAAAATGGCTTTTCCAGAAACAAAAAATGAAAAAGAGTTTATAGGGAAAGTATTTAGAGCAAATCAGCTCATTGACTGATTAACTATAGTCTCCAGGCACTCTGAAAAATCACTGATAAAGCAATAGAAGTTAAACAGTACCTGTCCTCAAGAAACTTATATTTAGTATTAGGGAATGAAACAAAGGGACATTAAGAGTAAGTCTGACTCATTCCAGTCTTGCAAATCTCTGATATTTTGGGTTCAATGTTGGGATGAAATGAAATACATATAGGTCATGTAATAGTTAATAAAAGTTAATATACTTAGCTATTAAATAGAATATGCAATAAAGATATTACAATATTTAGTTTAGATAAATTCAGCCTGCCTCACCTCTTTATGAAAACGTCTGGCTCATAAGGATGCAATTTTCACATAGTCTTGGGACATGCACAAAGTCTGAAAGTTCCCACCTCTACTTTGGTAGGTCTTTTTTTTGCCCTAGATAACCAGGAAACTAAGTCCAGATAGCCAGAGGCCAATAGGAAGCTTAAGACAGAGCCTTAGCTTCTGGGTCAAGCCTTAGGAACAGCTACTCAAAATATTATTTTGAAGGATTGCTGAATCCTCTTAGGTACAGATCCTATCACAGATTAAATGTTAAGTGTCATTTTAATTGCAAACTGAGTCCAGATGTTTCATTTAAAAAACAACCCCCCCAAAAAAATGATTCTAAATTTGTAGAGTAATGTGCAGTTTGGCAGATAGGATTACATTTTCACATTGATAACCATTATAAAGTTAGAATTGAATAGTGATAGAATCTGGTAATTGTGATTAGTCCAACAAGAAAATATGTTGCTCCTAGCTTTAGGACTTCAGGAATACTATGTAAGTGTTTTGGATACATGTCCCATAATATATAATACAACCAGGGAATGCCTCAGTGCTCAATTAAAACAAATTCTGGCCTCCCTTCCAAAATTAATGCCTACTCTGGCATAGCAAATCCATCATGAGTCCAAAAGATTTTCCACCTTTCAGTACTTGCCTGATTTTGTATCCTGTTGACAAACTTGAGAACCTAGTCTCATTTCTATTCTATCATGAAATATTTAAAGGAATCTTTAGTAAAGATCAGCTCTCACATGTATGACATGTAGTTGGTGTTTAAAATATACTTGTTGCTTGTTTATTTGATAGATATAAATTTTTAAATGAATAAAAACTTCAAAATTATACACATTTATAGGGAAAATGATTTTCTAATAAAATATTGATAACAATCATCAAGATTTGTCAAAAAATTATGAAATATTGTACTGAAAATTAAGGAGTCGCTAGGCTACAGTGGATAGAGTACTGGACCTGGAGTCAAGAATACATGAATTCAAATATGGTTTCAAATTCTTTCTAATAGTTGTGTGACCCAGAACAAATTCTTTAACCCTGTTTTCCTCAGTTTCCTCATCTGTAAAATGATTTCTAATAGGAAGTGGCAAACTGTTCCAGTCTCTTTGCTAAGAAAACTACAAAAAGTCAGACATGGCTGAAATGACTGAACAACCACAAAAGCCAAATTGATATACATTGGATTAAAAAGAGAGAGAGAGAGAGAAACACTATGTTTTGTCCCTGACCTTTTTATTATTTGATATAGGACTCTCCACCATTTCTCCACCACATCTCCAATAATTGCTTTAGTAATAAACTTTTTAAATTGTCAATCAACTAGCATTTAATTTGTTCTCTAATCTGTTTTTGGATCAATTTGATTTAACTAATACAGATTCATTGAATTTAACAAAAAACTATGAAATACCTGCTATGTTCAGAGCATAGAGCTAGGTGCTAAGTGAAATTAAAAACTTAGTTAAGACAGTCTGATATGATTTATAATCTACTAAGGGATAGTTATGAATACTATGAATAGAATTAAATGCAGAATAATATATTAGCTATGCAAAGTCTAACTGAGGAAATGTGCAAATACTTTATGGAATAAAGCATATTTATTCCGCTCTGCCATCCCACTAAGTCTTTGGTCAGTGGCAACTAAAGAATTTTTTTTATAAGTTCTCATGTAACTCATATCAGCTCTGATGATTTTCTTCCCAACTTTCGCTTTTACCACTGTCAGATTCGGCTGACTACATCTTCCTGTCCCAATCCTAGGGGTACTATAGAGCAGGACTTCTTAACTTTTTCCATTCACAATCCCATTTCATCTGAGAATTTTTTATTCCCTGAGGAGATTGGGGTTAAGTGACTTGCCCAGCGTCACATAGCTAGGAAATGTTAAATGTCTGAAACCAGATTTGAACTCAGGTTCTCCTGACTTCAGGGCTGGTGCTCTATTCATTGCATCACCTAGTTGCCCCAACTTGAGAAATTTTTATGTGATCCCAGATATATAGGTATATAAAAATAGGTATGCAAATCAAATATTTACTAATAGTAAATCATAATTTTGTGATATCTACATTCAATTATGAGACTCCCATATAAACCACAGTTTAAGAAGTAGGGCTCTAGAGTTAGAGGTAAATCTTTAATGTCATCAGAAAAAAGTCTAACCAATATACTTCCCATAAATTATCAATTAAGAGTGAATTTAATCAGCCAGTCCTAAATGACTTTTAGAAATGGGTATTTATAAGATGATACGATAAAAACGAATTTCTATATAGTATTTCCCTCCAAAAAAGTCTCCTTCAAATGCACACAGAGGGGAAAGTAAGCTCAAGTGAGAAGAGCACATGTGGGAGCCAGGTAGCACAATGGATAAAATTGGAGTCAGAAAAACCTAAATTCAGTCCTTCCTTAAATACTTAATTGCTAAAGAACTCAAGAAAATTTAGTTAACTATGCTGCATTTCAGTTTCTATATCTATAAAGTGGGGATAATAATAGGGCCTCTGGAGACTGGGAGACTCAAGTGAGAAAATATATGTAGCACCTTAAAGTGCTACATAAATACCAGTTACTGTTAGTGTTATTATTGTTATCATTAATATCTCACACCTTCTGATTTCTGGATATCCTTTACTCTATACCTAGGATGCTCAAAAAGTTCCCCTTTAACATGATGAGTTTTGTTGGGTCCTTTGTAAATTATGAGTCAATGATACAGACACTGCTACCAACTAATCTGGGGACCCAATTTAGGCCATAAATGCAAGTCCAACATACTCTGGATACGGGGAACGTGTGAGGTTCTTTTCCAGTCAAAGGGCAGAGGTGAAAAAGACAGGAGACATGAACCAAAGATGAAGGACTTTCCTTCTCTATCTCCTCCAAGAAATAATTTCTCAGGGTTGTATTAGAAAACCACAGGCTCAAATATCTGGAAAATCCTCTTCCTTCTTACTTTTTTTATAAAGGATTCCCAAAGATGGGATCAAGTTCTCCAACTTACTAAGACAGACTTCTTATATTTCACTTCATTCAGTGACTTTCAAGGACTTTTCATACTTAAATTTTTAAAAATCTTTTGGCTGACTGAGATGTGTTCTTAACTACTTAAGGCATAAGAGCTAAAATCTTACACTTAAATTCAACTAAGAGTGTTGGCTAAGAATGGATAAATAGAAATTGATGGGAAATTTCTCTTTTTTACAAGAAATTTTTAGCTAAAATATTTCAAAGAAAAGTAAATATTTTTTTCATCTGTAAAATAAGGAAGCTGGGATAGTTGATCTCTGGACCCCTTTTATGTACTGACAGTGAATGCAAGGCCTTTAAAGGCAGGAATTAATCTTGTTTGTGTTTGTAACCCTATTCTTCAGAACAGTAAGTAAGTAGGAGATTGGAATCAGAAGCAGATCACTCTGATCTCAAAAGATAGAGGGTACCAGACTAGAATTATATTTATTTGTATCCCTAAATATTGTTAGTGTAGGAGAAGTGATTTTTAGGTTTAAGTTGAATTCTTAATCAATATCCTTTTGTGGAGTAATACATCAAACTATATAACCCTTCCCACCAACTTCTATTTTCACAAAGAATAGTGAACAAAAAAATCCATTTATTCAAGAAAGAGAAGAGGTAGAGATGGGAATATATTCGATAATACACAAAATGAAAGAGCTCTATTCAAACAGAAAGAGTCCAGATTTTACTCAAAGGGGGCAATTCCCTTAAGTCTCTAGCATAGTAAATTGAAGATATTGACACCAGTCTACATGTCAGCTCTTTTCCAGACATTCTCTCCCTTCAAGGATCTCTCCACAGAGAATCTGTAACCACATTTCTACATTTTAGAAGCAGAGGATCAGAATCTTTTTTTAATCCAAGTTCTCACTAATTTCATCCCTTAAATATGTGTGAAGCACTGAATTATTAATCTTAATCTGTGAGTGGAGTCTTATATAAATGAACTTTTAAATTGCAGGTTATATATAATTTTCATACAAGAAATTAGTGTGGGTTAATCTTTCCTGCAATATCCTCTAGAATAAACGGATCATACAAAATATATTCCTTGTGGGCTCAAACAATAAAAAAGAAAAAAAAAGATTTCTTTCATTAAATAGTTTTCCCCTCCATGAGAAAGAGATTGGATTTATCATTCTTACTATTATTACTATTACTATTACTATCACTACCACTCCTATTACTATTATTATTACCACTACTATTATTACTACCACTACTATCATTAATAAATCAATCAATATACCACATGCTAGATATTGCACTACTATTACTGCTAGTAGTAATAATTAATATGTATATTGATTTAAAAGTTGCCAAACTGTCATTTGATTCTCCCAACTATACTATGAAGGTAATTCTAAGAGAAAACTGAGACTCAGAACTATTAAGTACTTCTACTGTTAAGTATAATGGCTATATTCAAGTAGCAAGCATCAGAGGCCAGAATCCATGTCTTTTTGTCCAGTCTGCTAGGTCTCTGGCTTCATGCTCTCCTGCCAAGGAGAGGAAAGTGAGCTTCATAATCTATTTTCTGGTATCATTGCTGATTTTCTAATTATGTAGAAGCCAGTTTCCTTTTCAAGTCAACTTTATCTCTACATAAAAATAGATACAAAGTCAACTTTTTCTACATAAATCTTTTCTTTATACTGTCATTGGGCATATTGTTCTCCTAGTTTTAATTATTTCATTCTGCATCAGTTCATATAAATCTTGCATTTTTTCTTCTCTAAACTCATGTTCATAATTTCTTGCTGCATAAAAATATTCCATTCTACTACAAGATATGCCAATTTGCTCAGTCTTCCAATTGATGAGAACCCTTTACTAGCAAAAAAAAAAAAAGTGCTGCCATGAATAATTTTGCATATATTGTATCTCCAATAAAGATCCTCCAACAAGTTATTGGATACTCAATTAAGTAACATACCATAACTTCTATGGTATGATATCCAAATATATTTCAAGAAATTGCTATACTATTTAATACAGAAAATACAAAGGGGTAGTTAAGGTAGTAATTTAAAAAATTCTTATTTAATATAAAAAGAATTATTTCTTCTCTCTGCCAGAAGAGATCCATTGAGTATTTCAATTACACAATTTCAATTTCTAACTAAGTGCAAAACTGTTTACTTGCAAGTCCACTTGACCTATACCTTCTTGGATTGCATCCTTCATTCTTGAAGATGAAATTATTTTGTTTTTACCTCTGATTCTAAATGTAATCTAAGATTCTAAGCTAGATTCACTGACAGAAGTTATTGCTTTCCTTCTTTAAAAAAATATACATATGCATATGTGCAAAGAAAAAATAGCCATCAAGAAAGATTCCATATAAATGGTATGTAATGGCTTTGTCATTAGTATATAATTATGTTCTCATTTTAAAAACCAATTGTAGTATTTGAGAAGATCAAGTCAATAAAAATGAGGATACAATATGGAATAAAGAGAGAAGGAAAAACAACCTTTAAGAGTACATGACATTTAAGAAATATCTAAAATTCACCTAAAGATTTAAGTCTTAATTAATGTTTCATTCTTTTTTTCTTTTTTCTCTGTTTTGTACACATGTGTGGTTTAATCTGTATGGAGCTCAATAGTATAGAACTATTGAAATTCAGTGCAACATCTTGTTTAAAAAATATTAACAGAAATGTCTTACACTGGTGCTTGGGAGAAGTTCAATTTAGTACCCATTCTCCTAATATCTATGCCCTAAAATAACTTTTCATATTCCTTGTATGGTATCTGCATGGCCCAGATCTGGCTTTCAACAGTCACATAATTTTATATACTAGGACCATATGATTTCAGAAAGACCTGGAAAGACTTACATGAACTGATGGTAAGTGAATAGACCCAAGAGAACATTGTATAGAGCATTAAGAAGATTATGTGATCAACTCTGATAGATGTGGCTCTTTTCAAAAATAAGGTGATTCAGGCAGATTCCAATAGACTTGATTTTTTTTTTTTTTTTTTTTTTTTTTTTTTGCTGAGGAGGCAATTGGGGTTAAGTGACTTGCCCAGGGTCATACAGCTAGGAAGTGTGAAGCATCTGAGACCAAACTCATCTGAGTTCATATCTTTGAACTCAGATTTCCTGCTGTAGCCATTGAGTCACCTAGCTGCCCCTCCAATAGACTTTTAATGGAGAACTGTGATGGGAACTGAATGTGGATCACACCATAGTATTTTCATCCTTTTTGTTGTTTGTCTGCTTTTCTTTTGTTTCTTTTTTTTTCTCTTTTTGATCTGATTTTTCTTATGCATCATGATAAATGTGGAAATACATATGGAAGAATTGTACATGTTTAACATGTATTACTTGCTGTCTAGGGGAAGAAAAAAGTGGGAAAATTTTGGAACACGATGTTTTGCAAGGGTGAATGTTGAAACTATTTTTGCATATATTTTGAAAATAAAAGCCAATATTAGATAAAATAAAACTATGAAGAAAAAAAAAAGAAACTGGGATTATATAAAAGCATTTGTGAATAGTTACAATGGTGAAAAACAAGTTTGTCATACAGAATCTGACTGACTGTCCCAAATGGGGGGGGGTGAATAAAAATATAATTGAATGTTGTATTTAGTTGAAATCATGTTACCCTCAGCTAGTATCATTCAATTACAGTAGTCCTCATATATATATCAACTTCATAAATTGCAAGGGCACATAGCTGGCCAACATCTATGACATGATGGTAAAGTAAAGTCTTAATTTGATATCAAGTCTTTAACATAATCTTTTATATAAAAAAATAAGTACAATGGACTATTTTCCAAAAATGTTCTTCCTAAACTGATTTATAGTTTCAGTTCATATCTTGGTTAAATTTTTTTTGTTTCATTTGGGCAGGTTTAATTAGGGGATAGATATTATCTATCCCCTAGATATTATCTTCTACACACACACACACACACACACACACACACACACACACACACACACACCTAATCAATCAATGCTAGATGTTCTTTGCTTCTTTTTATTTCAGTTTGGATTACTGACCTTTTTAAAAACTCATATATGTATTTTTCTAATTCTATAAGGAAATCCTTTGGCAGAGTTACCGATATGGTACTGAATAGTTAAGTTTATTTAGTTGCTATTGTCACTTACATTGACTCTACCTATCTATGAACAACCAACATTTCCCCAAATATTTAAGCCTATATTTCTACAAACAGTTATTTATGTCATGTTAGGATCATTCTTGTGTGCATCTCAGTAGGTACAATTCCAAAGGGCTTATACATCCATTAGCAATTTTAAATAAAATTTCTTTATCTTGTCTTGTTTTGGATTTTATTGGTGTTATGCAAAAAAAAAAAAGTTAACTGCTGTGGATTTATTTCATATGCTGAAATTTTGTTGAAGTTATTAATGATTCCAACAAACTTTAGTTTACTTTTTAAAGGTTCTTTAGGCACATCATCTCATCATCTCTGTCATTTATCAATGATGATTCTCCTACTCTTTTGATTGTCATTATTGGAAAACCATTTCTGGTACTTTGTTAAACAGAAATGTGAAAATGGGCATCTTTTTATTTTTGAAGGATTCTGGTTATTTCTTTTATCTTTTGTTCATATATACAGGAAATTCTGCTATAATGTGACATAAATTTTCCTCAAACTCACCAAGTTATGCATTATCTTGCAATAAAAACCATAGGGCTTATGAGGGAAATGGAGTTAGGGGCACAGAACTCAAAAATTTCATTAGTAACCAAAAAAAAAAAAATTACAAACTTAATTTTAAACATTAGCCCATATTAAATGGTTAAAAATACTTAAATACTATATTAAATAGCATTAAAATCCAACACTTTTGGCTGCTGCTCAGCCCATGCCTCAGGCTGTAGGTGTGGATTGGGCAGGTTTTGCCTCTGGATCTCTGGGCCAAAGGATTTGGTAGAAAGCAGTGAAGAAAGTTGGGAGTGGTAAGGAGCAGACCCTTTCCTCTTAGAGCTCCTCTTAAACCAGAAGATACACAATATGGCCCTTTACATTGAAAAATATATGAAGTTTGTGGAAATAGGAAACAGATGTGTGACCAATTATGAGTTAAAAGAAGGGGGCAATTTTCTGCATTTTTGCTCTTTCTTGTGGTAAAAATAATTCAGAAGCAAATTCAAATTTGAGTTATTTGGTTTTATAACACATAGTAAACTGCATATATGTGTGTATACATAGATATATTTACATATGTATACATATACACACATAGACACACTAACTCTATCATGGCCATTTCTTTCTGTTTTCTAGTGTTTTTTAAGTAGAAATAGGTGTCATCTTATTAAAAGTTTTTTTTTCCTGTACCTATTGATATAATCATAAGATTTTACTTTATTATTAATATAAGTTTATAATTTTCCTAAAATTTCCCAACACTAGATTCCTTATATAAATCCAACTTGAGTATGGTGTGTATTATTTGTGAAATGTTGTTTTAGTCTCTTTGCCAATATTTCATGTAATTTTTAAAAAGGTTATTTATATTAATAATTTAAATAAATTATTAAATATATAACATTTTAAATACAATTATTTTATTTAATTTTTGGTTATTTAAATTTCATATTTATTGAGAATTTGGTTTATATATTTCTTTTACTGCCTTGATCTTCCTCAGCTTATGTATTAAAGGTAACATCTCTGTCAGAAGGAATTACCACCCACCTTCTTAGGGTTAGATACTATATTTTTTAACACATTGCAAGATTATATTAGTTTTTTTTTAAGATGCCATATCATGCTATTGATTCATTTACTTTATAACCCTCTTCAAGATGTAACTCCTTGGTGTCAGGAGTTTTTTGTTTTTGTTTTTTCTAATTTTTGTTTATGAATCCTTAATGAATAGCATGGTCCCTTTGACATAATGGAATATTAACAAATACTTTTTTCAATTTACAATATATTTTATACATAAACCTGATTTTTTTTTTCAAAAAGAAAGGGCAAATGGAGCAAACATTTATATATAACCTACTGTATGCTAGACAATGTGCAAAATGATTTTAAACATATCATCTCATTTGATCCTTACAAGATCTCTGAGATAGGATTATTATCCCCATTTCAGAGATAAGAAAACTAAAGCAAAACTAGGCTAAGAGATATATGCCTAGGACTACAGAACTAATAAGTGTCTGAGGACAGATTTGAACACAGGTCTTCTTGACTCTCCCCACTGTGCTACCTAATTGCCTCAGGAAGCCTATTATTATCATAATATAGTACATGTGTATAATTTTATAAAGAAATATATATTGGAACCACAGATTTGGAGAAAAGTACTATAGATTATGAGGGGGAATGAAAAATTTCTTTTAAAATGGCACTTCAGAGACAAAACAAAGAAAAAGCATCTGATTGGTCAGCATAAGGACTAAGAAAAGATTTTTGGAATTAGAAGTCTTTAAGGTAGAATTTCAAACACCAAAGTAGGAATGAAATAAGTACCACTGATTGTTTGGTAATAATAATTGTGAGACTCTTCTGGAAGAGGAAGGAGTTGGATATACTAAAGATGCTACTCGTTCTCCAAGAAATGATTATCTGTAACATTTCAGGTGATGGTTATTTTATGAAAGGAGAGAACAAGAAGAGATCAGTTAATGGTGATTGGTGATACCATGCTGAAGAATGTAGATATTAATTTTAATCTGATAGCATATATCTAAAATATAAAACATCTTCCAACACTGTAAAACTAGAGGATTACCTACTTCTGATGATTCATGTATAACGACTGTTCTGTGACCATTTGGTCAACCCATGCTCACACTCCAATTTTGGATTTTCCCAAAGACAGCTTTTACTCTCCTCAAGGTTCTAGGGATGAACTTTGATGGACTAAATTTCTAGCAGTCTTGCGCATGAGCCCCCACCCAGGTGTTTTGCATTTATTGTCAGTAGCTTAAATTAGCTTTCAGGAAAGAGTATTTACTGAGAACATATAGCAAGCACAGTGGTTACAAAAACATTTCCCCCAAACCAGAGTATACTTTCCCCATGAATATAGAGGTGCTTGTAGAGAGCTAGCTCAAATTTAGGGTGTGTTGGCAGTGAGTCACATGTAGTATACACAAAAATTACATCTTGTGATTACTAGTAGTCCTTATGAAGGACTTCACAAAATCCTCATGAAGTTCCTCATAGGTATAGTTTTCTACTGGTCCTGAAAGATTATGCTTCTGTTGAATCTACACATAGCACTTTGTTATGAGAGTTTTCATTCTTGAAGCTATAGTGTCCTTAAGTGACTTCTTCTGTCATCAGTCACTACTATTTTAGTAGTTATTGTTAGTAGTTGGTCATTGGTGTAACTTCTAGTGGGATCATTGTATCTCCTAAACCTACTAAATAAAGTAAATATTCCTTTCCCAGAATATAAACAAGAAAGATTAAGCAAACAAAAAATAGAAGCAGCATTTGCCCAAATATATCTATATGATGACCAACTAGAATACATGGCAACTACCCTTCTACTTTGGCATCCTTGGGGCATCAGCCTGAAGTTTGCTACCTTCTTGATAGGAGAGAGGGAAAACAGAGTTATACACTCATTTTCTCAAAGGACCTTCTGTTTATCTTTGATATACCTTGTTTTGTTTTCAGCTGGTTGTTCTATTTTCTACTGGTTCAAAACATGGGCTCTGGGGAGGAAGGAGAAGAAACAGACCCCTTTCCTATACACATATATCCAAAGAAGTATGACTTGATCTTGCCAATGAATCACAAGATATCTCCTTTTTTTTATATATGCCATTCACTCAATTGCCTGAAGTTCTCTAGTCATTTTGAATTTATTAAACGTTTGTCCACACATTGTCATAAGATTACAGGGAAGTTCATTAATAATTATTTGAATTTGTTCATTGAAGAAACAATGGACTGGTCTGGGGTTTAAACCCCAGATTTATACATGAAATGTGTATGATCATTTGAAAAGAACTAGAATGGATTGATGATGATTAAATTCTTGAGCAGGAAATTGAACATATTACAGATATAGGTGATGCTCTTATCTCTGCTAATCATCAAAGGCAGACTTCCAAGTCAAAAAGCAAATTAGGGAAGAGAAATGCCAGTCAAGAAAATGGGTCTGAGAATGGGATTTGGGATTTCTGGGACTACATTTACACTACAAGGAAGATAAATACTTAATCAAGGATAGATTAGATAGTTAGCACAGTCAATAGAATGCTGGACTTGAAATCAGGAAGACCTGATTTCAGATCTGAATTACATATTCAGCTATGTGATTCTAGGTATGTTATTAAACATCTCTCTTCCTCAGTTTCTTCATTTGCAAAATGGGAATAATAGCACCTATCGTTTAGGGTTGTAGTGAGACAATATTTGCAAAGTGCTTTGCAAACCTTAAACTACTAAATAAATGGTAGTTATCATCATCAAGATAATTTAATTAAGGACTTTAAGGATTTAGAATTCAAAAGTCAAAAAAGGTTAAGAAAATGAACTTGAAGAAAGTATTTCTTTCTAACTTTAAGGCACTGTTATGAAGCCGGAATAGCTCTGAATGCTGAAGGAAAAACGGTAACCATCTCCAACAAAGTCTAGACAGACAACAAGAAATTAAGCTGGCCAAACAGAAATACGTACATATGTATATCTATTATCTATCTACATATATTTATGTGTATATATATGTGTCTGTGGAGCGAGACAGAGAGGAGAGAGAGAGAGACAGACAGACAAACAGACAGATGGGGGGAGAGAGAGAGAGAAAGAGAGAGAGAGAGAGAGAGAGAGAGAGAGAGAGAGAGAGAGAGAGACAGAGACAGAGACAGAGAAAGAGAAAGACAGAGAGACAGAGACAAAGACAGAAAGGAGAGAGACAGAGAGAGAGATAGAGACAGAGGCAGAGAGAGAGACACACACACACACAGAGACAGAGAGGAGAGACAGAGAGACAGAGAGGAGAGAGAGAGAGAGAGAGAGAGAGAGAGAGAGAGAGAGAAGACAGAGACAGAGAGAGACACACACAGACAGACACACACACACAGAGACAGAGGGAGAGAGAGAGAGAGAGAGAGAGAGAGAGAGAGAGAGAGAGAGAGAGAAAGACAGAGAGACACAGGCAGAAAGATAGACACACAGAGAGAGAAGAGACAGAGACAGAGACAGAGAAATAGAGGGAAACCCACTAAGAATAGAAATTAGGCCACTAAAACACCTTCAAATGTATTAGACAAAAGAAGAGAAAACAAAAATAGTTTGCCACCATGATAGGCAGGGAGAGAAAACTGGTAGGAACATAATCAATATGGTTGAATGGAATTGACTTGTTGAATTGCAAAGTAATTAACAGAAGGTAGTAGAAACAGGCTGAGGTTTTTTATGTCTTCTTTACTTTTGTCTTTTCAGGGAAAAAAAAAAAAGCTATAAATAGTTGATTGGAGCAAGTCATGACCATGAAGGAAGCTTAGAAAACCTAAATAATAAAAGAAAGCTAAAGTTCAATGGTACCCAGAGAAATTGGAGGTCTTCAAATAAACAGAAGAAATAATAGGCATCCTATGATACTGAAGGCCAAGGTATTAGTCATTATTTTGCTTATAAATTTGTGCATCATCCTTGTGCTAAAGCCATCCAAATCTTTACTATATCATTTCAATTTTAGGATATGTGCCATGAAAGCACATTATTTTTGGAAAAATTCATAAAGAGCTAGATAAAAGGAAATATGGTGGCCATTAAAAAAACAGCAATGAAGTCAGCTTTATGTTGTTATCTGGGAAAATATTATAACATTCAGATTATTTCCAGTCTTCTAGGTTGACTATGGACACTATGAAGAAATAAACATGACTTTTTGCATAGCTAGAACAATAGTTTGTTCTTTGATAGACTATATAGAAGGTGGAAATAGCAGAAATATTCTATATTGATTTCAATGTGGACTTTCATTTGTTTACATTTAACATTTTTATTGATAACAGCAGACCTTTATTGATAGAGACTAAACTATCTATTTAATAGATGAATGTCTCATTTAAAGATTCTCATCAGTTCAATGACTGAGTTTATCAGATCATCAGTAAATTTTTAAATAGAGTAATGTGTATCAAATGATTCTTTTTTACAATTGTTCCAAAGGCCCATCTACAAAATATCTTTTAAATTTGCCAAAGGCACAAAGCTACATTTCAAATATAGTTTTTAAATATGCAAGTATTTAATAATAAATTATTGAATTGAATTAGATACTCCAAAAATTGGTGATTCAAATTGCTATGGATATTCCCTGTATTCACATAGATTATAACCCCTCTCTGTCCTTGAGAATGATCTTCTGGATATGTTTTACTTATAAGAAATCCACCACTGGCTAATCTTATAGCAATGAATTTCTCTGCCTTTGGAAATCTTTATAAAGTAAACTAGTTTAAGCAAAAAAATTTTAGAAACTTTAATTTGGTAAGACCTGCTAGAGATCTTCATATGCTATCAGATCAAGAATCCAATTCTCTTCCAAACCATGAGAACATTTATAAAGGGATCAAATCTATCAAATGATACAAAAGATACTAAAGAGCCTCATTGGTCCAAATATAGGTTGCACATTTACTCAGTTTGTATGAAATGATCTTGTATCAATTTTGCATGTCACAATTTATAGTATAGGTGTCATCATTAGTAAAATGTGAACTCCTAGAGGGAATTTTCATTTTTATCTTTGCATCCACTTAGCTTAGGACCTGGCCAATAATAGGTGCTAAAAATGTTTATTGATTGACTAACTATTGTCTAGAGACCAGCCTAAAGAAATTCTAAGAAGCTCCTCAATTACGAGGTTACAAACTCATTGGTTTTAATGTTGAAGTTACATAGAGCAACTACAAGAATTTCTATATTACACAAGGGTTTCAAAATCACAGAATTGGTTTGGATAGTATGTGTGTCATCATGAATAAAATTATAAATCTTTGAAAAATCAACATATACAACTATAACAGTAGTAGGGAAAGACAAAGGTACTGTAGCAATGAGGTAAATTATTTAGTTAAGATGTATACGTATGTGAATGTGCTTATTGCTCAAGATTCTCCTTTTAGAATGGCAAACTATAGTCAAGAGATGATTTATATATTAAGATTGAAATGGGACTTGAGCATTTAAGGAAAGAGTAGATTTTTTTATGAGAATTAATTAGAAATAAGTGTAATATATTTTAACGTATTTAACATGTATTAGTCTACCTGTCATCTAGGGGAGGGGGTGGGGGGAAAGTAGGGGAAAAGTTGAAATAGAAGGTTTTGCAAGGGTCAATGCTGAAAAATTCCATGCATATGTCTTGTAAATAACAAGCTATAATTAAAAAAATACAAAAAAAAAAAAAAAGAAAGAAACAGTGTGGATCACAATATAACATTCTCACTTTTTTCATTGTTACTTGCTTCTTTTTTTTCTTACTCATTCTCTTTCATTTTTATCTGATTTTTATTATTCAGAAGATGATTGTATAACTATGTTTAAATATATTGAATTTAGCAGAAAAAAAGAAATAAATGTAAAAGGAAAATATCATGAAAGTCAGGATAAAAAAAAGTTTATTGCCAACTAAATAATAAGAAAAAAATACTTAAAAACAGCGTGGCTTCAAACTAAGAATATTAAAACTGTTTTTCTGACTATTTGTAGAGAAAATATGTTCATATCCAGCAGTGATCATGTTTTAATATGTTTTGAGAACACACAAAATATTAACAGTTTAAATTAAGGTCTATGTTCTCATTTTCCCATTTATTTTCCTAAGGGATTCCTATTTTTCCTATTCATTATTTATTAGGCTTCATGTTAAGGTTTCAACACACATATGTATGTATTTGTGTATCTGTGTGTATATACATATATGTGTGTTTCTGTGTATGTATATGTATAAAGTATCCCCAAAAGGAAGATATTTCTTAAAATACATTATCTTAAGATATGGAAAATATGGCAATTTTTTGCTTATATTTCAATTAATAAAGATAATAGCAATTAAAAAAACCCAAAATATAAAAAAGTAATATTACTATTAATGCTCCTTAAAGGCCATGAAATATCCTGAAAGAAATTATCCTTACATTTTAAGAGGGGCAATGATAAATTGTTTTGGGAGGGAAGAAGAGGAAGAAAATATTTAAAAAAAAATTATAATGGTGAAAATCAGCTAGCCAGAGCCACTACTGACACTGCAGTGAAGAAAACAAAAACAGAAGGGAAAGAGAGAGTCCCCCTCTGCAGCAGAAACAGAAATAGAGTACCCTGACCAGGATGAAGATACAGGCTAACCCACCACATTGTGGAGGAGACATATCACAGTGGGGAGAAAGAAACAATGAGAGAAAATACGGCAGGGAAAGACAAAGAGGCACTGATTGCATCAGGGGAAGAGACGCAGAGCAAGGGATTCAGAAACAAGAACTATAAACACTCCATATTCTATCCTGAATCCTGTACTGGGCAAACTCCCTGGCTATCTTTTGGACAGCTCTACCCCATCCAATCTCTATGCCTTCATTCCCTAATGATCACCCTGTCCATTCACTGCCTACTCTGTTGGAAGCAAGTTAGGATCCAGTGGCAGTATCTCTCCAAAGACTGATATAAGGTTATCAGGAAGTCACACACGGCTTCTGATGTTGGCTGTTTTCTATTTCCTCTTTAGCTTTTTGAGTTACTGACATATTATTGCAGTAAAACATATGTAGGGTCAATTCATGCTGAATAGTTATTAGAAACCATGATAACAAAAGTCATTACACTGCAGTTCAGTTTTGACAGTAAAATTTCTGCAACATTATCACAAATCCTCATGCATTAGTGCAATGATCCTTACTATAGTTTCATATTAGAATCAAAAGACTGCCGTAGCATGCTTGATACAAAAAGTCATGCGAGTCAAGTTCTTTCTGCTTTCACAGATAACACATTTTTTTTCTTCTCTTTTCTATGTACTTCATTCTGCATCTTTGTTTTATATACCTTTCTCTACAGTACATTTCTTATCTCCTTTTCAAATGGGAAATTTTTCTGGAAAAATATCCATAGATATATTGTATATACATATACACACAAACACATACACACACACATATATGTATATATTTTTAGAGAGAGCGAGAGAGACAGACATAAACATACACATGTGTGTATCTGATTACCAGAACCAAATACCATCAGTTATAAATTATCTAATATTCAAGTTGGCCATGGAACATTCAGTCCCCTTGTTTTACTTTATGATTCTTTGATAATTTGACACTCCTTTCTCCAATCATTTCATTTGTCACATGTATATAGGTAGGCAATGGGTGGGTAGGAGTATATATGTTTATGAATTTATGTAGAGCTTAAATGGAGTGGGATAGAATAAGATTTAAAATGGAGCACCTTTTTTTTTTTACCCTTTCTTTTCATAAGAGATGCTGGAGGACACAAAGAGAATAATATTATTTTATAGTTATCTGTCCATATTTACTTTGCCAGAGTCACATACTACTTGCAAACATATTAAGGACCACATCTGGATCATTTTTTAAACATGAATTAACTCAAGTTCTATTCATAGCAGTATGACTCAAAGAGGTGACTGTGGAGGAAAGAGTTAATGCATCTCCACAAATAGCCAATTAACCTCATCCTTACCAGTAGTCAGGTTTATGATGGAACTCAATCCTCAACAGGGATAATGATAAGTACATTAACTCTATGAAAAAGAGATATGCTATGAAAAACTGACTACATGTTGATGAAATTAATCAGATTTTAAATGCCTTAGTGAAACACTTGTTTTAAAGAAATAAAATACTTTATAAAGAATCTATATGAGACACAAGTGATGTCATGGTTGACATCTCTATTTTTAAGTTCAGATTTTTTTTTGAGAATTTTTAAAAGTGGCATGTGCATAGAGACACACTAACTTAATTCATGATGAAATGCTGCCTCCTGTTTACAGCAAAGAAAAGCAATAGGCAAATTCATCGACTTATGCTTTTATTATTAAAGATAATTATCTGTTTGTTTTAGATGAGGTGTTCTGAATTCAATAAGATAATTGGTGGTTATCAGTAAATGGTAATGTGCCTAAATGGTATTTATTTATTTGAATTTCACAAGGTTTATTTCACATCAAGAAAACAGAATGGCCAATTCTTTCCTATAATATTGTTTGCAATGAGGGCAGAAAAGCTAACATATTATTATGTTTTATAAACTAATTTTAAGTAAGATGATCATGTGTGAATATAGTACTAAATATTCTTCTCTGCCATAGAATTAGCAATAGCTTATTGTAAGTCTTCTTTGTGTGTTCGTAGAAATGTCTGTTATGCCTCTTTATATTCTGGATGCTGATGGGGAATCAAATCAAAATCAGCAGCCTATGCAATCAGACCATTGGCTAATTAGAGAAAAAGTAAAAATCAACATTAAATTAGAAGGAAAATAATGAAAAGAACACGCTGTAATCGCAACAACTTCAACCTGAGCTTTTAAAAGAACATGTTAATGCTGAAAAAGGTCAAGATATTAAACTTGATTACCATTTCTTCCACAAGCTTACTCAATGCAAAACAGTTTCCATAATGAGGGGGTCAAAATATCACAGTAACTATGTTAGACAGCATTTGGTTGAACTTCTTGCCAAGAAAAGAGACACAATAATCAAAGACAATGTTTTAGGATATAAACTCATATCTAAAAACACTATCAAAGATGACAGAAAACAAGGAGCATTATTGTCTAATCATACAGTTAAAAGCAACAAAAACAACAACAAAAAATTCTACATGTGTATCAAGAATATCCTTGATGAAAATATGTGAAAGCAATAGGCTTTTGCCAGTAATTCTATATGACAAACTACATATTTACAGTCAAACAGTTCAATAAAATAAAATAAAAATTCACTGGCTGGAATCTTATTGGTTCATTATAAAAACGCATTTAACTCAGTCCAGCAAAATAGTCTTAAAAGGCTCTCCTCCAAAAAGGTTCTTCTGGTAAATATATTAAAATCAGACGATATTCCTTGATAAAATCAAACACATAGCTAATATCAAACAAACAGGAAGCCTTAAGTTCATTGACATAATTCAACTGTCATAGAACAAAGGTATTAAAATACATGAGCAACACTCCCAAATGCTACCTGAAACATACAATAAAACATAGATTACATTAATATGTGGCTTTTTAAGTCAATATGGACTGATAGGGATCTTTAAGTACAGTTTAATGACCCCCCCACCCCCATTTCTACTTGATAGCACTGATAGAGAGTGCTTTCTAGAAGGTCCAAATGAGTTATTTTCCTTATAACTGATGAAATTTTTAAGAAGTTGGTTGTTATTAGTATTGTATTGATTATATCAAATTCAAGAATATTATAGAGCTTTCATAATAATATCCATAATTAGGAGGAAAGGAAGGGAATACACATTTATATATGCTAAGCTGTGATGAGTACCTCATAAATATTATCTCATTTGCTCCTCACAAACACCATTTGAGGTAGGTACTTAGGAAACTTTATTTAGTGGGTTTTTCTTTTTCTTTTTCTTTTTTTTAATTTTAACAGATACTGAGATTTCTTGTACAGAGATTTTTTCACTATTCTTTATAGTTCTGTTTTTAACATTCAATGTTCTTTTCTTTGCCCCAAAAGATATTCTATCACATTTTAAAACTATCTATCTATCTAAACTATCTAACTATCTATCACATTGCTAAAAACAAGCAGCTTTATTTGGCACTGTGGTTCCCCTAAAATCCATAATTTCACTGAGTCACTCTTTCTCTAGGTCTGGCTGCCCATGATCCTGTCTACTCTACTTGGAGTTGTCTCATAGAAATCATGGCGCTGCCAGAAGACTAACTTTATTATCAGAATAAAAGTTCTATGTCACTGCTAGAGAGCTGGCTGGATAATTTCAGAATCATTTTTTTTAAATGCTGTACAGCTACTAAATAATAACTATAGTTAGTAAATAATGATCAAATTACTATCATAAGGCAGAATATGATATAGCTGTATACACTTACACTGAATGTTGTTCACAATCATATTATAGGGCTTCAGTTTCTCCTGGATTCATAATGTCCCTTTAACACAAAGTATACTTTTTAAGTTTTTTAGGGATACTCCAGTTGCTTTGGTTTTATTGTAGTCCCACTTCTGACAAATAATGGATTCCTGCCCTTAAGAGTGCTTTTTTATATTACTGCAAAACTTCTTGAACTTAAATGGGGGATCACAAAAATATGATTTTTTAAAATCAGTAAATGTTTGATTTGCATACCTATTTTATATACTTATATACCTAGGATTGTATAAAAATTTCTTGGGCAAAAAGGGGTCATGAGTGGAAAAAGTTTAAGAAGCCCTGAATTATTGTATCACCAGAGGGAGATTTGACTCTTAAATGGCAAAGAGAATGCTTAGCTCAGTGCAATGTACCTGTTTAAAGGACTAAGGAAAGTGATTACAGAAATTCTTGGTGAAAGACATGAACAGAGACCACGCTAGAGAAAAAAAATTGAAAAGAGGGACATGCAGGGGAAACTGGCCACATAATGTCTATGGAATGTTTAAAAATCTAGAAAATGCTAGAATGGACCTTCTCTATGAGAATGTTTTTTTTTTTTCTCCCTTGGCTTAAGAAGAGCTATTATCTTGTTTCTAGTTAAAGAGGTCATTTGCTTTTGGAAATTTTCTAATCTCTATAGATTCTCTGATTTATATTTTCTCCATGTATAAATGGCTTTCAGCCAATATTTGTCCTTTATAAGAATTTTTATTTTTCAAACATTAACATTTATTATTTTAGACATATTCTTGGACTCAGAGCTCATCTGAATTAGCTCTTCCTGCTTTTGTGCCTATTTCATTTCCCATATTATGATTTCCATCAACTTCTTCCAAATTTGACAGAGCTGTTAGGGCTGGATCTTACAAATCTGGTTGTGGTAGCTCTTCATAAAACTAACTTTACAGAAGTAGGCTATTTAGTAATCAAAGTTCTGAAATAACATGGGTTTCAATTATTAAGGTCTGTCATTTTTTGATCATGAATAATATTTTGTCCTAGGTCAGAGTCATTTTATGGAATTTAGTCATTTTTTTAAACCTTCAGCCTTTTCAATGCTCACCTTGAATTTATGAAAAGCAACCTCATTATTCTACAAATCAGCAAGGTTCACTTCAAAAACATGACTTTTGAGTCTATTAGAAGCATTTTCATTCCTTAAGACCAGCACCTTGACATCATATCAATCTTTCTTCAAAATAAAACGACTTCCTTCTTAACTCCTTTTTAACTGCCTTTTATAAGGAGCTTATTCTTGACAACTGTTCCAATTCTGCTTAAAAAGTCAAAAATTGACTCTTGATCATATAATGGTTTTTTGTTAAGTACTGTTTGATGAGGAATTAACTGATGAGCATAAATTATGATACCCTAAAGAGGCAACAGAGAAGTGACTTTTCTTCTGAACTAGACTTATACCCCTAGACCATAAATAATTGAATAGAATAGATAGAAATAACACTAACCCATTGCCCCTCTTGGAAACTGGAAAAAGAGTACCCAGTCTCAACGGTGCATTTAGGGCCTGCCTGCCCCATCCCCAAATAGTATTATAAATAGTATAAGCATAGCCCCTGGCTCTCCTCCCCTGTAGAAAGAATGACCAAACCTCTTACCCTTTTTATCCATGCAACCTATAAGCCACATGTAAACATTTCGACAACTCATGTAGAAATACATATCTCATCCAAATTTTGTGACCATGGATAGATGTCTTAACTTCTCATTGTCCTGCCCCCCGCCCAAAAAAAAAAAAACCAACACTAATTCTCAAAGATATTAGTTTAGGGAATTTCTATATCTGTAGTGGATATCATAGTAGAAATAACATGTCTAGATAAAAACCAACCAAACAAAAATGACTTTACCCTGGAGATAAGGAGATAAAGAATGGAAAACCTGAAGAAGAGAGCTAGGAAAGAATGAAGGAAGGAAGGAAGACAAAGAGGGAGACAGAGAGGGAGGCAGAGAGGGAGGGAGGGAAAGAAGGCAGAGAGGGAGGGAGGGAAAGAAGGAAAGGAAGGGAGTGATTGGTGTTAAGTGACTTAACCTTTCTTAACTTTTTCTATAAAATTAAGGCTTTGCAGTCTTCTTCCATTTCTATATCTATTATCCTAGTTTCCCATAACAAGAAATAGTTCCTTACTATGATAGTTTTTCTTATGAAAATATATTAGAAAATATATCCCAAGAATAAAGACAACCACTCATCAGAAGAAATTATAATCTTCCAGATCATTCTTTCCTAAACAGTTAGCAACGATACACAAAAGTAACCCACAATTACTTTTTATCTAGATTTCAGAAGTGACCTATACTTCTTGATATATAATTTAGGCAATGATGACACTTTGAATTATTTAAGGGATTCTGGGTTTGGGAACAAGAAGAAATGAGGAGAGAAGAATAAATGTAATCTAAGAGTAAATTTTAAAAAATCCTATTCATGTAAATCTTTATTTCTTCTAATTTCATATTCATTTTAACTAATGTTTGTGACATTTGAAAAACAATTATAATATGAAATATTTTTGACTGTTTATGTCACTGATATGAAAAAAATCTTTATAGACCCATTCTCCTAGAATGGATTTTCATCTGTAGCTATAAGTTACTTTTCACCCGAACTATGGAAAAAAATATGTGACCATCTGTGCATGCAGAAAAGTTTTTTTTACTATTTTTGGAAAAATGTTTTTAAAATGTTTATGTGATGATAATAGGATTAATGTGCCCAAATATTACTTATTTGGACTATAATCATTAAAATTCTTATAAGTTTAAGAATATTTTAGATGACACAATTAGCACTTAATTCCTTTGGACATATATCATCTTTTTGGTGTTCTCCAATTCTCCAAAGCCTTTTTGTAAGGCTTTAATAGTAATAATTTTTTAAAAAATTCAAACTTCTTCAGCATTTGAAAGTCTATTTTTAATCTTTGGTCTGTGCCACAACCATATTCTGTGATCTCCCGTGATATTCACATGACATCTAATGAACAATATAGAAGGAGAGACAGAGGTTAGGAGCAAAGAAAGAAAGGAAAGGAGTGATATTCTTTTCTGAAATGTAATGTTCTCTGTGAGCAGGTTTCTTGGGGGGCTTCTGCGGGCAGCCTTCCTTTCACTTCAATAATCACCTCAAATGCAACCAGGAGTTAAAGTCCAAATCCTTTATTGTCTCCTTCAAAATGTTGTCTCCTTCCTTGGGCCCGATTAGCTTTAATAGAGGCCTATCTCTCTTTGGTTCCAAGAGCTCCTGCCGCTAGTCCTTTGCCTCTGCCAGCTTCTGTCTGTAGCTCCCTTTGAATAAGCCTCTAGTGGGCTTGTCCTTTCTGGCCCTGACAGCTCCTCCTTATATATTCCACACTGAGTATAAACCAATCATTATATCACTAGGAAACCATTATTTATTGTAAGATTAAATCAATGCTAAACTAGATTTAACCACTGTCTTCTCTATTCCACTTATTTAGCACTTTGTAAGAATCCTAATAGAAAGGGGAGAAAGAAAGTGAATACTAAAAGGTAGAAAAAAGTGGGGTGGGGGAGAAAAGATGGGAAGGTAAGGAAGAGAGGAAGCAGGGAAGGATGAAAAAGGAAGACAGATGTAGGAAATGAAAGTGGAAATGGGATAGATAGAAAAATTTGGGCAGAGAATAAGTAGAGAAGGGAAAGACTACAATTCATCATGTAGGTAGGTATTGCTTTCACCAAATAGTAATTCAGAGTTCCATGGCTCTAGACTGAAACTCTAATATCTTGCTCAATTTAATTCTCAATTTTCCTGTCTTAAGAAGCAGACAACAACTAAATCCTTTTTTTCAGATGTTACCTCTATCCCTTGGGTTTCAAGTGGAAATTTTGAGCCCAGTGGGAGAAATACACATTATGATAAAGAGATACACCACCTGCTGCCTATTTATGTCACAGGGATGGTATAAAGATTAATGAGCTTCTCAGAGAAAGGGACAATATGTAATATAATAGTATAATAAACATATAAATATAATATCACAACATGGTTATTACATGTATGCTATAAAAAGGGCTCTCTCTGAGCAACAGCTTTGGGCCAGCAATAAGTATGAAAACTAGATTCCAAAATAATGAGTGTATCTGTAAAATGCAGGTATCACATCAAGCCAAACCTCATGCTTGGAAAACCTTACATTGAGATTGTCATACTCCTAAGTAATATTATTAAATCAAGGCTTCTTCAAATATTCAGAAAATATGCAAATTGAGGAGTCAAACAGCTAACCTATTTTGGAGGTGCCCTCTATGTTTTTCAGTGACAAACAGCACTAAGTTTTGAATGGAAGTGCAGTATGTTCAAATACTACTAAATTTTGTTTAGTTTTACCTAATATTGTACTTCGCATGAAAGTTCATCAATTCATCAAAGAGGGAATTGGCAGCAAATTAATGAAACCTACAGGTGACACAAAATTTAAAATATTTTGGACATAAATGGTACTCCAATAGACCCATGTAGGAGAGATGAAAGAATGAACAGAGCTCTGTTTATACTTAGTTCTTTGTCCTCTTTTTGCATGCAAAGAGAATGTCACATAAAAAGAGATCAATGAGCACTTAGAACATTATGGAAGTACAAGTCAAATCTCAAGACCCAACATATATTCCAGTTCATTTCTGGCTTTAAGTATATTTAGCTTATGCCCTAAAAACTGTCAGGATCAACAACCATAGGTAGGTTCCAATGAATCCTTGAATCCAATGAACAATTGGGGCCCTAGTTTAGGTAAAAAGATATAAGGGAGATCTAAGAGAGATAGTAGATGATAATTCTCTGCTCATAGGGATTATGGAAGTTATTTGTTGTGTTTAAGGGAATATTTTAAGATCATATATTGTTGATTCAACAACAGAAAATGATATGATCTTATTAAGGGAAATGATATTAAAGAAGAGGCATTTCAGGTTAGCTGCTATGCCCTAAGGATCATGGGCCTCTCCATGTGATTTAAGCTAAAACCTTTCATATACACTTTTCTCCATTAGAATGTGAGCTCTGACTTCAGAGAACCAAGATGATGGAGTAAGTAGTAAACTACCATAACTCTCCCATAGTCACCTCAAACAACTATAAAATAACATCCCAAACAAATCCTGCAATAGCAGAACCAGCAAAAAGACAAGTTGAAACACTCTTTTAGCATAAGAAATGTGGAAAATTGTCAAAAAAGAGCTTTCTTGGATAAAAGGAATGGCAAGTCCCACTTCAAATAAACTAGCAGGAGACCCTGAGTTCCAGTGTGTTAGAGCAGGAAAGTGTCAGCACCAGGACCATGTCCCCCATGTCACGTAGTATAGCCAGGGGAACAGGGAGAATTCAGCTCTGAGAAGAATCACATGCTTCAGCATAGCCCCAAGAAAACAGGTATCCACCAAACCTACTGGTGCCTAAACAAACAGGCAGGCAGCAGCACAAGCCTCTGACCCAAGCTTCAGTATAGCCCAGGGAAACAGGTAGTCTCTAGCAGCCAGACCTCCATATGCTTCAGTGTTGGCCCAGACAAACAGAAACAAATCAAAGATAGCAGAATATGTTGGATATCAGCACTAGGATGCTTATTCAGCAATAAGCTGACAAGGGCCAACACCCTGCAGCAGCAGCATCCATACCTCACTCCACCCCATAGCACATCAGTAGACATAAGTGTCCCCTGAGGGCTTCAGGCCAGCATCAGTGCAGCGGGTAAATAGCCAGGACTTGCAGTTCCTGGCACAAGATGCCTGAGACAGTGCCCCTTCCATCATGGGAGCAGAGCTCAAATATAAGGGAAAGAGTTAAAAAAGATGAGCAAAAGAACAACAAAAAAGAATCTGAACACAGAAAATTAGGATGGTGACAGGGAATATCAAGACATAAAATCAAACGAGAATACAATATCAAAACATCTATGGACAAAACCCCAAAGAAAATGGGAAGAACACTCAGGCCTAGAAAAAAACTCATGAAATAGCTCAAATAAGAAACAAGAGGGGGAGAAGAAAAATTGGGGAAAGAAATGACAGTGATGCAAGGAAAATATGAAAAAGAGTCAACAGCTTGGAAAAAAGAAAACAACTGCTTGAAAAGAAGTAGCTAAATGGAAAAGAAAGTTCAAAAATAAGAAAATAAAGCCTTAAATAGTGTAATTGGCCAAATGGAAAAGGAAGCACAAAAGATAGGAAAACAACCCCTTAAAAGTTATAACTGGGCAAGTAGAAGCTAATGACCATATTATGATTAAATTACAAAACTATCAGGCCAAGGAAAAATACTTCAAATTCTAAGAAAAACAAGACAATTCAAATATCAAGGAATCATAGTCAGGATTACACAGGACTTAGAAGCTGCAACATTAAAGACTCAGAAGTCATGGAAAATGAAATTCCAGAAGGCAAAAGAGCCAGGACTACAACCAAGAATCATCTATCTGACAAAATTAAGAATAATACTTCAAGGGAGATGGTCATTCAAGGAAATAGAAAGATTTCAAGCTTTCATAAGAAGACCAGAATTGAACAAAAAAAATTATCTCTAATATCCAATATCTCCATTATCAAGTCCAAGAAAAAAATAATTGTAGCTGAACTGTATATATATATATATATGCTTATATATGTCAGTAACAGTACAGCTAGAAGGAATATAGTCCAAGAGGACTGTTTTAAAGTGAATTTGAGGGGAATGACATAAAAATAATTAAGGGATGAAAAAGAGGAATTCACTGGATGCAGAGGGAAGGGAGAGGTAGGATGGGATAAATTATTTCACATGAAGAAGCATGAAAAACCTATTACACTGCAGGGAATAATGGAAGGCATTGCTTGAATGTTACACTCATTAGAATTAACTCAAAAAGGGAATAAAATAACGATCAATTTAATAGAGAAAGGAGGCAGTAAGTAGACAAGACAAAAACACTCATGAGGAGGGAAAAAGTGAAGAGAGAGGACAAATAGGAGGAATAATAGGATGGTGGGAAACCTGTAGTCATTATATGAATAACATGATCTCTCCCCCCCAAAGTGGAAGCAAATAGCAGAGTGGATCAAAAACCAAACACCTACAATATATTGTTTAAAAGAAACACACTTGAAGCAGAGAGATACACAAAGAGTAAAAGTAAAGGGATGGAACAGAATCTATTACATTCCTCCTGAAGCAAAAACAGCACAGATAGTAATCAATCTCAGACAAAGTAAAAGTAAAATAGATCTAATCAAAAGAGATAAAGAAGGAAAGTACATCCTGCTAAAAAGTACCATAGACAATGAAATAAATTCAATACTAAACATCTATGCATCAAGTGGTATAGCATCCAAATTACTAAAGGACAAGTTAGGTGAGCTGCAGACTCATAATCAAACAAGAGATAGAAAACATTATGAAATAAAACAGATAATTTTGATTATATTAAATTAAAAGGCTTTTGCACAAATAAAACCAATGTAAGTATGATCAGAAAGTAAAAAGCTGAGAAACAATCTTTATAGCAAGTATCTCTGATAAACATTTAATTTCTCAAATATTTAGAGAACTTAGCCAAATTTATAGACAAGCCATTCCCCAATTGATAAATGGTCAAATGATATAAACAGGAATTTTTCAGATGAAGAAATCAAAGCTATTTATAAGACATATGAAAAAGTGCTCTCAATCACTTTTGATCAGAAAAATGCAAATTAAAACAACTTTGAAGTACTATCTCATACTTATCAGATTAGCTAATATGACAAAAAAGAAAATAATAAATGTTGAGGAAGATTGGGAAAATTGAAATAGTAGGTGAAATAGCATTGTAGGTGAAATTGTGAACTATTCTAAACATTCTGGAAAGCAATTGGGAATTATATCCAAAGGCAACCAAACTGTACATATCCTTTGATCCAGAAATGCCATTACTAATTGTGAACCCCAAAGAGATCATTAAAAAGGACAAAAATATTTATACCAGTCCTTTTTCTAATGTCAAAATATTGAAAATTGAGAAAATGCACATCAATTGGGGAATGGCTAAACAAGCTGTGATGCATGTATGGAATGGCATACTATTGTGCAATAAGAAAAGATCAACAGATTAAAAAAAAACTGGGAATACCTATACGAATTGATGCAAAGTGAAATGAGCAGAACTAGGCAAATATTGTATATACTATAAACAATGCTGTTTCAAGATTAAACATGAATTACTCAGTTCTTTTCAGCAGCACAATGGACCAAGAGAAGTACATAGAACTCAGGAAGAAAAATGCCATCCATATCCAGATAAAGAATTGATGAGCCCTAACTACAAATCGAAGCATACTTTTTTCACTTTTTTTTTTCATGTTTCACTGCCTTGTAATGGAGGAAAATACAATTCTATTAAAAAAGAATGTGAGTTCCTTGAAAACAGGGATTGTTTTACTTTCCTATTTGTATCTCCAATGCTTTATACAAAAGCAATACTTAATGAATGCTTCATTTATTCAGAGAACCTTCCTGCCGAATGACTGCTATTAATTTCTGTAATTTGTATGGGCAAAAATGACATTTCTATAAGGAACTTAAAAGTATTATCAATGATTAGGATATTTTGAAAAATAGAATAAAACTCACAGTGATAGTCATTGAAAGAAAATGAAGCAAACAATATAAGTGAATAGCTGAATAAAGGGGTGATATTTGAGGTTGTGGTTTAGAATTATAAAGCTTAAAATATAGTAATAACATATTCTTGGCCAAAGATATGATTACAGATTTATGTTACATGATCTCAGCTGGACACTCACTGCTGCAAGGTAATATGTATACATACTTATAATAATCCCTGCTGGTTCTCCCACTTACCACAGTAGTTATTCCAAACCTTCTCATCCCTTCTCAAGCTAAACTTCTCTTAAAAAAAAAAGCAAAAATTGCCACTTAAAGTGAGATCCTTCTTATTCCATCCTCTTCATCTCATACCACTCAAAGGTCGTCTTCTACTATAACCTTCTTCCTCTTCTCTCATGAAGGGGTAAAGACTTCTCTAAGGGAAGGGAAGTCCTTCCTTCCAAGGGAAAAAATCCCTTTTCATGCATACCTAGATCTTAATTTCTCCAATAGGTTGACCTTTCTATCAGCTTCATTGTCTTTAATCTTCAATCTTTTCATATCTCTTAGCTATTTTCCTATTGTCTACAAATAGTCCTATGCCTCAACTTAAAAACAAACTTAAAAAAAAATTACTTGATCCTACAATCCCTGTCAGCTCTCATACTTTACCTCTCTCCCTCTTCTCAGCTAAACTTGAGAAAGGCATCTATATTAATTTACTTTTCTCCTCCTTCATTTAATGCTCTTTAGTCCATCTTCCAAATTCATACTTCAATTGAAACTATTTTCTCCCAGATCAGCAATGATCTCTTAATGACCAAGTCATTTGATTTATCTTCCATGTATTCTTTTCTCTCTAGGTTTTTATAAAAGGATTCTCTCTTGGTTCTCCTCTTATTTGTTTGACTTTTTTCTCAGTCTTTGTCAAAATCACACCTATTAATCATCGTATCCCCCATTCTATGTCCTCTTTTCTTCTACTCTCTACCATTGGTAGTCTCACCAGCTTCCATTGATTCAACGATCATCTTTATGCAGTTAATTCTGTGATTTTTATATCTAGTACTAAATTCTCTGCTGAGTTCTAGTTTCAAATCACCATTTCTCTCTTCATTATCATGGACTGGATATTAATTGGCTATGTCAACCTTAACATGGACAAAACAGAACTGATTATTTCCCCCCAAATAATCCTCCCATTATCCAAATTTACTTACTACTATTGAAGGAACCATCATCCTTTCAGTTACTCAGGTTCCTATCCAACTCCTCTCATGTATTCAATCTATTGGCAAGTCTTGGCATTTCTACTTCCATAATCTCTCTCATGGGACCCCCAAACTATCACAATAACCTTCTAAATGAGCTCCACTTCTCAAATCTTTACTCACTCTAATCCATCCTTCACTCAACCATGAAGGTGGTTTTCCTTAAGCATAAGTTTGGCCATGTCATCCTTCTACTCAAACTCCAGTGGCTCTTTATTACTTCAGGATCAAATATAAAATCCTGTTTTTATTTAGAATGTAAAGCCATTTACCATTTCACCCTTTCCTACCTTTCTAGATTCCCTACTCTTTACTTTGCTCTCAGAGTCAATAATCCATCCTTCTTGCCACAATTCATTTCTAGCACTCTATCTCCTGATTGCATTCCTCATACCTAGAATATTGCACATCTCAAATTCTACCTTCTACAAGATAATACCCCTAGTGACATTGTGTTAGGTATTAAGAACATATATTCCAGTGAGAATATTCAGGAACCAGAAGGAAAAAGCATGATAGAATGCATTTAAGTCAAGGTGAGCATAGCAACCTTAGTGAATAACCACTTAGAAATAGGAAATAGCAGATACTTTTAGGAGTTAAGAAAAGTTATAATAAGCATGGCACAGAGGTATGATATTGTAATGATGGGAGAATTCAATAATTTTCACTTCTGTTGGCATATTCTCTCTGCCAAAAGTAATAATGATGACTTTTTTATTTGTTTTACTATTCACTTCACATTTCAAAGATAGAGAAAATTATGATGGGGATTTCATATCCAGATCTGATTGCTACTAACAGAGAACTGATTGCTGGGAAATCCAACAGGAAGTTCCTAATAAAGTTTGTGATATAAAAGAAGAACTATATGCACAGAATAGCAGGCAGGGCTGGAGGGCGGAATACCAACCTCCTCCCAGTGCCTTCCTTTATAGGGTGCAGAAACTGGACTTTTGACTCACTATTCTTTGTATGGTTTCAATACCACAGAACAAGAGGCCCCTGCGACAGATATACTCTGGTTTTCTTTCCACCCTCTACTTTGCTGCCTCCTTTTGTGTGTTGTCTCTTCCCATTAGATGATAAACGTTTTGAGTTCAGGGACTGTCTTTTTATTAATTCATTCCCTGGCATTTTACACTGGGCAAGGCAATTTGCTGGTTGGCTTGTTGGTTGGTTGGTGTGAGGACCAAAATGACATCACTATGTTACAGTCGAGTTACAGTTTGTCTAACTGTGACTGATAAGACTGATAAGATATTAGTCTTATCATATCAGCTCTGAACACTTTGCCACAGAGTGGGCACAAAAAGTCCCTACAAACATATGGGGTGGGTCTTTTAATTTTAGACATTTCCTATTCTTCTGAACTACTTCAATTTTGTTTTACTCTCACAGCACTTTCTCTGATGAGGACATGTCATGCTGGTTGGTCCTAAGTCAGTGTTTCCCATGTCATAAAAACAATTCTAATGTTCTTAAAAGAAATCTTGATTATTGCTTGTACTGACCATCTGTGAAAGCTTGCCCTGTATGAGTTCTCCATAAAATAATCTTTTTGGCAAACATACATTTGGCATTTGAACAATGTAGCTAGCTCAATGGAGCTGTGCTTTCAGCAGTAGAGTCTGAATGTTTGGCAGTTTAATTCAAGAAAGAACTTCAGTGTCTGGTATCAAGTGATCTTCAGAAACTTCCTAAGATTCAGCTTCAAATAGAAACAATTAGGTTTCCTGGCATTGTACCTGTGTATTGTCCAGGTTTCCCAGCTCTATAACAATAGGATCAGCACAGTGGCTCTGTAGACCTTTAGTTTGGTAGTCAATCTAATATCTGTCCTCTCTCATATTTTCCATGGAAACTCTCAAACTTCATTTCAAGGATGTAAGGTCGACAAAATAGAAGTCCCCCTCCTAAGAATTCAAATTTCTTGGTGTTAAATATACTGGCTCAGATAATTCCAAGAGTTTCCATTTAGTCCTGTATGGTAATCCATATAGAGAATGTCAAATTTATCTGCATAAATAGTGAATTTATGATGTCCCTTTTCTTAATGTTCTGCCAATTAAAATTCCCTGTGGAAACAGGGTATCATGAAGGGCCTTTTAGTCTCCTGCCATATTACAGCTTAGCTAGTAGGAACCTGCAGTCTCTTATATCCTGAAAAAGAGCATACCTTAAGTTTGGATTGAAGGGTTCTGATTTTCCCGTGCTAAATTTCATGATATAGTTTTAGAAACACACACACACACACACACACACACACACACACACACACAGTGGTGATAGATTATTTTCTAATCAATCCTGTATTTCAGGAGCCATACCCAAAGAAAATTCTTGGAGTAAGAATCACTGTCCTCCATCTAATATTATATGAATCCTCCTTCAATATACATATTTTGGCTACTACTGTAATAATAATAATACTAATAACTGGCATCCAAATATGACAGGCTCTGTGCTAAGCACTTTATAAATATTATTTAATGTGATTTTTACAGACACAGGAGGTAATTTCCATTATTGTTGCCATTTTTATAATTGAGGCACATGGAAGTTAACTGACTTGCCCAAGATCACACAATTGGTACATTTCTGGGGTCATGTTTGAATTTTAATTTTCCCAACTCCAGACCCAGTACTCTATCCACTGCTCCACCTAGTGTTACAGTAATCACACTGTGCTAATCTGCTTAAATTTCACCAGTTGATCTGCCCATACTTGTATGGCTATATGATGAAAGGGAATAAGGGGACGTAAAATCTATGGCTAACACTTGACATCATTCAAGTACGGTTCCACCAAAAGGTCGAATCTATAGCCATACCTCAGGCTGGATATGGAATTACAAGCCATGGGGAAAAGATGTGTAGGTCCAATTTAACAAATCTGTTTCCTTTAGGAACTTCATTTCCTTATAGACCCCTATTAAACAAATTTCTATGATTCAAGAGGCTACAAGGGAAAAACTTTTTTATGGACCAGATATGTAACTCTATCTTAGCTATCTAAAAAGAAATAAAAAGTGTCTTCTTCTGGAAGCATCTAATTTATTTAACTATATTAGCCAAAATAAGTCTTCTTACTATTCTGTCATCCTCTTTTATTTACATTTACATTAATATATAATTACAACAAATATAGAATAATTACAACTCTGCTGTGGAGAGGGTCTTTTCTTTGATTCTATTGTTGCATATACTTAGCCATTACTGTACTGTCTCATCGAGTTACTATTTAAATATCTCTTGTACCTCTTTTGTGGTGAAAACTCATTCTCCCAATGCTCTCTTTGGAGGAAACCATATGGGAGCAGAGGAAAGGAGTAATAGGATAAACCTTGGATATTAGGTAATCTACTATATTTAATCTACTACTAATCTACTCACTGGACCTAAAGTCAGGAAGTTTGGGAGGCCAAATACAGCCTCAGTCATTTAATAGGTATGCAATCCTGGATAAGTCACTTATCCTCTGTCTGCTTCAATTTCCTTCACTGAAATTCCTTATGTGAAATGAAGAAATAGCACCCATTTCTTAAAGTTATTCTGAAGATCAAATGAGATAATATATGTACCTGGTGCATGGTAGGTACCTAACAAATGTTCATTTCTTCCCTTTTTTACCATGGATTCCCAAGCTTCACCCTCATTTCCATTATCAATCTCAAGTCTTTTGACCCTGATTTTCCTGTGAAACCTCTGGATCAGAGTCTATTTCCTATCCACATACTGACCATCTCCACCCTCATCAACAATGTCCTCCCTCTTTAGTGGCTATACTTCTGTTTTCCTTGCATAGTCTTTAAAAATTAAAAGCTTCGTCTCTAGCTGCTCAATGTGTGGTGCCAATTTACTTGCAGCTTTTTTTGTGCTGGTAATTCAAACACATGGTTAGCCAACCGGAATCAGTACGGAATGTCCATGCATGCTCCATAGTTCTTCAAGGCATTGCCCTTACACTTCATCATCACTCTCTTGGAACCAAACTCCCTAGTGTCCTCCACAGAGAGCAACTGAATCAACTGAGCAAACTGATAAGGTCTTTGAATATACCAGACCCCCATTAAACTGCAAGTATAGCTATCCTCAACTGAAATAAAGAAATAGGAGGAGGGGAGGTGCTTAAGGGAGAAGCAATGCATTTTTATCTGAACTTGCTGAGTTTTAGAGGGCTGTGAAATATTTAAGTTGATATGTCAAGCAAGAATGAATGTTCAGGAGAGAGAGATAAAGACAGGAACTTAAGATTTGGGAGTCATCTTAATAGAGATGATAGTTGAAAGCTGGGAGTTGAGAGAAAGGAGAGAAAAGGGGAGGGGAAATGGAGAAAAATTAAGGGGAAGTATGTGGAAGAGTGTAGGAGAAAAAAAGGCAGAATTGAATAAGATCAAAGGCCTACGGTATATTTATGTACAGGAGGTAGGGGTATAGATAACATAACCTTAAAGGAGACAAACAAGTAATGATCAGACAAATTGGACAGCTAGTCTCCCTGTCCCAAGTCTCTCCTCATTCCACTCCATCCACTACTCAGATGAAAAAGTGATTTTCCTAAAAGCTCAAGTCTGCACAAGTCATCCTATCCCAATCAATGAATACCAGAAAAGGATTTATGCATGCACAGATAGGTCTAAATAGACATCTTAGTAGAAAGGGAATAGGATAAATTCCAAATGCTTTTTTTGGGAAGTAGATCAAGAGAGTTAGTGGTCAGAAGCAAAGCAGACTTTTGAAGAGGGAACAGGGTGGAAAAAGAATTATAAAGAAAATAGGATCAAGGGAAGCAAACAATTAGCCATCATACTTGTTAATGTAAATGTAAATAAAAGAGGATAACAGAATAAATTAGAAACCAGAATCCTTCAATATGTTGTTTATAAGAGACATACTTGAAATGGAACACACAGACACTTGGAGAAAAGAAGCAGAAACATAGAGTCAAAGTGAAGGACTAGAGCATAATCTATTATGTATCAGATGAAGTTAAGAAAGACAAAGGTAAAAATCTCTGACAAAGCAAAAAGAAATCAGTTTAATTAAAAGAGGTATTCAGGTAGAACTACATTTTGATAAAATGTACTCTAGGAGAGGGGATTCTGAGAAAATGGCAGAGTAGGTCAGTAAATTTCAAGCTCTTCAGATTTCCCTCACAAATAGAATAAATCTGCACCTCAGCGTGAACAAAGGCTGGTGAAAAATCAAGAAGACTTGCGATAGAACAGGAGTCGTCCTAGTACAACCCGAGAAGATCTGAAGCAAGATCTCAGGCCAGGTTTTAATCCGTGTGACATACACACACCTCCCAGATAGCTCCACAGAAACACTAAGTGGGGACCCCTCGGATTAGCAGAGTTTGTCTGGAACTTCAGCAGGAAGCAGAGACACTTTCACCTCCCCAATTATGCACCTTTGGGGTTCTGAGTCTGGAAAGAATGAATGAACCTCAGCTGATCAGGAACTCCAGGTTCAGTTGTGATACAGAGAAGTGGCCCTAGGTGAGAAAGAGTCAGTACACAAATAGTGGGACAGGGACACTGCTGGCTGTGGGTACTTGCAGGAAGGGGGAACTTTTGGTTTGGGGTTTCTGGTCAGAGGAGAGAGCTGAAGGGAAGAAGCACCATTCCCCCACCTCACAATTAGAGGTGCTTACACTGATACTTCTCATCAAAAAACAAAACAAAACACAAAAGGAACTTGCAAAAAAGAAAGAACATAATCATAGATAATTACTATGGGAATTGGTACGACCAGGGTTGATCTTCAGAGGACACTGAAAAGAAAGAGTTTCACATGAAATGGCTCCCTGCCCAGAAAGAATTTATAGAGGAAATCAAAAGATAATTTAAAAATCAAATGAGAGATATTGAGAAAAAAATAATAAAAACCACCCAATAAAAAACAAAATTATGATAAAAAAGTTAGCCAATTAGAAAAGGAGATATAGTCTCAAACATAAAAATTTCTCTGAAAATTAGAATTGGTCATGGGCAAGTCAGTGAAGCTATGAAAGACCAAGAAATAACAAAACAGGTTCTAAAGAATGAAAAAATAGAACAGAATGTCGAACATCTTATAAGAAAAACAACAAATCTGGAGAACAGATCAAGAAGGGAAAACATAAGGGTTATTGGGCTGTCTAAAAGTTGTAACTGAGAAAAGAACCTTGATATAATAAAGCAAGAAATAATACAAGAAAATTTTCCTGGAGTGATAGAACATGAGGGGAAAGTAGACATAGAAAAAAATCCATCTCACCACCTCAATGAGATTGCTTGTGGAAAATATATAGGAATATTATTGCCAAAATTTTGAAATCCCCAGATAAAAGAGAAAATTTTGTATGAAAACAAGAAAAAAACAATGCAAATACACTGGAGCTATAATTAGAATTACACAGGATTCATCGGTAGCCACAATAAAAGCGTAGGTTCTATAGTCATATCTACCAACAATCAAAAGAACTAGCCCTATGGTCAAAATATCATATCTAACAAAATTATCTATAATATTGAAATGAGAAAAAATGAACATTCAACAAACATGCAGATTTTCAATACTTTCTATCAAATAAACCTGAACTCAATAGAAAATTTAATATATAAGACTCTATCAAAGATCAATTAAAGGAATTCAACATGGACACATTTTTTTTTTACATGGGAAATATATAATATATGTTTCAGATTGACAGCAACAGAGTAGCTCAAAAAAAGATTGGGACAGAGTTAAGGTAAAAATTACATTATACAAATGAGGTGCAAAAGAAGAATAGACACAGAGGCATTAGAGGGAGAGGTAGACTCATAATTGTGAAAACCTAACCACATCAGGAGTGAGTTAAATAAGCAACAATGCATAAAAAACCATAAAGGGTATAACACTTCCCAAAATCTATAAAGAAATAAGGGGAGAAGGGATGACTTTTCTGTTAGCTTAGCCAATCTGAGAGATGTATAATGGTTCCTCAGAGTTGTCTTAATTTGCATTTCTCTGATCAATAGTGATTTAGAACATCTTTTCATATGACTAGAAGGTTTTAATTTCTTTATCTGAAAACTGTCTGTTCATATCCTTTGATCATTTATCATTTGGAGAATGACTAAAATTCTTATAAAGTTGAGTTAATTCTCTGTATATTAAATAAATATTTAAAAATAAAATACTAGGAAAGATTATATACTACACTAGGGAATTTATACCAGCAATGCAGGATTGGTTCAATATTAGTAAAACTATAAGCACAACTAACCCTATCTACAACAAAATCAGTCAAATGATTATTTCAATAGGTTCAGGAAAAAAAAAACTTTTGACAAGATACAACATTGATTCTTCTTTAAAACATTGGAATAATAATGAAGAGATGGAATTTTTGCTTAAAATGTATCTAAATCTTGAGCAAGCATCATCTGTAATGGGAATAAGTTAGAAACCTTTTCAATAAGTTCAGGGGCAAAGCAGAGATGTATATTCTTATTAGTAGTATTCAATGTCATACTAAAATTGATAACTATAGCAATAAGATAAAAAAAAATTGAAGAAATAAGAAAAGGAACAAGGAAAACAAAACTATTACTCTTTGTAAATGAAATGATAGTATTTTTATAGGACTCTAGAAAATCAAATAAAACACTAGTTTAAAAAAAACAACTTTCATAAGCTACAGGATATAAAATAAACCTGTATATGCCATCAGTATTTTTATATGTAATCATCAAAACTCAGCAGAAAAAGATAGAGAAATTCCATTCATAATAAGTGCAAGCAGTATAAAATACTTGGAAGTCTACTTGCCATGATTCAACACAGAGGAATTATATGAACCCAATAACATACTTTAAAAAAATACAAATCTAAACAACTAGAGAAATATTGCTTATGGATAGGCTGAACCAATAAAATGAAAATGGCAATAATGCCTAAATTAATTTATTAATTCAGTGTCATGCCAACCACCTCAAAGAATTATGTTACAGAACTAGAAAATTTAAAAAAAATCATCTACAGGAACAAAAAGTCAAGAATAAAGGAATCAATGAAAAAAAAAAAAAAAAAAAGAAGGCCTAGCAGTGCCAAATACATCACCATGGTAAGTACTAAGTATATATGTGACCAAGAGAACAATCATCTCATCAAATCCACTGAGTTAACACCTTGTTTCAAGAAAACTTGTCCAGAGTTGTATATCCTCTACACAAAAGTGTAAGAACATTGTAACTTATATTTAATAAACCAAATAATCCCAGCTATTGGAGCAAGAACTTACTATTTGTCAGAAGTTGCTAGGAAAACCAGAAAACAGTCTGGCAGAAAATAGGCATAGACAAGGATCTCATAATACATACCAAGTTAAGTTCAAAATCTGTACATGGTTTTGACTTAAAAGTTGCTAACATAACCAAATTAGGGGAGTATTAAAAAAAAACACCTATATGTCAAGCTTATGGGCAAAACTTACTGACCAAACAAAAGATAGATAGAGTCAAAGTGGTTAAAATAATTATAAGTACATGTAATTAAAAAGATGTTTGCACAAACAAATCAATATAGCCAAAATTAAAAGGAAAGCAGGAAACTGAGGGAAATGTTCATAGCAATTTTCTCTGACACAAATCTCATTTATCAAATACATAAATAACTAAGCCAAGTTTATGAAAATATGAGCCATTCTCAATTGATAAATGGTAAAAGGATACAAACAGGCAGTTTTCAAAAGAAGAAATCAAGTCTGTCGTTAATTTTACCAATGCAAACTAAAGCATCCTGAGAAATATTCACATACTCATTAACAGAAAACAAATGCTAGAAGGAATTTGAAAATAAAAACAAAAACAAAGCATAAGGACAGTAATGCACCATTGGTGAAGCTCTGAACTAGTCCAACCATTTTGGAGAACAATTTGAAATTATGCCTAAAGAGCTATAAAATTGTAAATGTCTTTTGATCCAGCTACTAGATCTGTATTTCCAAAGAAGTCAAAGAAAACCCCCATATGTACAAAAATACTTATAACATCTCTTTTTTTTGTGTGTGGCATTGAAGTACTGGAAACTGAGGGGATGCCTATAAAGTGGGGAATTTGGTATGTGTAAGTGATGGAATAATATTGTATTATAAGAAACAACAAGGAGGGCAACTAGATGACTCAGTGGAGAGAGCACTGGGCTTGAAGTCAGGAGACTTGAGTTCAAATCCAGCCTCAAAAAATTAACACTTGCTAGTTGTGTGATCCTGGGCAAGTCCCTTGACTCCAATTGCATTGGGGGAAAAAAAGAAGAAGAAATGAATGTTATAAAAACAAAAAAGAAGTTACAAAAAGGATAGTTTCAGAATAACTTTGAAGACTTTTATGATTATAAAATAGAATGAAGAAAATCATAACAGTTTATACAAAAATAGCAATATTGTAATGATAATCAAATATAAAAGACAGCAAATCTGATCAATACAGTCATCCACATTTCCAAAGTATTTATGATAAAAATGCTATCAAATTCCCAGATAAAAAATTAATGGAAAAATTGCAGATTTAAGTATATTTTCCTCTTTTTCTTGCTTTTTCATTTTATGGGGAGGAAACATGTTTTACATGATTTGTACAGGGAGTATCATATTTCTTGCCCTCTCAATGTGTGGGAAAGAGTAGAAAGAGAGACAAAATTTGGAAGTGAAAATAAAATTTTAAAAAAGAGAACTGAGGTACATAAATGTTATGAAAGTTGCCCATGTTTTTATCATAGTAGTAAACAGAAGATCTAAGAATCAAATCTAACTTCTTTGATTTCTAAAGCATAAATTTTGCCATTTTCACTATAAATGAAACCTAAAGGCAAAAAGGAGGAAAGTGAAAAGGTGTCATGTTCATAATAAGTGACCAGTGTTTAATAATAGAAATAATTCTAGTCTTGCTCCAACATTTTTTTGTAGAAGATGAAGAAGTTAGAGGTATAAAAAAGAGCTGGCAGAATTTGCCTCTAAATCAAATCAACATATACTTCAATATCTATGGCTTAAGTGTAAAAGGTGGGCATAGGGAAGATAGCACTTAGCACAGTATTTTGAATGTAATTGATATTTAATAATTATTTATTGACTGTTGACAGTGAAAAATATATTAGAAAACATGATTCAAGAGTAAGAAAAGAAAGATCACAGATTTGAAGATAACATAAAAACTTTGTGACTATAAACTTTGAATACATTCTTTGAACAGAGCCAGAAAATATTTGATATGGTAAATAACATGTAGGAGAAATAGAAGAGAAAAAAAGATTTTTGATAGGGAGATCTATTAGGCTATAGAATTATGTGGTAAGGGAATTAGGGAGATATAATATGCTCTAACATTTAAAACTAAGTTAGATAAAAGATTACAATTCCTTCTTATGGGAGAATTACTAAGGAGGAGGACTAAAAAACTAAAGATTTTTCTCATTTTTAATGGTCAGATTCTATCCTGTAAGTAGTGCATTAGAAACTAATGACATATGATTCCTCACTGACAGATTTAATGGCATCAATAAGGCCTCTCTATCCATTGCTGCAAATTGATCCAACATGACACTGACAAGGGCAGGTTGCACTTAATGACCTCCATAACCGAAGGATGTAAATGAAAAATGAGGAGAAGTACAAATAAATCTTTGAACAATTCTCTAAAACAGGTATGGCAAAAATGACTTGTTTGAAGGATCCCAAATGTAAAACCCAAACTCATTTTGGAAGCTGTCCATTTTAGAACACACTCACATGTGGTATATGTAGGGTTGTAAACGATCTGCCAAATCAGACCTATTTTTTGTACCACATTTCTCTTTCACTTGACAAAAAAAAAAAAAAAAAAAAAGAAGAAGAAAGCAAAGTCATTTTGCTCTCATAAGAAAAAACAGGATCATAAACATTTACCCTGAAAAGAGCAAAATCTGCTATTCAGGTAAGGGCTATCTTTCTTTTTTAGCTAGAATGTTTTTGCACAAAATAATCCCTAGCCTAAATGCATGTGATTTTTCTATTCTCTTTAGATGTAAAAAGAAAATACCATATGACCACTGTTTCTTTTATTTCCCCCAATTATCAGTAACAAACAGGATATGTTCAACCATAATAACAATGACAAATGCCTGGAGTCAAGTAGACTAATGCTCCACACTGACAGACTGATGTGTTTCTTCAAAACCTGTTGAATTGTTTGAGAACCATGGCAATTTGCCAGATAATTGTTAATTTCCAAAGAAACATTTTTTTTTTCCTTGCTCTTTTCTCTAACACAGTACTCTCCATGTAAATATAGCACCTGCATAGTAATCTTTATGGCGAGTGTAAAAAATTAGTCCATTCCATTGGGGGAATCTTTACATGCGAAGCAAATGCTATAATTCTCTCCATTTTACAAATGAGGAGATGGCCACACAGATAGTAATGATGTGAGGAATTTTAAATTCAGGTTTTCTTGATTCCAAGTCTTGTGTTTTATTCTACTTATCTAAAAGTCACATGGAGAAGCTTGAAAATACTCCAGTGTGTGATCATTTTATTTTTAATTTATTAGTTTAATATTGCCAGGATTGACAAAAGGAAGACAAAATAATTCCTCTTCAATTTTCTAAACAATAATCTCTGTTCCGTTTTCTCTTTTCTTCTTCCAACATTCCATAGTTTCTGTCTGTCTTTATTTTTCTCTCTGACTCTCTGACTCTCTCTAACTAAATCTCTCTGTGACTTTCTCCCTCTGCCTACCTTGCCTCTCTCAGGCTTTCTCTCTCTCTGTGTATGTCTCTTTTTATTTCCCTCTCTGTCTTATCTGTGTCTCTTTCTGTCTCTGTCTCTCTCTCTGTCTCACTGTCTCTTTCTGTCTCTCTCTGTCTAATCTCTCTGTCTCTTTCTCTGTCTCTGTGTCTCTATCTCTCTCTTTCTGTGTCTCGGTCTCTCTCTGTGTCTCTGTCTCTCTGTTCTCTGTCTCGCTCTTTCTGTCTCTCTTTCTCTCTGTGTGTCTCTCTCTGTGTCTCTGTTTCTGTCTGTCTGTCTCTGTGTCTCTGTGTCTGTCTCTTTCTCTCTGTCTCTCTCTCTCCTCTCTCTCTCTCTCTCTCTCTCTCTCTCTCTCTCTCTCTCTCTCTCTCTGTGTCTCTCTCTTTCTCTCTCTCTCTCTCACTCACACACACACACACACACACACACACACACACACACACACACAGTGTGTGTGTGGTAACATAAATCTACCATCACATTAAGAACTCATGATTTAATTTCTACTTTTAAGAAATGTACATATTAAACAAAATACCTTTTTTAAGTACAATAAAGTTAGTACCTGTTTCCCATCTCTAATAGCAGCTTCAGCTGATATCTTTTTATGGAATTCATCCAAATACCAGTCCTTTTTTTGTAAGAATTGTTTCAGAGCATGCTGATATTCTTGAGCCAAGCGCAGGTTTTCTTCCAGGGAAATGTGGTATTTAATCTAGAAAATTAAAAAAGAAATTCACCAAAATCACTAACCAGCAAGCATAATTTATTTAAATTGTGTATGTCCTTGAATATTGTAAATTTTTCTTTGCCTACTGTAAGTATACCCAATGAAATCAATGAAAGGTAGGTATGGAAGAGAATTAAGAAATAATATTACTAGGGAAAATATTCTAAGGGCAATAGTTCACAGTAAGGAAATAATTGTTTTGAACGTAACAGTCTATTTACAAATGTGACTTGTGATCTTTATATAATAGGACTTGCCTTATCTATCCTTTAAGCCTTATTGGATGATCTCTTTTTAGATGAACTCTACCTTCCAGAATTGAAGAAACTTCTACCAGAGTCATTTATCCAGATGACAATCCTCTATTTGAATTGTTTACCATTCAAACAAGAACAAAAACTTCTTTTCATCTCCCTAGTATTCCTTGTTTAGTATTAAGGTTTTTCTTATCCTTTCACAAATTAGAGGAGTTCAAGATCAAAAGAATTCACAGTATAGGCATCAGGAATATTAGAGATTTGAAATGAGTTTCAGAATTCAGGATATAAATTGTTATCATAAGATTAAAAAGGGATATTGGCTTAATAGGACTTGAGTCTTAGGATCTCTATTGAGGTTTGCTTTGCAAAGACATTGGATTGGTTTGCTATCTCCTTCTCCAATTCATATTATAGATGAGGAATTGAGGCAAAAAAGGTTACATGACTTGTCCAGAGTCACATAGCTAGTAAGAATTTCTAAAACTCATCTAGTTGAATTGAATAAACATTTCATTATCTACCACCCTTAAAACATTGATTTGTAGGTTAAATAGATTTTGGAGGTGAAGAGGAAGTAATCATTAGTAATAATATTAATTCCATGGGAAAATACATTACAAATTCTCCAAGTGATCCATAAATAATTTGGGGTATATCAAGTTGGGAATCGCTTGTATTTTAAAACCAGACATATCATTATATCTTTTTATACATTCACTCTGTTACATTTCAAATAATAACAATGGTTGATTATCATTCCTGTTGATATTTGAAAGTTATTTATCAAATGCATAATGGGTCAAACATACCTACCTATGTTATTGATACAAAAATATATTAACAGACAGGAGGTTATAAGTATTCATTAAGAATGAACATAATTATATCTGATGTTTGAAGACTAATATATGGAAAGGATCCAAACTATTATTAGAATTTTTTTAAAATATATTTTTATTACAGCTTTTCATTTTCAAAACATATGCACGGACAATTTTTCAACATTGCAAAATCTTGTGTTCCAAATTTTTTCTTCCCTTCCCTCTACTTCCTCCCCTAGATGGCAAGTAATTCAATATATGTTAAACATGTTAAAAAATATGTAAACTGTAATATATGTGTACATACTTATACAATTATCATGCTGCACAAGAAAAATCAAATCAAAAAGGAAAAAGAATGAGAAAGAAAACAAAATTCAAGCAAATATCAAAAAAGAATGAAAATGCTATGTTATCCACACTCAGTTCCCACAGTCTTCTCTCTGGGTAGATGATTCTCTTCATCACAAGATCATTGGAACTAGCTTTAATCAGCTATCTATCTCAATGTTGAAAAGAGCCACATCCATTAGAAATGATCTTCTTATAATCTTCTTTTTTGCCATGTACAATGATCTCCTGGTTCTGCTCACTTCACTTAGCATCAGTTCATGTAAGTCTCTCCAGGCCTTTCTGAAATCATCTTGCTGGCCGTTTCTTATAGAATAATAATATTCTATAACATTCATATACCATAACTTATTTTGCCATTCTCCAACTAATGGGCATTCACTCAGTTTCCTGTTTCTTGTCACTACAAAAAGGGCTGCCACAAATACTTTTGCACATGTGGGACACTTTTTCTCCTTTATGATCTCTTTGGGATATAAGTCCAGTATGCTAAATAAATTTTTAACAGAAATATGTATTGCCTTTAAAATATTTATCCCCTGATCTTTATTGTGCCTCCTGAAATAGGTTTTGACTATATTTTAAAAAAGGTTATTTTAGAAGTAGAATCAAGCTTAAGAGTAATTTATTCCAACATCCCCCCAGTTCCTGCCCCCACCAATGTACACACACACACACACACACACACACACGCAAGTTCATACCTCACACAATTTTATTAATAAGATAAGTGAAACCCTTTAGACTTCCTTTTTTTTCTTTTTAAGTTGACAAGATTTTCCCTTATCCCTTAGTCCTGTTGATTGATACAATCTCACTGTGGTTCCTGAAATATTGACAATTCTAATATAAGATAATAATTTTAGATTTTTTCTTCAAAATTCCAACACCATAATAACTAAAAAACATCCTACCTATATGATGACCCTTTAAATTTGCCTCAGTTTCCCTAACTTCCTTCAGAACTGAATGCAGGTCTTTCTGTTTCTCCCCATTTGCAAATAATTTCAGCTCTGAGATTAACTCCTATCTACTTTTATGATCTTTTATGCTACTTTTATGATCTTTTAGGCTTTTAGTTATTTATATGTGCTCTCCCTTTTGTTTATACCGATAATACTATAATGCTTATCTTTGTAGTAAATACTTAATAAATTGGTTGATTGATTGCTTCAGATCACAACTTTAGGGGAAAAGTCACAATTATCTTCAGACACTAGTCATTATATTTGGAAAATCATGATGACTCCTTGCAAATTCTTATTACCAACTTCAGGGGTTAGTCTTTGGAGTCTAACTTTACAAGTTTTCCATTGAAATTAATTACATTCCTTTCTGGATGAGAATTTGCTGTAAAAAAGAAGGGCCATTGAAAACCTAAGCGTTCTCAAAATCATCCTCTACATTGTAAAGAGCTACAAGGACAGAAAAGGATGCTAAAATGAGAAAGCATATCATTTGACTTGTGGGACATTCACTAAACATTATAGAACCTAGTAGCTGCACTCATTTTGGAAATTATGTTATGCCCACAGTGCAATGCACTGTGTCCTTCCCAAATGTACATATTTTCCATTTCTGGGTGACAACAGTTCTTTCTGCTCCCATGCTGCATAATTCGGAAAGGTGCCAAGATATCAAATTGTGTAATCATGCCAATGAATCTTCAAAATATTGGTACATCAGTCATAATATTTTACATTATCATTTCCCAGTAATGAATGTATGGAAGGCTTTCCCAATTCACCACAAATTCTGGAAAGTCAGTGACCTTCAGATGTGCAATGAAGTTTAAGTTTTTTAATTTTAAATAATGGTATTCTGCAGGCATTGAAAATGTTTTTATGTCTAACTGTGGTTCCACCTCACGACTCTGACTTGTTTAATTTTAGCCAATGGTATAACAGAATGTAAATGAACCAAAGGGGGAGGATGACAATTGGTTGAGTTATGTCTGAGGAAATCACGCCACCACCATTTTAAGTGGAACTGCTCATAAAATAATCGCAAGGGGAAGGATTTTTAAGTAGAAACTAAAAAAGGAAGGGAAAGAGAAAATTAGAGAGGAAGAATAGGGAAAGTAAAATTATTTGGGGGGATGTTTTATTCAAATCCAGTAGAATCATAATCAACAAAAAAGAGATGTTTCCTCCTCTTTGAGCACTCATTAAACTTGAATTTGTCAAAAATTAATTCAGGTGCTGCCATTTACTACTATGTAAACTCTGAATCTGAATTTGAAACACACTGATTTTAAATTCTCCTATATTGAAATTGCAAATAGCCTTCCAACATTATCAAATTAAGGGGTTTAGAATTAAAGGGAGAAGGGATGTTGGAGATGGCCTAGGAAAACCTTTTCATTTTGCAAATGAAGAAGCTAAGGCTTAAGGAAGAATAACTAGGCCACACAGATAATAAGAACAGAAAAGGTCAGATTCAATGAATGTTTTTCTGCACCAAAATCCAATATTCTTTCTACTCTATTATAATAATTCCCTATTATGGCAGTTTGTCTATGATGTAGAATTATGGGATTATTGTGCCTCTGTAGTTAATAAATACAATCAATGAGCCTAAATGAGCAGAACACCTTCTCCCAACTTGATTCATTGTTCTTTATTCAAAACTCATTATTAATAATGATAATGAATAATTATATTAAACACTTTTCCTGAGATTTAGATTTATTTTATGATTAGCTCACTTTCCTTCTTGTTTAATGTAGTATTTAGCAAGGAAAGGAATCAAATATCTAACTTGGCTTGTATTTTATAAAGAGTTTCCCATTATTCTATATGAATATTCAGATTTGTCAAATGACAATAGCCAAGATAGTTTTGATAAATTTTAAGTGAGAAAATATGTACTCATTGAAAAACTTCTACAATTTATTTTATGTTTTTATTATATTGCTATTTTATTATATATATTATTAACACATTATATGTTATTTATTATATTGTATTGACTCTTCTTGATCCCATTTGGGATACTCTTGATTTACCATTGCCTTCTCCAGCTCATTTTATAGATGAGGAAAGTAAGACCAATAGGGTTAAGTGGCTTGCCCAGAGTCACACAGATAGTAAGTGTATGAGGCCAGAATTTGCACTGAGGAAGATGAATTTTCCTTACTCTAGGCTTACTCCTCTATCAACTGAGCCACCTAGTCCCTTTTCTGCAGTGGGGGAAATTGGTCAATGGGGAAGCAGTTTCTCTCATTACATTTTGGCTCAAATTGTGACATGTCAATTCTGATAATCAGTAATGATAATAATATATTTTTAAAACACATGCTTTCTGTCATCGTATCTCCATATAAGCCATTCTTTTAGAATAAACTCTTATATAGCATCTGACAATGATAAAAGTATAGAATATAGCAATATCAAATTTACAAAGGATGACTTTCTTGATTCATCAATCTAGAAGTTCACCATATCATTTAGTTGCTCCTGTGAAAATAATCTGTCAATCAGATTCCCTACAGGCAAACAATTCTGTTCATAATAATTTTAATACTTTAATAAAAAGATTCCTTTTATTCAAAAATCTTTCTACTCAAACTTTATTAACTCTATCTTATTCTCCGCTCCAAATCTTGTTTTTTTTTTAATCTTTTCTCTTGTCTCCAACTGTCCCCATTCCTCATATTTACAACAAAAAATGAATTAGCCCTTCAACTGCAGCCTTTATTCATTAACATTTTCAGGAAAAATCATTTTTACTTTCCTCTTTTTTCTCTCTGGTTTTATAAAATCTTCCTATTAAAATTAATCCTTCAGACTGCACCCTTGTTTCATTACCTCCTGCCTTCTTCAGAAACCAGATGTAGTAGTATCTCTGATTTCTAATAGATCTTCAGTCTTTCCCTCCCCACTGGCAATATGTTTCCATAGAGGTTGCATTCCTTGTCCATACTCTACCCAATAGTATGCCACAGGCATTCTTCCTTTTGCTTATAAACTTGCCCCTGCTCGGGCTTTAAAATATTAAAGATAAGTCTTTAACCTTATCTTTGTACTCCATCCAGACACTGCTCCATTTCTTTCTGCCATTTCACTAATAAACCTTGTCTTCACCCATTATCTCTACTTCCGCTTCACACACTCATTACAAGGTAGCCTTTTCTGCTATCATAGCAGTGAAACTGCTCCCTCAAAGCTCATTGCTTGACAACTTTCCAATTGCAAGTAAAGATAATTTTCAACATTCTTTTTTAAATGAGATTTTAAATTCCAAATTTTCCTCCTTCCTTCCCATCCCCCAAAAGCAAATATTCTGATGTTAAACATATTTCCACATTGGTCATGTTGTGAAAGTACAAACAGAACAAAAGGGACAATAAAAAAATTTTTTTAATGAAAATAGTATGTTTCAATCTGCATTTAGACTCCATAGTTTTTTCTCTGAATCTGGATAGTGTTTTCCATCATGAGTCTTTTGTATTGTACTGTATTTGGATCATTGTATTTCTAAGGACTGTCATAGTTGATCATCCTGTCAGTTAACAGTGTACAATTCAATTGCATGTTTTAAAGTCTGTGCAATTCCCTAAACTTGGAATGTCCTCCCAATCCCTCTTTCTCCCTGTTGAATCTTTAGCCATGCTGTAAAGACCAGCTAAAATACCCTCACCTCCTTAGAGTCTTCTCTTTCCTCCTGCTCATTAATAACTCTTCCCACCTTAGACCACACAAGGCACTTTGTTTTGAAATTTCCAATGAATCTATTATGAAATTTTGTATCATGTAATTATCTGTATTCTGCATCTTATACCCTACAGGATTGAAAGGTAAAGTCCATGAGGGAATGGGTCATGTCTTATTTATATTTTGAATCTTCCTTAGCACAGAATACAGTGCTCTCCCTGTAATAGGCAGTGTTTGCTGAATTTTGAATGAATGAATAAAAATTTATAATGTGGAAATACATTGTATGTTTATCCCTAAAGCATTATTAAGAGGATATACTCTTTTGTTTTGATATAAAGTAATCACTAATTTCTAAAATGCAAGTCAATTCAATTTTAATTTTAATACTAACTTAATTTAAATTCAACTCAATAAACATCTATTAAGCACTTACTAAGGAAGGGCATTATATTAGAGAATAGAGGAGATGTATATTAATACATAGTTCCTACTCTCAAGGACCTTGAATCCCAGTGCTTCAGATCTTTCTAGGCCTTTCTAATTTATCATTATCTTTAGGGTTAATTCTTTAACTCCCAGTTCAATTGATGAGCCAGGTCCTCAAACGCACCTTCCTTATTCTTTAGGTCCTAAGTATAAGCCTGTTGGCCTGGGTTTTTAATATTGTTACTCACTAATACTGTCCTTCAGCAGCCTCTATCAGCATACTTCCCATTCATAATCAGGCAGTATCCTGAATTAACTTATTTTATTTTATTATTTAGTAAAGATATTCACTAAGATGGTATAATAAGAAGAGTTAGTATAAAATGTTTTCCCAAAGCTTGGAATACACTTTTCTACAAATGCTTTTAAAATCTAAGGAGAATGTGGACTTAGAATATTATGTAATGAGGTACACATGTAGAAAATACACTTGTACAAAGAGTAAACTTACAATTCCTAGTGCAGGAAGTCCTTTTTTAGACTAAAGATGAATTATTTTTCTCTAATACAAGGGGTTGTGCTTCTTGGAATGTTTTTCTTCTTTAAGAGACTTTTTTTAAAAATCTGTTTTTGTCTGGATTTTTCCTTGGTTATGTCTGCTACTAGTTTAGTCTCTCCAATATCATGATCAACAGGAATACAAAAGAAAGAAAAGCTCATTTTACTCATATCCACTGACTCCCATGAATGTTTTTCAGGGACCTAGTTGGGACCCTCAAAAACTGAAATCAACCACATTCTGACTAGTCCAACCTTGATGAAACAAATGCTGAAAATCATCCAAATATTTTAATGTCCCAAAATGAAATTAGCTTGCAGAATCAATCAGCTGTTCTCTTCTTGACCCAATTAAAGAAGAATTCACACCTGAGAAAGGGATCACAAGTTGTATACAATCTTATTTAAACCTGTTTTAAACCTAATCTTTTTTGTTGATTGATTGAAATGCTATAGAGAGCCTCTTCCCTTTCACTAGAGATATAAAATATGAATTTGGGGAGAGGGAGGGGGAGAATCAAAATAGCGGAAAGGACACACACTTTTTTCTGAGCTCTCCTACCCCCATCACACTAATTATGAAATTAAGCCTCTGAAATAGTGCTGGACTGGAAGAATCCACGAATATTGGGAGTGCAGCAAATTACCAGCAGAAGATAACTTCGAAGATCACCAGAAAAGGTCTGCTTTGGTTGGGTTCAGGAGGAGGCCAGTGCAGGCAGAGAGGCAGAAGGCTGAGCAGACTGGGGGCTGGGTGAGGTCTCCATGGGCCAGTACAAATTCCCTGATGAGGAGAATCTATCAGGATGAATCTACAGCAGTGCTGGCTACTCTGCCCTGTTTGCAAGACAGTAGACCAACAGAGAAGTTATAAAATATCCAACACACATAAACACATAAAAGAGAAAGAGTGAATCCCAAAATTCCAGAATCTCACAGGACCTGGTCATGCCCACCAAGTACAGGGAATGACTCAGCACCATTCTGGAGCAGTTGCTGTCATTTCCTGGTCTGTAGAGGAGGTTTGCCCTAAAAACAGATCCTAACTTTTTTTTTAAAAAATGAGTAAAAAAGCAAAGTGAATTCTTAACTATAGATAGCTTCTATACTGAAAGAGAGCAGACTTCAAATCCTGAGGAGACTAAAAGTAGATTGTCTCCAGATGACGCCCCAAAGGGTGATATAATCCGATCCCCATCACACAAGAGTCTCCTAGAAGAAATTGAAAAGGATGTTAAAAGAGAGTTAGAAGAAAAATGGGAAAAGGAAAGGGGAGCTTGGCAAGAGGGTCTGAATAAGGCACATAACTCATTAAAATATAGAATAGAAAAAGAAAACAACTCCCTGAAAAACAGAATATGTGAAATGGAAAAAGAAAATAACTCCTTAAAAAAATTGTGAAATAGAAAAAAAATTTCATAGAACAAAACAACTCATTTAAAAATTCAATTGGACAAATACAAAAAGAAGTAAAAAAAAAAGTAAATGAAGAAAATAATTCACTAAAAATCAGAACGGAACAAATGGAAATGAATGACTCGATGAGACATCAAGAATCAGTCAAGCAAAACCAAAAAAATGAAAAAATAGAAAAAATGTATAATGTCTACTTGGGAAAACAATTGACCTGGAAAATAGATCGAGGAGAGATCTAAGGATTATTGGACTCCCTGAAAATCATGATAAAAAAAGAGTCTAGACACTATTTTTCAGGAAATCATCAAAGAGAACTGCAGAGATGTCATAGAACCAGAAGTTAAAGTAGACATTGAAAGAATTAACTGAACACCTCCTAAAAGAGACCCCAAAATTAAAACTCCAAGGAATATTGTGGCTAAAGTACAGGACCAAGGAAAAAATATTATAAGCAGCCAGAAAAAAAATTCAAATACCAACGAGCCACAATAAGGATTACTCAGGATCTAGCAGCTTCTACCCTAAAGGATCAAAGGGCCTGGAATCTCATATTCTGAAAAGCAAAGGAATTTGGAATGCAGCCAAGAATAAACTACCCTGCTAAAAAGAATATTTTCTTTCAGGGAAAAAGATGGGCATTCAATGAAATGGGTGAATTCCATTTATTTCTGATGAAAAGATCAGAGCTAAATAAAAAAAATTGACCTCCAAATATAGGACTCAAGAGAAGCATAATAAAAAAAAAAAAAAAAGAACTCTTGAGAACTGTATTTCTATTATGGGTATACATAGAGAGTGCATGTATAATTTGATATCACTGTTATAATATCAAAAAAAGGAACTAAAGGTGGAAAGGGACTTGTACCAGAAAAGGGGAAAAGTGGAGGAAAAAGAGGGAAAGTACATCTCATAAAGAGGCAAAGGAAACCTATTATATTTGAGGAAAAGAAGGGAGGATGAATGTTATGTGAATCTTACTCTCAGCAGATTTGGCTCAAAGAGAAAATATTAGACATATTTGCTTTACAGAGAAACTTCTCTCACCTTATTAAAAAGTGGGTGGGGGAAAGGTAGGCTAAATAGGAGGGAATACAGAAATTGTAGGGGAGGGACTCTAAATGGGGAGGGATTCTAAACAAGGATGTCTACTTGAGGAAAGTGGAGCCCATAAGTTAAATACTGGAGATGGGGGTAAGAGGAAAAGGGATAATAAGATGGTAGGAAATACAGAATTAGTAGTTTTAACCATAAATGTGAATGGGGTAAATGCTCCCATAAAGCAGAAGCAGATAGCGGACTGGATTAAAAGCCAGAATCCTACAATATGTTGTTTACAAGAAAGACATTTAAAGAAGAGTGATACATATAGAATAAAGGTTAAAGGCTGGAGCACAACCTTTACCTGAGAACATATGCTAATGGCACTCCACCTTCTACCCCTCCTAATTATTTCTATCAACCCCAAACTCATCCTTGGTCCTACATACTGCAAATATAGTTTAACAAAAACATTAGATTGTGAATTTAAACTTAGGAATTTCCTTATATGCCCGAGAAAGTTACAAGAACTGCTAACTCTTGAACCCATGCCTAAAACACATGGCTTTCTTACTTTTAAAGGATAATAGTCATCCATTGGTCTTAGGAACCAAAAATTTTGGTGCAATTTCAAATAAAAGTAATTAACTATCTATTAAATGCTTCACTCTTACTATCAGGTGAAGTAAAATAAAGCAGGGGTAGCCATCTTGATCTCAGATCAAGCAAAAGCAAAAATTGATCTAATTAAAAGAAATAAAGAAGGAAACCATATCTTGCTAAAAGGTATCATAGGTAATGAAGCAGTATCAATACTAAATATATATATACCAAGTGGTATAGCATGGAAAGTCCTAAAGGAGAAGTTAAGAGAGCTGCAAGAAGAAATAGAGCAAAACTATAATAGTGGGAGATCTCACCCTTGCACTCTCAGAACTAGATAAAACAAACCACAAAATAAATAAAAAAGAAGTTAAAGTGATAAATAGAATACAAAAAAAGTTAGGTATGATAGATCTTTGGAGAAAATTGAATGGAGATAGAAAGGACTATATGTTCTTCTCAGCAGTTCATGGAACCTATACAAAAATTGACCATATATTAGGATATAAAGACCTCAAAATCAAATGCAGAAAAGCCGAAATAGTAAATGAATTTTTTTTTTCAGATCACAATGCAATAAAAATTACATTGAAAGAAAGCCAGGGGAAAATAAACCAAAAAAAAAAAAAAATTGCAAACTAAACAATCTCATCGTAAAGAATGAGTGGTGAAATGGCAAATCACAGACACAATTAATAATTTCATCCAAGAGAATGGCAATAATGAGACAAAATACCAAAATCTGTGAGATGCAGCCAAAGTGGTAATAAGGGAAAAATTTTTTTATCTCTAGAGACATACTTGCATAGAAGATCAAAGAATGGGCTTGCAACTAAAAAAGCTAGAAAAAGAGCAAATTTAAAACCCCCTATCAAATACTAAACTAGAAATTCTAAAAATAAAAGGAGAGATTAATAAAATTGAAAGTAAAAAAAACAAAACTATTGAATTAATAATTAAGAGTTTGTTTTATAAAAAAACAACAAAATAGATAAAGCTTTGGCAAATTTGATTAGAAAAAGGAACGCGTAATATCGTATTGTTAGTCTTAAAAATGAAAAGGGAGAACTTTCTACTAATAAAGAGGAAATTAGAGCAATAATTAGGAATTACTATGCCCAACTTTATGCCAATGAAATTGATAACCTAAGTGAAATGGAGAATATACAAAAATATAGGTTGCCCAGATTAACAGAAGAGAAAGTAAATTGCTTAAATAGGCCCATTTTAGAAAAAGGAAAAAAAAAAAGGTATGAATCAACTCCCTAAGAAAAAATTTCAGACCAGATGGATTTACATGTGAATTCTACCAAACATTTAAAGAACAATTAACTACTATACTATATAAACAATTTGAAAAAATAGGGAATGAAGGACTCCTACCAAATTCCTTTTATGACACAGACATAGTACTGAATACCTAAACCAGGTACGACAAAAACAGAGAAAGAAAATTATAGACCAATTTCCCTAATGAATATTGATGCAAAAATCTTAAATAAAATATTAGCAAAGAGAATACAGAAAATCATTGCCAGATAATACCCCATGACCAAGAATGATTTATACCAGGAATGCAAGGCTGGTTCAATATTAGGATAACTATTAGCATAATTGACTATATTAATAGCCAAATTGGCAAAAACCATATGATTATCTCAATAGATGCAGAAAAAGCATTTGATAAAATCCAATACAATTCCTATTAAAAACAGAATACAGGAATAAGTAGATTCTTCCTTAAAATAGTCAGTAGCCTCTATTTAAAACCATCAATAAGCATCATATGTAATAGGGATAAACTGAAATCATTCTCAATAAGATTGGGAGTGAAACAAGGTTGCCCACTATCAACATTACTATTCACTATTGTATTAGAAATGCTAGATTTGGCAATGAGAGATGAAAAAGAGATTAAAGGAATTAGAATAGGTAATGAGGAAACCAAATTATCACTCTTTGCAGATGATATGATGATATACTTAGAGAACCCCAGAGAATCAACTAAAAAGCTATTAGAAATAATCTACAACTTTAGCAAAGTTACAGGTTACAAAATTAATCCACATAAATCCTCAGTATTTTTATATATCACTAACAAAATCCAACAGCTAGAGATACAAAAAAAATTCCATTTAAAATAACTGTTGATAGTATAAAATATTTGGGAATCTATCTGCCAAGGGAAAGTCAGGAACTATATGAGCAAAACTACAAAACACTTTCCACACAAATAAAATCAGATCTAACCACCTGAAAAAATATCAAGTGTTCTTGGATAGGTCGAGCAAATATAATAAAGATGACAATACTACCTAAACTAATCTATTTATGTATTGCTGTACCAATTAAACTCCCAAGAAACTATTTTACTGACCTAGAAAAAATAACAACAAAATTCATCTGGAAGAACAGAAGATCAAGAATTTCAAGGGAACTAATGAAAAAAAAAATCAAATGAAAGTGGCCTAGCTGTAGCAGATCTAACATTATATTATAAAGCAGCAGTCATCAAAACCATTTAGTACTGGTTAAGAAATAGACTAGTTGAACAGTGGAACAGGTTAGGTTCACAGGATACAATAGTCAATAACTATAACAATCTTGTGTTTGACAAACCGAAAGATGCCAGCTTTTGGGAAAAGAATTCACTATTTGACAAAAACTGTTGGGAAAATTGGAAACTAGTATAGCAGAAACTGGGCATTGACCCACACTTAACACCATATATACCAAGATTAGGTCAAAATGGGTTCATGATCTAAACATAAATAATGATATTATAAATAAATTAGAAGAACATAGGATAGTTCAACCTCTGTTGAAGAGGAAGGAATTTGTGACCAAAAAAGAACTAGTGATTATTATTGATCACAAAATAGATAATTTTGATAATATTAAGTTAAAGAGTTTTTGTACAAGCAAAATTAATGCAGATAAGATTAGAAGGGAAGCAATAAACTGGGAAAACATTTTTACATTCAAAGGTTCTGATAAAGGCCTCATTTCCAAAATATATAGAGAATTCACTCTATAAGAAATCAAGCTAATCTCCAATTGATAAATGGTCAAAGATATGAATTTTCAGATGAAGAAATGGAAACTATTTCTAGTCATATGAAAAGGTATACAAAATCACTATTGATCAGAGAAATGCAAATTAAGACAACTCTTGAGATACCACTACACACCTCTCAGATTGGATAAGATAACAAGAAAAGATAATGATAAATGAAGGGAATGTGGGGAAAGTGGGACATTCATGCATTGTTGATGGAATTATGAACGGATCCAACTATTCTGGAAAGCAATTTGGAACTACGCTCCAAAAGTTATCAAACTGTGAATACCATTTGATCCAGCTATGTTACTACTAGGCTTATATCCCAAAGAGTTATTGAAGAAGCAAAGGGCAGCCCTTTTTGTAGTGGCTAGAAATTGAAAACTGAGTGGATGCCCATCAATTGGAGAATGGCTGAAAAAATTGTGGTATATGAATGTTATGGAATATTATTGTTCTGTAAGAAATGACCATCAGGATGATTTCAGAAAGGCCTAGAGAGACTTACATGAACTAATGATAAGCGAAATGAGCAGGACCAGGAATCACATATATGATACTATATGAGGATCAATTCTGATGGAAGTGTCTCTCTTCAACAATGAGAGGATCCAGATCAGTTCCAATTGTTTAGTAATGAAGAGAATCAGCTATATCCAGCGAAAGAACTCTGGGAAATGAGTGTGAACCACAACATAGCATTTCCACTCTTTCTGTTATCGTTTGCTTGCATTTTTGTTTTCCTTATCAGGTTTTTTTTTTCCTTTCTAGATCCGATGTTTCTTGTGCAGCAAGATAACTGTATAGATATGTATACATATATTGGATTTAACATAAACTTTAACATATTTAACATGTATTGGATTACCTGCCATCTGGGGGAGGGGGTGGAGGGAAGAAGGGGAAAAGTTGGAACTGAAAGTTTTGCAAGAGTCAATGCTGAAAAATTACCCATGCATATGCTTTGTAAATAAAAATCTATAATAATAGCAAATAATGTAATTGGGAGAAATCTAACAAAATAAATTTCATAAACCACATAATATTAATATGTGGTTTGCTAAGTAAACATGCAGCCACAGGCATCTTTATGTACAGTATTTGTGTATCTTATGCCTAACATATATTCATAACATTCATATTTGTTTTAAAAAACAAAACAAACCTTTATCCCACTAGGAATTTTGACCCATCATATGACTTTAGAACCACAATTACACCCTTTGCATTTTCACAGCACCTGCTAAATATTTTGTTGTCTTCTTTGGGTAGTTATATCATTACTGTTAGTAAAGCAATTTAGCATATACATCTTTAGTCAATATATAAATACCCTAATGCTTTGAATTAACATAGAAGGGTTTCTTGCCATCTAACAACATTTTATTGGCATGTAAACTTCATTACAATACAAATCAACACTATGAGGTAAAATAAAAAATAATGCTAGCCTCTGCTCATGCTATAATTGCACCATGTGATTAGTATCCTGGTGCACTCTAGTACCTTTGTGAAAATACAACAAGTATGTCCCTATCAATAGATTCTGTGAATGTACAGTTCAGATATCAGCAATTCTAAATAAAGTTGAAAAGAAATTTACAATTACTATATTGCTTTAAAAGTACCTGCTTTGATTCTTTGGCAATGATAGCTTGTGTGTATGTATTAACATAGATATACACATATATATTTAAAAACATGTACTAATTTTCTTATAACTCAATTCAGTTCAATTCAGTTAATATTAATTATGGGTCTACAATGTGTAAAGTACTATGCAAAGTCCGAGGGATACGACAAAGTTAAATAAAAAAAGTTCCTGTACTAGAAGACTGCACATTTTACTAGGATACGTCTCTCATTCATCTATCACTTATGCATCTATTCTACCCAATCATTTAATAAATGAAATATATATTTCATATATATATTGAAATATGAAATATATATATATATAGTAACTCATTTGATGTTCACAACAAATCTGTGTCAATAATAAGGATATATTGTTATTATTATCCCCATTTTGCAGATGAAGAAATTAAATCTAAGAGTGTTTAAGAATAACTTACCCAGGGTCACAGAGATAATAAGTATCTGAAACAAGGTTTGAAATTAAGTTTTTCCTCAGTCCAAATCAAACATTTTATCCACTGAGTCACCTATCTGCCTAACTTTAAGGGGTGCATTTTGATGGATTCCCACATATATAGGGCTAATGTTTTATCGACAAAAACTAAACCTGAAACTTAGTATACCTAGGTCATGATTTTAGTGATGAGTAAATATTAGCTCACCAAATTCAAAGGATTATGCCAATTCAAATCAACTTAATGAAATCTCATCTAGTTTAATTCAATAATCTTTTCTTAGTTTTCTATAAAGTACATGACTCTGGTAATACAAAAGCAAAAACATAGCAATCCTTGTCTAAAGGAGGCTTACATTTGCCTCTAGTAAAGAATACCACTTATATAACTTTCTATCATCTGACTATTCTAATCAAACTTCCATTTTGTGAAAAAGGGCCACTTTCATCATAATATTCAAATGCAAATTCAATTATTCTCCTACTTGATCTTCCAACCATGATTAACTTCTCACACATAAATGTAATGACTAAATTTCTGTGACATGAGATTTTGACTCTGTCAACTCTATCTCCAACATTTTCTGCATTCTATCCATCCCCCTCCCCACTCTTTCCGGTCACTCTACCCCCAAATATTCATCTCTACAATGAGAATTTTCAATTAAACTTTTCTAACCTGAATCTTTCTACCTAGTTTGATATGTCCTTTCAAAAGTATCTACCAATCAGTGAGTTAGGGGGATGTCTATCTTAATCACATAAAGTCACCTCCTTTCCCCTATAACAGATACCTTACCAAGAACCCTGCAGACTTGCTAATGAAGCCAGAAAAAAGATTTTTATTCACAATATTGCAAGATCAAGTGCCCAGAAGTAAGCATATACTTTAACATCCCTGTAGCATGATTTTTTTTTATATCCTGTCTTTCTCCTAATTTTTCACTGACTGGGTACTAGAAACGTTACAAGCCTATCTGGAACACCCAATTCCCTGACTTGAGTGTGAATCCTCACCCGAATTACATTTAATAATATGCTTCTTATTCTAATTTATGGCTTCCTTCTATAAGTTTTGTTTCCTTTGTTCCACATCAGCCTAAACTTTACATTTCATTTCTTAGGATTCAGCTTCATTTCTCTGCATTTCTCAAATATTGGCTCTGAAAGAGTCACCTCTTTGTGCACAATTTTTATGTAGGATTTTGTGTAACTTTGCTTCATGGATAAATAAAAAAAATCACCCATAATATTATGGTCCTTTTCAAAAATGAAGGCTGAATGTCCATCTTTATGCTTCATTGAAGAATGAAGTTGTTTTGCTTATATTTTATTCCTGTGTTGGGATTCCTCATCATCTGGGAGAATCCATCATTTCAACTAACTTTTCAAATATGTTACTCAAGTTTGGCTTCAGTTCCATAGTCTCCATTAGCATCTTTTTAACAGTAAGGAAATATTTTCAACTATGACACTATTTACAATGCAAACATTTTTAGATGTTGATAATCAGGCAATGGGAGTAGTAAAGGTGAGAAGTCTCTAAAACTTCTTATGAGATTCTAAAAGGTAGGATATATGTCATATGAATGTTTCAAAGTAAATCAAAGACTGTTGATATTGGAACAGCATTTTTAAAAAAGATAACCAGCAGCCTGGTGGGTTTAAAAGTGGAAGTTTTTGATGATTCTAATTTTTCACTATGATTATACAAGTATAAGGTCCCCATGGAAATGCCATATATTTCCTCAACAGTTTCCTCACAGTTATTGAGGCACTGTAATTCCAAAAACTAAAATAGAAATAATAGCAAGGAGTAACATCACAGCATCATAAAGAGAACAAAAATAAGGGTCAGCTAATCTATGCCCCAGGGAAAAGCAAACTTCCCAAAGGAATGAAGTCTTTAAAACAAAGAACACAAATTTGCTTATGACTTCAGCAACACTTCCTTCCCAGCACAGTTTTGGACTGTTAAGCACAAGCTTATTTGCTTATTATTGCCTCATTAAATTTTCCCATACATCATCACAATTTGGTTATATATACCTGTCAATATTTTAAAAGAGTTTGAACAAGATCACCGCTTTTCTTTTAGTGGCATCCTGGGAAAGCTTGACAACAATTTCTTCTCCATGGACTCTTCTGATATGAGTAGTTGAAGATTTAGAAAGGTTTCCTATTTACTTACATTTTAATGATATACATTTCTACTTCACTGGTGGAAAAGGCTGATCAGTCACAGAAAGGTCAGTTAACACTAAATAGGCCCTTTCTTTATGTAATTACAAAGAATAATATCTTTGCACTGATGGCATTGCACATAGAGTGGGTGATGCAGAGAATTAATGTGCTGCCTTGTTGGCCCATGGGATACAAATTCCAATACAATAACCACAACTTATTCTAATTATACAGCTGTAAAAGGTCATCAGTAAAAAGAGTTAAGGAATTATCAACTAAGTTCATCATAAAGTAATAATGTAGCGCATAAATGCAGAAACTACAAAATAGGACCCATAAAGTTTATTACAAGATTAAGGAGAGCTGAGAGTAAATGAATTAAAGGGAGGAGGGGGGTCGAGGGTTACTGTGGTCACATAAATTAAGTAAATTCAAGCACTTTCAAAATTAAAATATATTACAAAACATGCATTATATTCAATGCACAAAAATTTAGAGGTTTTCTTTCCTGTATTTGGAATGTTACTAGATATGAGGAAAGTCTTTGGAATCCATTATTTTTGTTGACATTGCAATCTTTTAAGCAAGCAAGCAAGGAAGGAAGGGAGGGAAGGAGAAAGGGAGGAAGGAAAAAAGGAAAGAAGGAAGGGAAGGAGGGAGGGAGGAGAGAAAGAGGGAGAGAGGGAGGGAGGAGGAAAGAAAGAGGGAGGGAGGGAAGGAGGGAGGAAAGAAGGAAGGAAGGAAGGAAGGAAGGAAGGAAGGAAGGAAGGAAGGAAGGAGGGAAGGAAGGAAAGAGTGAGGAAGGTGATGTGGAGACCCAGGTTTGTCATATAATTTGTCCCAATTTAAACAATAGGATAAAAGTGAGGTAGCTAAGTTCCTGGTTCCAAATTCTTTTTACAAAGATGCCATTTTTGTTTGCACACCTTTGATGATAACTTCTTTAAAAATACATTATTGATAATTATCTTATGTTTACATCATTTACATTTCCCAATATATCCCTCCAGCCATCCCTCTCAAAGAAGAATCCCTATGAAAAAGAATAAAAAAATGAAAAAAAAATCAGCAAAACTAACACCACATTTGAAAACTCAGATACAGTATTCCAATTCCACAGCTTTCCATCTCAATAGAGAAGTAAGAGTACTGGGGTAGGAGCAGGATAGGAATGAGAGATCAAGGACTGTCATATTTTCATAACATTCAGTTCTAATCACTATGTTGTTCCCTGTCCTTCCCATTTATGGTTACAATCACTGTTTATTATTTTCCTTCTTAAGTTAATTTCCTTTGGAATACTTCATTTCATACCAAAGGTCTTTCTTTATCAAATTCTCTCCCTTCATTTCTATATGTTTTCATCACATTATTTCTCTTGACATTCTATCTCTTGTTCCTTCAAGTAAATATTGTTATTTTATCTAGCTCTGTAAAATATCCCTTTAGTAGTTTGATTTTTTATTATTACATTGAATCTATAAATTAATTTCAGCAGCATTATTTTTATTTTATTGGGCTTGCCCCAGCCTTGAGCCCTAAGAATCTCTTCAATTATTTAAGTTGTGCTTTTTTTTCCTTAAGGAATGTTGATTTATAAGTATATCTAAAGACATAGTAAATGAGGCTTAATAGATTGATTCTCAAATATTTTATGTTTTGTAATTATTTTGCATGGGATTTGCTTTTTTAGTTTTGCTTCCTGAATTTTGTTGTTGCTATACAGAAATACTATTAATTTTTTAAAGTTTCATTTTTGACCTGGCAATTATACTGAAGCTATTAATTGATTCAGTGAGTTTCTTTGCAGATTCCCTAGGATTTTTCAAGTAAAACTCATGACATAAATAGGGATATTTTTTCTCCTCTTTGCCATTCTTTACTTCATTCCATCTCTTCCAAAATCTCTCTAAAAACTTTGTATAGATATGGATATATACCATTTCCTCTTTCATCCTCCCCATTTGTTCAATAACTATTAACTATAATAAATCAATTTTGATCTTTCTGGTTGGGATGTACCAATTTTTTCCCCTGTGCCATCACTCACCATCCATGCATCTTTCTGGATTAATGTGGCCTTCTCTGATCACCACTTATCTTTGTTGTCTCCTCTTTTTTAGATTAAAAGCTCCTTGAGAGGATGACTATCCTGGTAGAGTGTTTTTTTCTAGTAAAGAAAAAAAGAAGGAAAGGAAGGAAGGGAAGGAAGGGAAGGAAGGAACGAAGGAATGAAGGAAGGGATGAAGGAAGGAAAAGTTGCCCAGTCTTCAGTGGAACAACTCTTACTCAAAGAGCTTATTATTTGTCCTTCATTATCAAAAACAGTCATAATATCAGAGAGATGAGGTTATGATCCATAGACATTTACCTCTCCAAAAGAGTGCTCTTCAGTGAAACCTCCAATCTCCTTGTTGGATTGAGAATTCCTTTCCTTTCCCTAATTTTGATCCCTCCTTTCTGCTGCCTTTCTCATTTTACTGTAGTTCCTCTTCACATAGCTATTATAGCAGTTATATCTACATTGTTCATTCAAAGACTTGAAAAGGACATATAACTCATACTTCTCTATCTTCTATGTCATTTATTAATCCTCTCACTGTGCAATTTTGGACCACAATTGATACTTCACTTCTATTGTCTTGCCTTCTCTTTTCTTATTAAAATTCTACTTATGTATTTATCCTTGTGTGTGCACTTTGTTTTGCTTTATTTTATTTTTTAGTCTCCTAATGATTATTCTTTGTTTCTTTTTTTTTTTTTTAACCCCATAGGAATGTAAATAGGAATGGTCTGGACACTGTGGGTGGGGAAATTGCTGTATCTTTGAAGAGTTATTGTTTGCCCTTCCCTCAGGTGACCAATGACATCAACAGGATAATGTCTTGATTGCAAGTACATTGGATTTAAGTGAGGCAGAATTATGCAATTGGCTTTCCTCTCTCCTCCTGAGTCATCAGCATCTAGTGGCAATATATGAGTCAAAATGATTGATGATGGCCTGAATGTAGTGGGAAATAAGAACTTGGTCTTTTTAGAGTAATATCTTTCCCATGTCTCAAATTGGTTAAGGCAATGCTCATTCAGTACTTTAAAAAATAGGTAAGAACTGAGGCAAAAGATAGCCTGATTTGCCTTCACAAAAGAATCATTCTGAAAGGAGAAGATTCCCAGAGTTTCTGGCCAGAAGAGAAATTATTGTTATTTATACTCACTTAGAGATAGCAAAACCCAAACAATGAAATGAACATTTCTTTGTGCAAAAACTAATCAAAATGTTGGCTACTTAAATGGAACTGAGCTAGAGAGGACCCATAAAATTGAGGAAATAATCGGGGCGGGGGAGGGGGGTGAGGAGGGGGTGAAGGGGAGGTCAGAAACCAGGCACTTCCACCTCTTTAGCTTCCCTTAAAGGTAATGAAGAACCCTGGGAAGGTGATGATATCCAACATAATTGACCTTCATATACTATGGGCCAGGATAGATACTATATATTATTTATACTATTTCCTGCATGAATTTTTTTTGATTTGTCACATTCTTCTGGGAGACCAATGATTTATAATTTATTTCTGCACATCTTGTTTATGATTTCAATAGCTTTATCTTGTAAAAAAAATCATGATTTTTTTTTATTCTGTTTTTTTTTTTTTTGCTACTCTTATGCAAGATTTTCTTCTACTTTAGTATTCCAAATGTGTTCATCTTTTGCTTCTTTAAAGAAACCCCACTTTGCATTTCAATTTAATCTACTAATTTAATTACATTGATAGCTACATATTCTGATATATTTTTACTCTCTTCAATTTGTTCTCTTATAGCTCACCTGTCTCTTTTAGATACATCTGAAAATTTCTGTTTGTTTTTTTAGAGCTCTCTTGGTATTTCATGATATCCAGTTTATCATCAAGTCATTGGTTCATTTTCTTTTCTCATAATATTTTTTAAGAAATATTTGTAATCTTTTGCAATTTTGTAATAATTTGCAAGCTTTGAAGAATTAATATCAATTCTTTCTTCAAATTTTAAGGTCTTCTCTGTTAGTCTGCTTGTGCTCTGACATTTTTTAAAATTGGTTTTCTTCTCTAAATCTGTGATGTTTCAGTATTTCCCCTCATAATTCTGTCAGACAGTTTCTGATTCTTGTTCCTTCTGTTGTGGAGTTGTAAAGTTGTCTCAACCTCTTCCCATGATAGGAAATTTAAGGTTCACCTGCCTGGGTCCCTTACCTGAATAGACTTTGGAATGTTACATAACTGGCCCAAATTGGGCTCTTATCTCTTTTCATCCAGGCATGGAATAACTAAACTTATTTGTTTAGGGTTCTTTTGATTCTTTCCATTTTTTCCCCTTCTATAATAGAGTTAAATACAGTTTAGATGTAGAAATTTTAGAGAGGGAGAATAGAAAGTACAGGATATATAGTCAGACTTTCTAAGGGGGAACTCAATATGGCCACAGTCAATATGAGTCAGTCAGTGTGTCTGTATGTACCTGCCACAAGCATGGAGGAAGTGGAGAAGTATTAAACATGCATTTTAAGGATTAATGTTCTCTCATGCTAACTTATTGAGATTTTATATTCCAATTTTTCAAAGGTTTCCCTCTCTTTATCCTTCTCCACCCACCCCCCTAATTCCTCTCCCTCTCTTTATTCCTCCCCCTCTTTGTCTCCCTATTTCTCTCCTTCTCTCTCTCCTTCTCCCTCTCTCTTTCTCCCTCTCTCCCTCTCCTCTGAACTGGTATGTCCTGAACACAAATGAAATTTTTCCACATCTCCTATGCAGTTGGACTAAACAAACTAAAATATTGTCAAAATAAGTTGGGAACATAAGGAACTAACAGGGCAATATTTTTAATGGAAAAAAAGATGAATCAAAATTGTGATATTTCTTTTGAAAATTAAGGTCTGTTGAGTTAAGATGCACTGTCATATAATGACATGTAGTCATGACATTATAGTAGTCATGAGAAATACAGAAAACTTTGCAGACTTAGTAAATCATTCTTATCAACAGGTTTAATCAAAACAGCTCAGAATATAATGGATCCAATTCAATGTTCATCAACTGTGCCAGTCTAAGATATAACTTCTGAAGGAGTAACTTAATGAATTAGACATATTCATTCCATATCAATATTAGTTTTTTTTCCTCTGTGGATGGATAGGATAATCTATATGAATACTCATGAAACTTACCAAGAAGACTTTATAATTTTGCGGGCTCAAGGCTAGCTACACAATTACATATTTAAATAGGAACATCTAGAGAAATTTATCATCTAACAAGAATCCAGCTTTTGCAGGACTCATTCTTATGATAGTGTGAATACTCTCAGTGATCATACATCTCCAAGATAATGTTTCCCCTATTTCACCTGTGGACTGTTAATATATATAGAAATTTTAAAAGGCAAGTGACATAATTTTCCAAATTCAGCATTACCTATGCTTTTCCCCTAGGTAATTTTAATGTGAAAAGTACAGGAGAGGTTGGTGAAAAATATGTTGTAAGATAGAATTAAGGGCTAAAAATTAGAGTGATTAAAAACTTTCAGATTATTTTAAAATGTCATGCCTAGGTATCATTAATACTTTAAGAAAAGAGTTGGAAGAGAACTGTTCTGTTCTGCACACATATATTGTATCTAGGATATACTGTGATATATTTAACATTTATAGGACTGCTTGCCATTTGGGGGAGGGGGTGGAAAGAGGGAGGGGATAAGTCTGAACAGAAGTGAGTGCAAAGGATAATGTAAAAAATTATCCAGGCATGGGTTCTGTCGATGAAAAGTTATAATTATTTTAAAAAAGAAAAAGAAAAAAAAAGAATTGGAAGACACTGCAGATATCATGTCAAATAAGACAAATAATATCACCAAATACTACACCATGTATGTGTTACAAAGAAAGACAGACAGAAAAAGGAAAGAAAGGAGGGAAAGAAATGATATTTACAAAAAGCATTTTAGGATCAGCTGTCTGTGCAATTATATTACTGACTGGTTAAAATAATTATCAAAATTAGAAGAAAAGATAATAAAGGTAAAGTGTTATATAAAACTGACTCCACCTTGACCCACTTAATATAAATAAACTATTAACTTCAAAAATATGGGAAGTAGAAAATTTTTACCATCCTGGAGAAGATTAACAAGTTCACAATGAGGAGGCCAAAATGCTTTACTCAAAAAATTCATGTTTTACTAACCAAGTAAAGAGATATGATAACCAATGAAAATATCCATTTATAATTCAGGATCATTTACCAAAAATTCCAGAAAAGAATAATAGAAAATTACAAGTAATATGTGTGTGTGTATTGAAAATGTTGTCAAAAACATAATCAATGACACTATAAAGTTTAATAATTTAGTTCTATATCAAAGCATTATAATATTTTATTTGCATATAGATGTAAAAATTATGTGTTATAACTGAACTTTAGAACTGATGGTGATCTTGTGGAACACATAGGTAAATCCTCTCCTTTTACAAATAACCCTATGTACTTGAAATTTCAAATTTTGAGAAACCATATCCATAACCAGATCACAATAAAATAAATAGGTTTATTTGTAAACATAAAGATTTATAGAAGAGAGAAATGTAAAAAATGTGTCTGAGGAGAAAATGACACATTTAAAAATTTTGACTTTAAGAAAACTGTATATTTTCCTCTGTTAATAGAGCTAGAAAAGCCTACTTATGGAAATATGTATAGCTGTCACCCTGTGGCCTTACCTGCAGAGAAAAATCTAACAATTCATTTTTATAACAAGAAAACATAGGAAGTTGTCCATTTACATTTTCACTGTGAAAAATAATAATAAAATTTCCAGTTCTTTAAGTCCTAGTTTGCAAAGGCATTTCACTGTATAATCTCTCTGTGTTGTATTCCAGTTTACTCGCAGTTTTTCCTTGGAAGACTAACAGAAATCTAAAATGCCTGCTTTGCTGCTTTTATACACTTTGCTAAGCTATGTTCCCACAACTCAGGAGATTAAAATAAAAAAAGAGTAAGACAGTTTCACATGACCTAGCCACAGTGCATTTTTAAAAAATTACTGTAGACTGTCAAGGTTTCAGATTAATACAAACAATTTAACACAATTGAAAAATAGTAAATAAGGGAGGAAATAAGTGTCTTGCTGAATAGCTTAAGAAAAATGCAAAAACAAACAAAACCAAAAAATTTTAAATTAACCTGGAATGTCAAAGTAGAGAAATAACATTTAGTTATATTTATATCATAGATGTATATGTTCAGATATTTATGTAAATGTCTATATAAATATACCCCAACATATAACAATCAACGAAATGCTTGTTATGTTTCTAGATTTACATATAAGATTTTTACACTTGTGTGTATGTGTAAGTATGTAGGGGAAAGATAACTGATTGGTGCTGTGGAGTCAGGGCCTAGAGTCAGAAAGATCTGCATTCAAATTTGGCTTCTGCACTTGCTAGTTGTGCAGCTAGCACTTCCTGGGTAAGTCATTTCATCCTGTTTACCTCAGTTGCTTTATCTGTAAGATGAGCTGGAGAAGAAAATGGAAAACCACTTCAGGATCTTTTCAGGAAAACCCCAAGAAGATCTGGACATGACTGAAAATGACTGAACAACATAGATATGTGTGTATACATATATAAACAGAAGAATACATATCATTTACTTGTTCTACATTTTGATAATTTAAAATGTTGAAATTTCTTTTTCAATCAAAATTATTCTCTACACTTTGGCTTGTGGTTCCCATGTGAGGTCAGCAAACCTATTTGGCAGATGTTATGGTGAAAGGTTGTTTCTAGCTCGAACTCATCATCTCAGATATTAACATTCATAGATAATATATGTTTTCATCAAACCAGGGCCTCAGTTTCACCTTTCTTTCTCCTAAGCCTCCTGGACATTGTAGTATTTTGCCTTTTGAATTGTCTGATTACATAGCAATAATTCATGAAACCTATTTGCAAGCATGCATCTGTTTCAGCAAATAGTCTTAAATATTTTTTTGAGCCTTACACTTGTCTGATTCTATTTTGACATTCTGATCTAATCATTAAAAAAAAACAAACAAACAAACAAACAAACAAAAAACAGAACAGAATCCGAATAAAACTGAGGACTGATTTGTATTTTTTGTTAAGTTCTTTCATAATTTGCTGATATCACCCCTTCCCCTCAAAAAAATCCAATCACTTAATGATAGATTTTCTGATAATGAGACTTTCATTTATTTAGCCTGGCCCTAATAGAGCAGCCTCCTCTGAATAGTTGTACCTGTCCACATTTGGAGAAGTATGTATGTGTACATGTGTATATACATACATATAAAAGAGCTCCTTTCTAACTTTTATAAAATTCTTTCAGTCTCTAATATAATACTCTTTAAATAGCAAGTGCTCCATAAATAACATTCATTATTACTGATAGAATAAATTTAGGCATATTTATGGGTTTTTTTTTTTTTGTAACATATGTCTATTTAGATGGCAGAACAAAGTGTCAGGATAGTTTCTTTGAGAAAATAATTCCTGGCCTCTAGCTTTGCAGCAATGTATTGGTGTACTTGAGCTGTAAAATGGGAGCTTAGAATAACCCTTGGGGCTCATGGTCACTGGACTGATAAAGCTCAATCACATCATTCAATCTGTAAGATAAAGTTTTGATCTACCCCAAGCCATTTTTTTTTTTATTGTTGGCTATCTAACTTCTACTGTCAAGTGCAAAGTTTGACAACTACACTTGGAAAAAAGGTTCCTTTATAAATAGGGTAATTTACGATAAAAAAATACAAGTATGGGAGCAAATTGGAAAATATTTGTTCTACATTGAAAACCTAGTATTATAGGTTAAACTATGGCTGGAGTTTTATAAGGAATAGACATAATCTATATTACCTGGGATTGTTAGAAAATATATGGCATAAAAATTAAAACAAATAAATGATCAATTATGGTTGCTTCAAACTTTATATGAATATATAGAAACCTACTATAATATAATTTTATCTATTATAATACTGGTTCTTAATTATAACTTTATTACTTCATACTAAGATAAAAATCTACTCTAATACTGGTTAGGACCAGACCATAGACAAAAGAAAATGAGAAAAATTTTTTTTGGTTCTTAATACTTCCAGCTCCTACTGACACCCTTATCCCTAAATACATGCCTCTCCATCCCCCTTTTCTTTAAGTGCCTCCTCTCACCTCACAGGGCCTCTCTTATCTCTCCCTTTAAAGAAGAAAATAGTCTACTAGAAATTAATTTACACAAAGGTGTTAGTGTTTCATGATTCAATACTTCCAGGAGTATTTGCAATTTAAAGGTAGATCCCAGGGAAAGGACCCCACTCTATTGTCACTGTCTTTTTGGTTATGCTTGGCATGAATTCTGTTTATACTCTCCCACTTCCATCTGTTCAAATATGTCTAACCTCAAGGCCCAAATCAGATGCTACATTCTCTTTGAAAATTTCTTTATTTAGTATTTTAAAAGTAATCTCTCTTTCCTCTATTTCTTATATCAATTCTTGATATGTTTCCTTAACATTCGTCACATTTTGACATATATTGTAGTCCTTGATCTTATTATACTTCAAATTCTTTGCGATCTCTCTGCATCCTCAGTGTATTGTGGAGATCACAGATTTGATCAATATTTTAAGAATAAGGTCCTACATGTATACTGAGGGTTCCACAAATAAAAGGCTTATGTGTAATGATACCTGTCATTGTGTCCCTTAAAGGGAGGCAGAATAGCCACTTCTAACTTCTCCTTCTACTCTTCTTCAAGAGAGATTTTAATTTCTGACAAGAAAAGAAGTTCGGACAGGAAGTCATTGTGGTCTCCTCAGAGAGAGGAATTATGGAACAAGGAGCATATCTATCACCATCAGATATTGTTTGGGGAATATGATCAGGCTTAATCTAATATATCATCATTTTCTCATTTTTGAAGCGGAAGGGGACCTCACACTCTATATCCATGATTAACTCATATTCCACCAGTTTCCTAATAAACAAATAGCAAAGAAACATTTATCTAAATTATAGCAAAACAGAAATCAAAGAAGGCATACATTAGAGAATATATACCAGACTATGCAAAGGCAGTGAGATAACTCAGTTCAAATAAGAGTTCCTTGATCTCACCCACAGGAAAAATCCCCAATGTCTCTCAAATAGCAAGCTGCATATGGTGAAATAAAGGGAACCTCCAGCTCCAACTCTTTATGTTTTTTCCCCAGAGTCTTTCTCTTCAGCAACCTGAAGTGCATTTGGGTTCTTCCATCTTCTTCCTCAAAGCTCCCCAAACAACTCTAAATTTCAACAATTCTGAAGGGAATTAGCACTTGCAGAATCTCAAGAAGCACTGGTAAAGGCTGAAGCTCTCTTGTCTATCCCCAACTTTGCCCTGCAGAGTAGCATGTTGATTTTCACCAATGAAGAGAAAGAAGCCCATACTGATGTATTTGGAGAAAGAGACAGACTTATATTAGTTAAATTAAATTGGATACGAGCTGTTACAAGAAAAGGGAAGCAATAAATACCAGTGTGTATTATTCTTTCAGTTTTAAATGTTTCTCCACAATCGAATATAAACTCAAAATTCAAGGCGCACCTTCTGTATCCTCAACACTGTTGAAGGGGAAAAAATCAACAAAAAAGGAGTTCTATTATTTAATAACTATTAAGTCATTAGCTTTTCTGATAATTATATATCTCATTTCACAAATGTTATTGTAATAATACTTGTACAGAGTCTTGCATGAATCAATGAGGCTTCTGTGGTGGAATGAAAAATACCTAATTCTTTTAGAGGCATGATCTGTGCTAGAAAAAAAAAATCCTCTTACCCACTATCAAAGTCCTGTTTTTGAGCTTCTTGAAGCTGCTCTGAAGTCTATTTCTGCTCATTCATTTCACAGCTGTCAGTTGGTGTGGTAATGGTACAGTAATTGTGCTAGTTCTTCATTAAAATGGCAGCCTGGTCCAGCCTGCTCCCTCTTTTTGTGTCAGATGTAGTTACTACAACTAAGTTTCAAGTTAGGGTCATTGATACAACATTCACATTCCACTTTTTTGACAAGCTTGGAAATAAATGGGTGATTGTTCTTTTTTCTTTTAATTTCCAGGTCTTTTTACCTGATATTTAAAATCCTCAAATAAATGACAACATGTTATTTTCTAAACCTATGTAACAGTATAAACACTCATTAAAACAAAGGGAGGGAAATTTTGCTGAAATTGGTGAAAAGTCTGAATTAAGACATTTTTTAGAAAAAAAAAAAAGCAGTTTGATTATTTTCAAGTGTCTGGAGGAGGTACCCTTAATACTTGCCTTAATTTCCTCCTACAAAGAATAAATAAGAAGCATTTGCAATTAAGATCCTAATTGTTTACATACAAGGAGCTGCTTCAAAACTGGCTAGTACAGCAGGCAAGCAGCTGCATATTCAAAAATAGCAAGGAAAAAAGCTGTCTGGAAACAGTTTCTTTGTCTTGATTCTTAGACTAAATATTAAACTAAATTATTACAATCCTATTTACACTACTCATTTAAGGTAACAAATACTTCCTCCACTCATTCACCCTGTGAAGGTAAACATCAGTTTGATTACAAAATATCTGATCATTACAAACAATTCCTATCTACTTATCAAAGCTCTCATGAGAATCTTTCTATTGTTATCTTTTTCTAACACTGAACATTGTCTCAGTAATTTTATAAGTACTATTCAAATGATCACAAATTACAAATGAATGAGGTATAAAATAATGCTTTTGCAATATCACTTTTAAGATAATAATAGCTGACATAGTATTTTACATAGCTCATCCCATTTGATTCCTACAGTTCTGCAAGATAAGTAATAATAAATATGCCATTAAATAAAATGATAAATATGAGGAAAATTTAATAGTTTAAGTGGCATATGCCATGTTTACCCAATAAATGTCAGCTCTTGGATGTGAACTCAAGTCACTCCACATTCAAAACCCAACAAACACTCTTTCCACTAAATGATGCTTTCTTGAACATGAAAAAAAAGCATTCATAATATTAGAGATGTTATGAAAATTAAAAAGAGTTCACATGTACATAATACCTTAAAGTTTTGCAAAGTGTTTTTGTTAGTCACCAGCTATCCATTTCACTTCCCAAACAATTTTCAAGACCTCTTGCCTCACCTGTAATCCACTTGCACTCCTTGCTAGATCCCTGTGTGTATACTCTTTTCTCATTAGAAGAGAGGCTCTTGAGGGCAAGAAATTTCTTCCTTTCTTGTATTTATATTCTTAGTGCTTAAGACAATTCCTGACCCAGAGTAAAGTATTTAATAAATTCTTTCATTTATTCATTCATTTTCCAATTTCATTTAATCTCCATCATAATCATCTAAGGTAAGTAGAATATTTATTGTCCTTGTGTAGATACAATAACTGAGAGTAGTGAAGTGATTCAAGATTTCAAATAGAATTTTATTAGTAACTCCAAACCTGTGATTTTCCCATTCCCCAGTAAATATACCAAAACATCTAGTCTGATTCTTAAAGTCTGAAAGTAATCCTAAATTCAAATATTCTATTTTTTCATAGGATCTGTGTCAAAAATGTTTTCTAAAATATGCTGGTGTTATAAATATTGCTCAATTATATCAAGTTAAAAACTAATTATCCTAGATTCAACTTTGAAAGTATATCTTATTATAAGAGTGAATTCAAAAGTCTAAAGAGGGATTGACAACTACATATGTGTATATATATATATATATATACCCACATCCATATGTATATATGTATATACAAAGACAGAAATGTGATTAGGAAGAAGAAGGATATCAACCTTGTTTCCAGCTTTAGGTTTCTTCAAGCACCTTTTCCCTTCCTATACTTTTATATGGAAGAAGAGAAAAATGTGGAATTAAGTAACTGGGGAATCTTAAACTTCACAGTCTTTATAAGACTAACAACTAGATTTTGTTTAGATATTGAAAATGAAATAGAAAACTACACAGTTATTAACCCTAGGTTAGAGAATGGCATCTAATAGAGACCCAGATAATGGGAACCAAAGAATCAGTATGGAAAATATGATGAATTTAAGAAAACTAGTTATTTACGGAAAGAGAAAGATAGAGAGACAGAGAGACAGAGACATAGAGAGACAGAGAGAAGGAAAAAGAGCATCTATTAGTCTGCCTGGTTTCAATTCCACAAAATAAGATACTCCTAACCAGGTTCCCCTGTATCTCCTCCACCTGCTTTCCTGCCTTCTTTTGTGTGCGTTCTCCCTCTTTAGATTGTAAGCTCCTTAAGGGCAGAGATTGTATTTATCATCATCATTATTATTAATTATTTCTCCAAAAGTTATCATAGTGTCTGGCATATACTGGGTACTTAATGAATGTTGATTGGATTACATCAGTTAGATAAAACTTTTAAGTTCTTACTATGTGCCAACTAGTGTGCTAAGCTCTGAGGATACAAATAAATGGAAACAAGACAGTCCCTGACATGATGTTTACATCCTAATGAAAGTAAACAGTACATAGAGAGACAAAGGAAAGTGGAGCATGGTAAAGAGACTGCAAGCAGTGGTAATACCAAGGAGCTTGGTTTCCAGAAAGTAAGGAAAAAGCCTCTTCGATCAGAACTAAGAGCCAGGGGTAGAATCCAAGTCTCTAATGGGATGAAGATGATCCAATCAAGGGAAGGAGACATCAGCAGTGGTCCTACACTATCCAAAGGAGAGCTGAGAAGCTAGGACAAAGAATTTTTGTTTACATGGTGGATATCTGTTTAAGAATTGATGATCTGGAGTTTATCAGTAGGAAAGCAAGCAGGATGGTAAAGGGCATCCAATCTATATTATATTAGATTTCTCTCCTTTGCCTAAGAAAGTTAAATAAATTGATCGGCTTTAAAAGCTTTGGTTTTGAGAGTCTGAGGACCTACAAAGTACCATGAATCAGAGCCTGCTGATGCACATCAGCTACCCCGATGCTGTACTGAATTAGTGTGAAATGTGTACAGTATTTGATAAGCTAACCATCTATTTTATTTAAAGCTTTATCTAGCATTCTTTTTTCCATTTTAATCATCTCATAAAGACTTCCTGTTTTCAGAATGACTTCACTCTTTTATTCTAATATGTCTTCTTAGCCAACTCTTTATTCTACTTACTTTATTCTACTTTTTCTAGTCCCACAAATATCATGCCTTTCCCTATCTCTTCCTGGTCAAGAAGTCTGAGAACAATGATAACTTCCAGACAAAGATTGTTTTTTTCTTTCTTTAGGGAAAATTTTAGGTCATGACTGACCTAAAATGCTATTCCTCTCATGATTCTATTGGGTTAAAACAAAGTTTGCTAGTTACAACTGGCTAATCCTAAATACTAGATCATTTGGTTCACCTTTATTTACATCTAGCTACCCAGTCATACAGTCAACTACAAAAACTACCTTACCATATTTTATGGTATAGCCATCCATTCTAGCCTTCCATGACTACAATACTTTTTCTCTACCAGAACCATTATTCTCAACCATGGACATAGACTTCTAAAATCCAAGTCTCTAGTCCCCAAGGAACTTAATTCATTTAACCTTGGGGCCCTTGCTCTAGGACCCAACTTACAGGATTGTTGAGTACAGACTAGACCTCTTAGCTTATTGTATCTATTGACTAGCCCCAGGCATTAAACCATGATTCATATCACATTCTGCCATCTAGTATTCCCTTTAGGCTATCTTACCATCTGGTTTGCATTGCCTCTTACCTATCCCCCAGAGACCAAAAAGTATAGTGGAAAATGTACTGGATTTAAGGGTAGAGGACTCTGGTTCAAATCAAAGTTTGCTCATTTATTTCCTGTATGACCTAGGATCTTGAGAAACTCTTGAAATCTCTTTAGCCTCAATTCTCTTGTAAAATGTAGTATTTGGGTCACATGGTGTCTGAATTCACTTCAATATTTAATGTATTATTTCTGTCCCCATTTTTCAATTAAAATAGCCAATTATCAAGGTGTGTTGATGAATTTTTGGAAGATCTTGTCAAGTTCTTCATTGAATTATTATTTTAATTTACATATAGTAAATAATCACATAATAATGAATCTCAATCACAGGTCTAGTGGAGAAGAATGACTATCATATGTAATTGACCACATTATAATATTCATTTATCAGTGCATCTATTTTGAGTAAACCCTGCAAATGAACTAGCAATTGGCCCCATAAGTAATCAAGAAGAAGAAAGCAAACTAAACTTCTTTTGCAAAAGTTCTTTTAATGAAACTAGGTTTTTCTCTAATAAAAGAAATATTTTTAATGCTGATAAATTTTAGATAATGTAAAGAATACATGATCAAACTTTTTATGTAAGATAGAATTTATGATAAAAATATTTTGTTTTATTGAGGAGGAAACATTCTGAAGTAGTTGATTATAAAAATAACTACATTACAAACACCTAGAAAAGGAAATAATTATTACAAAGAGTTAAGTTACTATGGCTTCATCAGGAAAAGGTCATGACAGACTAATTTTATTCCAAGGCTATAAATCAGAGAACCTTTTCAATGGTATTTGGCATAGAGTGGTGTACTGGGCCTGAGGCTAGTACTAGATAAGGTAAAAGGTCATCAATTGGAGTTCAGAGCCAAGTTGACAATAACCCTTTCTTTAGAAAATGCTAGCAAAGTTATTGAAAACACAGATTAGGGATGGGTTACTCTACTCAAATCCTAGAAATCTGACTCAGGCTTCCTCACCTATACCTTTAATTTGTATGACCCAAATGGCTAGTAAAACATGGATGTATTGCATTTGAGAATTGATGGAGTATTTTTTAATGATCAACCATCTTTTCAATAATAGTATTCTCCCAGTGATACTATAAGATTGAAATTCATGAAACATTTCAACAGAAGCACAATTTGTGGGTGGTAGCAAAATGCCAAAAGATAGCAGATGGATAGTTAAATGTGACACTGAAGAAAACTTTATTCTCCTAAACAGACCTATTACTGAATATATACTGGGGGCAGCTAGTTGGTATAGTGAAGAAAGCACCAGCTCTGAAGTCAGGAAGACCTGAGTTCAAATGTGACTTCAGACACTTAACACTTCCTTGCTATGTGACCCTAGGCAAGTCACTTAATCCCAATTGCCTCAGCAAGGAAGGAAAGAGAAAGAAAGAAAGAAAAAAGAAAGAAAGGGAAAGAGAGAGAAGGGAGGAAGGGAAGAAGGAAGGGAGGAAGGAAACAAACACATGGAAGGACATGGAAATGAACTTTATAGGATGAGAAGGTATGAACTGATGGTTATCTGAAACATCAGATGAAGTATCCACATCCTTAGGGTATCATCTGGACCATGCTATCTGATGCTGAAGATAGAGCTTCTTATCTTAAAGATGAAGCAATTGAGGCCCATTGGATTTAAGTTTTTTGTCAAAGTCACAGCAGTAAAAAACTCTAAAAGTGAAAATTTAGCCTAGGTGCTCTGACTCTAAATCTGGAGTTCTATCCATTATGTCAGGCTGCTTCAATGTAGGTGAACATTTGTGCTATGATCATCAAAGATGTATGTGCAATCTGTTCAATGCTCAGTCACTTTTACCAATTTTTAGTCTATATTGTGTTGACCCATTACAAGGCATGTTGTTCAATTGTTTCAATTATGTCTTATTCTTCAGGATTCTTTGTAGGGTTTTCCTAGCAAAGATATTGGAATGATTTGTCATTTTCTTCTCCATCTTATTTTACAGATGATGAACCAAGGCAAACAGGATTAAGTGACTTGCCATAGCTAGAAAGTGTCTAAGGTCAAACTTGAACTCAGGAAAATATCTTCCTGACTCCAGGTATTCTATGCCCTATATGCCACCCCTTTACAAGGCATAATTATTTGCTTTATTGCTAATGTCTATTAAAACATGGAATTGAAAGTTAATAATTTCTTTTGAAGATTTGTTTTCCCCTCTAAAGATCTGGTCTAACCAACTGGGTTGCTTTTTTTAGATTTGCCTTTTAGATGCCTTTTAGATTTAAAAATATTATTTTGACCAGGATAATAAGTTCTGATCAACAAAAAGTCAAAAATAGGCCTTGGATTACCTTGTCCAAGACAAGTAAGATTTAGGGCTGTTCAAAAAGTTTGTTTTAATTTGAAAATAAAGTTTTAGGCAAATTTCTTTTTGCCTTTGTTCAATTATCTGGATAGATTGCTTAAAACAAAACAAAACAAAAAAACCCAACAACAACAAAAAAATCCCAAAAACTTTTATAGGTACTCATGGGATTCTAAAGGAACTTTGTATTTTCCCAGAAGATAAAGTGATCAACTCAGCAGTAGAATAGTGTACAAAAGCAGCTTCACATTGAATATCTACTTGCAAGTTTCACTTTGTTAGTTTTCATAGCCTGTTAGGTTTAATGTCAGGTTCATCATATGAATTGGGGGAACAAGATCAGCACTTGGGCTCCAAACATCTTCCCTATTATTATCGCTCCATTTGCTTTGGTGATTATTCTATACCCTAGCATGCTTACTTATGGCCAGGACAAACAGAAGTTGGTAGGGAATTTCTGCATTTTCCACAGAGAGAAAACATGAAAATCAAAGAAAAACCATGCTAATTAAAAAGCACACCTATTAGTGAAATGAGTCTAAACCACAGGCCTAAGTTGACTATGACAAGCTCCTACAGCTTTTATTCTCCAAACCAAGAAGTCTCTCCTACACAAGTTTTGTTGAGAAGCAGCTTGACTTTAGTGGAGTGCTTGTTTTAGACCTGGGTTCAAATCTCATAACGTAATGGCCTTGTGACCTGTAAATGTCAATTTATGATCAGAAATAAGTAAATTTCCTTTTGAGAAAAACTCCAAAAACTAACTCTACCCAGATTATCATTTAAAAAATGTATTTTAGTATCTATCTATGACAACTAACAACTAAAATACATGTATATTTTCAAAAGAAAAATGACCTAGAAAGAAAGGTTAAATGCGTGGAGTCCAATAAGTCATTTGTCTACTGACCAGCACATTAAAGAAAATTTGTTTGATGTGTCTGTTTTCTACAGCAATGTATTTTGCAATGTCCTTGTTAACAAAACCAAGAACTCTTAAATGAGAAGAATAGGGAGTGTAAAGAAACTCTTTGTTACAGAGAACAAAATAAATACATTACAATACTCAAATAATAACTATAAACTCATAAAATATGTTGCTTTTTCTAGTTCCTATTATAAATGGGGGAAGGAAAGAGGCCTGTAAAATTTGTATGTCATTATTCCAAATCTTTTTTGGAAATATTTTAGATAGAAATCCTAAATAAATAAAATACTTCTGACAAATAAAAGTCGTATAGCCAACTTTGATCTGCTTTTCCTCCAAATAAACAGAAGATTCTGACTTCAGTTTCATTCACCTTCAAATTCAACATCTGGACAAAGTCTTTATCACTGATTAAAATAATAGCAATAGCAATAGAATAGCATCTGCAATTACACTGTTTAGGATAAAATTACAAGGGCTATCAATCTTTAAGCTTCAGGGCATGAGCTGATCACCAGCTGGGGTGAGAAATAAATTTCTACCTATTGTGTACCACTGCAAAATTAGGTGCATTATATGTTTTAATCCCTCTGAAACATCTGGCACTGGTCACTGTCAAAGAATATTGGACAACATGGGGCCCTGGTTGGTTCCACTATGGAAACTACTAATGTGTTTTAATAAAGGTAACACTAAAAGTTTCAAGAGATTGGGGAAAAAGTATTAAATTCTTTATTCTGAGAAATTCCATCTATTCTAATTCTAATTTCTAGTGGTAGACATGGAGGTTATATAGAACATGATAAATTCATAAGATGTCAAATATGTGGGATCAAGTCATTTCCTACAATATAGAAGTCGACATCATATCTGACAGTATACAAGCAGTTTCTAAAGACAAAGTAATCATTTATTACTCATGGATCCTGAAATATCAAAGAAATCTAACAGGGAAAAAGATGCACAAAGCAAATGGTATTTCACCCAGTATTCTCCTTTCCTTCCCCAGTGAGAGCCAATTTAGTTTTACCTTAGCCTGGAAGAATATCTGTCCTCAAAATAAAAGCTTTGGAAGAACCATTCCAATCTTTGATTTTGGGTGAATAATAAAGAGAAAATTTAAAAAGGTTCAGATAAAGGAGTGATGGTTAGGGAGTACAATCTCTGTAGGTTACAGGTAGCAAGGGGGCATCATGAAAGCTCTGAACATGAGGCTTGGTAAAATAGGAGAAATAAAAGAACATAATGTTGAAAGTGAGATGGTAATTCACTAAATGTCTATTTAATATGAAATAATGTAGGCACATCAGATCTTAAACTAAAACATGGAAATAAGAAACATGAGATCCCAAAGATTTAGTAAATCTGAATAAAATTTTTGAGACTCCCTTTATACCAGAGAAGAAATCTGATTTTTTTTCTTTTATGGGATGTTAAATATAAAATTGAGGTTGATAATTATTATACTAACTATACTATACTATACTATACTATACTATACTATACTATACTATACTATACAAAACTATATCTGAATTTAATGCATGTCTGAGTTTCTAAACTTTCTGTGTTTTCTGTTGGTCTTCATGGGTCACTTGTGGCTTCCACAAAATTCCCTCAAAATTCTCATTTGATTTCTTATGCCAACCCTGTGATATAGTGAAACTGCTCTGGGGGTGGTGACTGGGGAAAGTCACAATTTAGAATTTAGAAGGGATAACCATATAAGTCAGTAATTATCAAAACTATATAGTACTGGCTAAGAAAAAGAAAGGCAGACCAACGCAACAGAGTAGACATAGAATTTACAACACATAAATTTAATAATCTTATATTTGACAAGTATAAAAACTTAAGATGTGAGGATGAAAATTCATTTGGTAAGAATTGTTGGGAAAAATGGAAAGCAGTATGGCAGAAATCAGGCATAGACCTTTATCTTATACCATTTGCCAAAGTGAGGTCAAAATGAAAACATAACCAAGATATAAAGAGAGATATAATACAAGAAAATTAGAAGACCATGGAACATATTATTTATCAGACTATGGATAGGTTACCAATTTATGAACAAAGTTATGTAAGATAATTTCAGTTACATTAAACTTAAAAGTTTTTGTACACTTTGCAAATTTTATAGCATTGTCAATGCCAGAAATCAATATCACCACTATCATCATTATTCTCATTCTCCGCAGCATCTTCGGTTTTTCCTGGGACCAAAAGTGTTTGGTTTACTTCTAAAATTATCCTCATATCTAAAATTGGTATCAAATTGGCCTGGTATCTTAAGATTCTTTGGACTTGGCGTTAGTCTGGCTTCTTATGGTTATTCTAGTCTCAGGAGTTTGGATTTTTGATTTATTTGTTTTGTTTTATGTCATTCTGCTCTTCTTCAAATGTTATATAGTTCCTGAATCTCTCTCTCAGGCTGGAGCACAAGCCCTTGGACTCAGATTCATCCTATCTCACACCACCTTGGTGACAGACTCTCCTCCATTTTTCTCCACTGAAACCAAGACTCTGGAAGGCCTCTAAGAAAGCTGCCCAGGCAAGGAGACAATAAAGACTTTTGGACTTTAACCCTTGGCTATTCGTGGTGATTACTGAACTGAAACAAAGGCTGTTCCCAGAGACCCCCAAAGACCACAAGAAAACTAAACCAGAGAACATTACAGAAAGAGAGAGAGACAGAGAGACAGAGAGAGAGACTCCTCTAACACTTTGGCACTCTACAGGGAATTTATGGAAAGATATAAACAAGAATCACTCAGAATGAGAAAATGTGTAATAGATTGATTTTATACAAGTTAAGGGAAAATTCACATCAATGCTAATGAAACCCATAAATAATAATGTGTATATATAGTTTTATAATACTGATGTTTTTTATAAGTTTTTATAAGACTATTAGTCTGGACCTTATCTTACCAAAAATGAGACTTCCATGCTACTTCCTGGTGATCTCTATATCACATCACCACTCTACCTACTTCTTTTTTTAAATTCCCTTTATGTTCTATCTCCCACTGTTAGAATTTTTTTAATTGCTAAAAGATATTGAAAATATTTTAAATAATACTTTGTATACAAATACAACTTTGTAAACTTAATGTTTATTATAACTGAACTGAATGTATAAATATGAACTATTTCTTTATAGCTCTCTGCTGATAGGGCTAATCATTCCTCCAGATTCTTAATGTAGATGGTTTACTCTATAATCTCTAGGAGTGAAAGTGTCATAAATTTATAATTTTTGGAAACTAATTTGGATTAAGTCCAGGTGAACAGCGTAGAACTTTAAGTAGCAAGATGGCAGAACTAAACAGTCCTTGTGGGAGGAGAGGATTATGGGAGTAATTTTAAATTGAATTTTGTGTTGAATAGCACATTACAAATTCTAGCTACTAAATAAATGTTTGGTTAATTTAATTAAACTTATGCAATACTGTAAATTTTCATCCTCAAACTTCTTTTATCTAGTAAAGAATATGGATGTCTTTAATCTTTCCTTATAAGTCCTGAACCTCAACTTTTAATTGTCATAATTGTCTAATCTACTAAATTCATATACTGCTTGAGTTATAAAGCCTAAAACTGACTAAATCAATATAATACACACATGAAAGATTATTCTCATATATATATTTTTATATACATATATATCCCCATATACATGTATTACACATCGTCATATATTTTCTTTTTTTCCTAGCATCATTTCATTGCTCACAATGAGTCATAAGAAAGGCAGTGTGGCAAAATATGAAAAGCTCTAAACACAGAGTAAAGAAGCCTGATGAACTTGATTCTACTTATTAAAAGTCATGAAGAAGATAGAGTAAGACATCATTTCTGGCCTGATATATTTCAGTTTCCTTAAATATATAATGATTATATAATAATATTTGCCTTACCTACAGAATATGGTAGTTATGAAGATTAAATGAAATAATAGATGTGAGAGTTCTTTGAAAACTGCAAGTTGTTGCATATATATTACATTCTTATTATATTATTTTGCTTTTTTCTCATACCCAGTAATTACGTATTTTTATCTGTGTAATATAGTTTCCCTCCATAAGGAGTATTGCTCAAGTCCAAATTAATTCTGAAAATTGCCATTTAAATACTGATAGGATTGTAGCAAAAAGAAGTTCCAATCTTCATCAAAGTAGACCTTGACAGAGACAACTTTAAGAGAAACTTACAATAAATTCCTCATTTGATCCTAAGAAAAGTAAGAGATTATCATAACATTGTAATAGAATAAATGTTCTTTTTCTAAAAGAATGTAAGTTCCTTTGGAAAAGGAATATTCGACTTTTATTTTTTTGTTCCCAGATCTTAGGGTACACTTGGCACAAAATAAGCATTTAATAAGTGCTTTGTCAAATTGTGCTAAAATGTATCTGCTATGAGCCATTTTCCCCAAAGTAACTCTATGTAGTTTAACTTTATTGGATCATCTGGGATTATTAGTAATATGATTAATTAACACAAAAAAAATCTTGTTTAGCCAAAAGCATTAGTCATTGCTTTGGTCTTTGGACAAAGATTTCACATTTAAGCCTCCAACAATTTAATGTATTTTTATAAAATGGAATGTTTTTTTTTTTTTTAACCAAGTTTTGCTGTTTAGTTCTATCACTATACTCCCATTACTGTGGAGTCATAGGACAAAATTTTCATTTTAAATTACTTTTATTTGTATCATGGATTACTCCTATTGGCCAGTCAGTGATAAGCCTTTCTGGATTTATTTGTTCTGATCTTCAGAAAATAAATACAGTCTGTCTGTGGAACTTTACTTGAGCATAATCAGTTAGGCAAAAGTCTGCTAGAGTTGTGTTCTTCCTGCATAACTTTTTAGATTTACTTGTGATGAGTTTAGATTATTCCCAGAAGGAGAGTCTATATAGTATGGCTTATAAAATAAATCAAATCTTCCGGATACATCAGTCTATAATGTCAAGCCTACATTATAGGTTTCTGGGAGACTGAAAAATATGAATCAGGATGGGAGTGGAGCAAAGCAATTTATGCCATCCTGCTGTCTCCTCAGGATTCTGTCATAGGGAAACTAAGATGATCTGCAAAAACTTCTAGGAGGATTAATTAATTAATTTTTCTGCTAAGGTATAGGGTGGCAGAAGTGGAGAAAAGAAGATGCTCAATGAGTTTCTCTGGAAGAAATCTAATAAGAACAGATGTTCTTAACTTTTTTGTGAGTCATAGAACTCCTTGGCTAAGGAATTCAATCTCAGAATGTGTTTAACTATGTAAAATGATAAAATCACAAGGAAAACCAATTATATCAAAATAAAGTTATTGATTTTTCTAAGTTCATGGACTACAAGTTAAGAGCACTTGGGATACTATAATGTAAATCAACCCTATATTTACTTTCTAGAATGGTTCCAAACTCCTGTAGAAGTGTAGAACCAATCTTCTCCCCTAGGAATCCCTCAGAATATGATCTTAAGAGTGAATTTCTAGTAGCAAGCTATGGGCCTATTGCTGAATTAGGATCTCACAACTTTTAAGAAGTTAGAAGGTTCCTTAGGATTTAAGATTTAGACTTTGGGACACCACCATCAGATTTTTTTTTTAAAGCATAAAAACACTGATGCAAAAGTATGAGAGAAAATAAGGAGACATTTTGGCACAGTGTTAATTGATATTTTCCAGTCACAAAAATGCCCTACTAGACCATTACAATATTCCATCTATAATACTGGTACAATTTTGTTTGTGATGTCAACTTTAAGAGAGTAGGAATGTTTTATTTTAAAAAAAAATTTCCTTCGAATATCATTGAGACTTAAAATTGGCTAATCTAGTCATCTGATACCACATCACAAGTAAATCTGAGTTCTCAAAGGTTATGCAGGAAACTGTAGCATGCTTTTGCCAAACTGAATATGTCCCAGATACAGACTATGCTTATTTTTTTGAAGATTAGAACAAATAAAGCCAAAAAGGCTTATTGCAGACTGGCCAATAGGGGTGCATGGTAATCCATGATACAAACAAAAGTAATGCAAAATGAAAATTTTATCTTAGAACTCCACAATAATGAGGATAAAGTGATAGAACCACTCCATCTTATATAAATAAAATTTAATTGTTGGAGACTGAAATGTGAAATCTTTGTCCAATGACCAACTCATTTATATGCTATTAAGCTATATTGATATTAACATTTTCTATGTAGATAAACCAGGAGGTATACAGATTGCAATTACATATAAAGATGTAAATTAAACAGAATGTCCTTGGAGAGGAGAATAAAGAAGTTGGCAAAATTAGTTTCATCAAGGCAGCCAGAATCATAATTTCATGTGATAATTTTCCATCTTGCCTTAGAGAGGACTCAAAGTGAAGATAAGAAAAAGATCACTATAAAGATAATTTCAGTGTATGTGTCAACATCTATTGCCAAGGATTAAAAAGTAAACAAAATCTTAAATGACTTGACAAGAGCCTTCAAACTGAGTTAACCAATGCATAGTTTGATATGTTGTGACTTCAATATGAAAATGAATACAAGAAAAATTGCCCAAAAATTTTCTAATTTTTCATTATTAAAGAATCAAAAATTTTAAGGGATTATAGTGTACTCAAAACTTCCTATCTTCTTATTATAAATACCTTTTCAAAAAATGAGCACTGAAAACTGCTATGAACATTGTGAAACAAAATAAAATGGGGCTCTATGCTAATTTTTTTTTAAATGATGATACATGGAAAGAGAAATGTTTACATAAACTATTATATCTGACCTTAACTATTGGGGAAAAGAGAAAATTAACATACATTTTTTAAAAGATAAAGATGAGAAGATAGCATATGTAATTATATCAACAACTCTTGGTTCTAAAAAAAAAATGACTTTTGTTATTTCCATTCCTTAGAGAAGTTTAATTGATATATAAGAGTGAAGGTCAAAAAATACCAGAAATTGTCTCAGCTAGAAAACATTAAGTTTTACCAAGTAAAAAGATGCGTAACATTAATAGACAACTATGTGACATGCCTAAGAGATAAAAGAAAGGCAAAAACATACATTCTGCCTTCAAGATGGTCATATTCTAAGGAGGGAGACAACATACAAAAAATCCATATACATGATTGTAGGGCATATGTAAGAAGAATGAAAAGGTGGGGTGGTTATGAAAAGTCTTAAATGCCAAATAGAGGAATTTAAATTTAATTTGGAGGTAATAGGGAGCTATTGGAAGCTTAATGATATGATCAAATCTGATATGGTCAAACCTCTGATTAAAAAAAGATTTCTTTGGCAACCAAGTAGAGAAGGAGAGACTTGGTCAGAGAGATCAACTGGAAGGCTACTGAAAGAATTCAGATGAAAAATGCTCCCCACCAAATGGTGGCTGTGTGATTAAAAAGGATAGGTCATATCTAAGATGTGTTGAATGTAGAAATAATAAGATAAAGATATTTGCCACTACATAATTCCAGTGATGAATAATGTACAAAGATCAACCTATTTATTCATTGTGAAGCTCACAAAATATTTTATTCTCTTTTGAGCCTCACTGAAACTAGGAGAGGTTAATTGTCTTGATCATACAGTTCTCATCATTGAAAGCCCAGATCCAAGGAACTGCCAAAGCAAAGAAGTATTTTTCCCTATTCCCTTATAACCTAGGAGGAGTATTAAGACATAATCTAAGTTTTTCATTTGTTGTCGTACATTCTCACTCTATTGTTGATTCATTTCTTTTTTGCATCATATAGAGTTCCAATACCCCTTTTTATATCACTTCTTATACACAGGTTGTTACTGACAACATGCTATAAACCTCCTGATGCCTAAGAGACTTGCATTTCAAGTCACTTAACTTGTCAAACTTCAAGTTTCCTCATCTGTAAAATGGGGATAATAACCTATCTCATAGGGCTGTTGTGAGAACCAAATGAATTAGCATGTGTAATGCATGTTACAAACAAAGTACTGCATAAAAAATGCAAGTGGTGATGGTGGTGGTAGTAGTAGTAGTAGGGGAGGAGGAGGTGATAGTAGTAATAGTAGTAGTAGTAATAAAAATAGAGTAGAGCAGAAGGAAGAGAAGTAATTTTAATTCTTCTGAAGTAGTGATGTTCCTTAACTCTGAGCTATAGAAGCAGTAATAGTATTAGCAGTAATTTAAATTCTTCTGAAATAGTAATGTTCCATAATTCTGAGCCATTGCAACAGCAGCAGCAACAGCAGCAGTAGTAGTAATTTTAATTTTTCTGAAGTAGTGATGTTCTTTAACTCTGAGTTATAGCAGCAGTGGTAGTAGTAGTAGTGGTGGTAGTGGAAGCAGTAGAAAGTAGTGATGCTCCATAACTTATCCATAATAGTAATAGTAGTAGTAATTTTAATTCTTCTGAAGTAGTTATATTCCATAATTCTGAGTCATACATCATGACTAGGAGAACAGAAAGATTTAAAAATTTGACTTTCTTGGTGATGGACTATCCAGTATCAATGAGGGCATATGAGTTCTCAATCATACTTAACATTATTCATAAAAAGGTTTTATGCCCTACATAGCATGTCCCGCTTAAAAGAAGAGCCATTCACTATATTTCTAAAAATAGTTCTTTAATGATATGAGAGAATAAGTGAGCATTTCAATGGAAGAAGACAAAGAATACTAGAAGTAACAGAGGACTAGGAGTTAAGAGATCTTGTCTCTATTTTTGATTCTGTCATTACTTTGGTGTGTCAAGTCTCTTAGCATTGGTGGACCTCAGTTTCTCATTCTGTAAAATGAACCCTTTGAATTAGCTAATCTCTATGAGTCCTTCCAGATCCTATTTCAACAAATAAGATTACATTTATATCAAATATCCTTAACAAAAAAGGGAACTGCATGTAGGCTACTCCTTAAGAGTGTTGTCCAGAAGATAAAGTATACAATGAATGTCTTAGCCTTCAATAATGTCTGCAGAAAACTTATCAAGTATACAGACATTCCCTCCCCAATCCATAGGTAAACACAATCTACCACATTTACTGTATCATGATGGGATTTAAAGTCAAATAAAATGCATCTAAAACCTGCATTTTACAACAAAGGGAACTATATTTTTCCTAATAAATTTTAAAAGAAACAACCCTATTCAATGAGTGAGCAGTAATGTTGTTAGGATGGAACTCTTTATTTCTAAGCTTAACTCATCTCTATTATCTGACCCAGAGAATTTGAGTAGACTCATACTGAGTGAGTAGATTTAACTGACTCCTTAATTACCCTAATTATCTTATTATTTTGAGGTCATTTTCAGGTGACTTTATTATTTCTTTCAAGTGAGTCTCAATATTCTGGGAAAGAGTCTTTCAAAAAGTGTATCAAACTTTTAATTAAATTTCTCAGAGGCTTGGTCTGTGGAAGCAACTTCAATTTTAGGTGAACTTGAAACATAATGGAGGACACAGAATTGAAGATAGAGTAAAAAATTAAAAGCATAAATAACTGTTAAGATCTGAGTTCAAATATAAATTTTGCAACAAACATTTCAGGTGCAAAAAGCAGACAGCATTATTACATTAAAACATATTTTGGGGTCTAATACATTATCCATTTCTCATCTTAGGACTCTAGACAATTCCCTAAGGCTGTCAGTTGCAGAGATACAGACTTGTCTTGGTAGAAAGCATTCCCTCATGTGATAGTGTCTTATACCAATGAAATTAGAGTTCAAGTCTCAATCTCTATTATTATCCTTGAGGCTCATATAAGGATTTTGGTCTTTGCTTTCAAAGACACACTCATTCAGAAATTAACTTTTACTGGAAGAGAAAAAGTGATCTGATCTTAGAATCAGAATTCAACTTAGGAAGAATTCCTTTCATTTCATTTATCACCAGTGGGATGAACTCTGCCTCTTTTCTGATATCAGAACCTTCAAGAACAGATGGAAGCCTCTACTTTGTTAGATCATTTAGAAATATTGAAATAAACAATTTAGAACTCCACATGATGTTTGCTTGTTTTTTATTGGTCATGGTACCATCAAATGGGAGAAAATCAGAATGATTTTCATTATGTGTGAAACAGAATACTTCTGGGACAGAGTTGAATCAGAACCTGGTGTAGCATATATAATTGATGTTATACTGCTTGCCTTCTCAATAGGTGGGGAAGGGAAAAGAGGGAGATTCAAATTTCAAACTCAAAAAAAATTTTTTTAATTAATATAAATGTTTAACATATATCGGATTATTTGCTATCTAGGGAAGGAAGGAGGGGAAAGAAAGGGGAGAAAATCTGGAGCACAAGGTTTTGCAACAAGATGTTGAAAACTATCTTTGCATATATTTTGAAAATAAAATGATATTATTTAAATAAATAAAATTAATGTAAAAGTAAATTTAAAATAATTTATAAAAAGAACCTTTAATAGGTTCACATTGATGAGAGAATTATATGTGTTTATAGATTGAAGTTGCAGATTTACCTGAAGTGAGACTTCAAAGTTTCACAGATATGACATATGTGACATGTGACTCACACGACATCAATTTAACTGTTCCCTGTTTATCATCCAATAAGCATTTATTAAGCACCTACTCCTTTGTCAGACACCCCTAAACTGATTACTAAAGTGCTCAGTTCTTAAAGACTACTGTGTGGAGCCAATTGGAAATGCTAATAAAGCATCAGACTTCTCCTTACTGCCTATTAAATTGATTTAAATAACAATCATTTAATTTCATGCTACTTCTTTGTTCAGTAGTTGCATGCCGAATTACTATGTTTACTCACGATAGTTTTTCTTAGAGATACATTTGAGGTGTTGTTGAACATCATTTTGTGCAATAATTTTGTGTTTGAGAACTTCGAACACTATTATTAAAATCTACCAAATCCTACTTAAATATTAGCTTCTTCACACAAATTTGAGATCAAATTCATTAAGAAGATTTTGTTTTCTGTGTTTAAAAGCTAGAAAAGAAAAATGTGATATTGATGGGACAATAATGAAAATATTTGCGAAAGGAAATATAGTAAAATCCTAAATTGTCATTAATGTAAAAAGCATTTTTGAAAAAAATCTCAGAAAATTATTTCTAAACTATCTCAGGTTACCAACCATTTTCATCTTTGTTAATAATCCCTTAGAATTAAATATAGCCTTATATCTATTATCAAGAGAGTTTTCCTAGATTGACAGAATGATGCCTTAATATAATCTTTATAAAATCCAGGGTCATAAGGGCCTTACTATTAGATCACTGACTATCTCTTAAGTAGCTAAGGAGAAATTTTTCAGTCTTCTCCAAGTATCTGTCAAATTTCTAGTCCAAAATCTAACTAGATTACTAATGAATTGTAAATTTGTCAAATATTCTGACCCCATCATCTAAAACATTAAGGAAAAGAGTAAGAATAGTAAGAGGAACCAAAGCAAGATCCAAAGATGAAGTTAAAAACCTTTGGATGGAGAGGAAACCTTCTGAATTATTCTTAATCCTACTCCAATCATCTCCAAAATGACAAAGACCATTCTACTCAAACCAGAATTGTAATTACTTTGAATATTGATTGTTCTCCCTTCTCTTGACTTAATACATCCCCCTAGGTTCTAGGTTTATCCCTGTGAAGTTATGGGCAATGTCAACTCCTGTTGCATTTTAGTTGAAGACTTTATTCCATTTTGAGGGCAAAGAGAAATGCATTATCCTAGGCCACAAAAGGTTTCATACAAAAGAGTTGAAGAAAATGGAAACCAGCACCATTTAAGGAAATCAGCAAATAAATTACAAAAACTGTCCATTTGCCTGTCCCTTTTAATCTTACTGTCGTATTCAAACTATTGGGCATGTAACTGAATATCTCAACTGTACCTGAAGACATAATGGAGCGTGTCTCTGCAGTAAAACCGAACGGCACTAAACTGATGAGTTTAACCCAGCAGAAAGAGCGGCTGTAAACATGACAAATGCCTGCTATTGATTTCAGGTTTAATTACTCTGTGCAGCACTGACAAAGCCCATCAGATGTTGTTGTGAAGTGTAAATGGAACAAACTACACTTCACTGCCCAGAGGAAACTGATTGTGTCTGCAGTTTGCATTGTTTACTTTATCCTCCGTAAACTTCAGCCTTGATCAAATTAACAAGTGCTACTAACCTCCAACAAACTACAATGCACTATGGTTTTACAGCGACAGCCTTGGAACAATAGTTCAGCCGCAATTCATTGATAACAAATGTCAGGCTAATGACAGCATAATGGCTGCAGAGAAGCTTCTTTTACCAGGACCAGCTGCCCTTCCTTCTGTGGACATTTTGGAACACTCTCTCCTCAACCTACTTGGGTCTCTTCAGGGAGGGGAGAAGCTATCTTCCTTAAAGCATTCATTTGCGTGGAGAACTTTAGCCTCTGAGAAACATCTTATTCTGCACAAAGTCTTTCAGCAGGAAGATCACTAAGGATGTAATTATTTGGTTCCTGGTTTTTGATGTTTGGCCTTGAAAGAAAATCCTAAGGAATTGTACCTGGTTTTCTGTTCATGTCTTACTAACTATTTTTAAGTGTACAGAGTACGATACCTATACACAAAAGGGAAAGATTTCAGAAACTTCAACTAGTATTTAAGGATGTCTATTTCAATCACAGACAGAGAATTTATTCAAATATTGAATCAAGTCCCCCATGATGAGATTTTGTAATCATGGTTTAAAAGAAACATTATTTCTTTTGTTGTAACATAATGATAAGTTTAAAATCTAAGAAATATCTATTTCGATACAACTGATTATTTTTGTCTTGTTTACCAAACTGATCAACAAAAATATATTCATTTAGTTTTTGGCCTTATTTGATTTTCAGCAAATGTCCTGAGAAATTGTACTTGCATATTGAGTAATGTCTTATTAGTTTTGTTCACCTTTTTTTGAGTTGTAGGATCTATGGTCTAAGTACAAAGAAGATATGTTTCTACCTACTCCTCTTCTTCTCAATATAAATTAATCCTACTCCTCCTCTTCTTTTCAATATATATTAATCCTACTCCAATCATCTCCAAAATGACACCACTTCTCTCAATATCTTCTCAATAATGTTTTTCAATCACTGGTTTACTTAAATATTGACTCAAGACCCTGAAGTCAAAGAAATCACACTATGGGTAAAAAAGTACAACATTTTTTTTCTTAAATTACTCATTTTCAGCAATAACTTTAGATTCCAAAAAAAGATCTAACCCCTCACCTTTTTTTTAATCTGAATAATCACTAAGAATATAATTATCTCATGTTTAGCTTTGAATATTTGGATTTGTGAGAAAGATCTTAAGAAACTGTATCTGATTTTGAAATCATATCTTGTTAACTTTTCTCAACCTTCTTTTAGGTATATGAGATACAGTGACTAAGCATGATATAAATGCTCTTCAAAACCTCTACCTTCCTTCCATTCAACTATGTCTTTCAATCATTGGTCTACTAAAAGACTGCCTCAAGGCCATGGAATTAATGAGACTTCACAACACTAACACCCCCCCCCCAAGTCCCTTAAATTGAGAGAGAAATTAAAATGCAACTAAGCAGTAGCATGAACGAGAACAAGTTTTAGATTTTGCAAAATTATGGGAAGGTCAGAGAGGATCTTTCCAAAGACAAAATACCATCAAATGGCATTTATGGAGCTTCTGAATGTGCTAGGAAATGAACCAACATGAACTGTAGAGATTTATTTCCTTTTATATTGATAGTAGCACATATCTACAGTTGAAATGTAATAAGATGCCCTCTTCTCAGCTTCCTCACTCCCTACTTTATTCTATCCAAACTTTCAAATTTGCTGATTTATGGAAATTTTGTAAGGAAACTTAAAAGTTCATCTAGTTGAATTTTTAATTGAAGCATGAATCCTTCTTATAATAATATACTTGCAGCCTTATTTTTGCCATTAAAAAAAGATACAGTAAACATTTTAGATTGAGGAAAAACTATTAAGAGGCTGCTCATGCCTTATCCAATTTATTGTTCCGATTCTTTGCTTAAGATATTGATCATTTAATACCCCCAAAGTCTCTCTAATTTTAGACATATCACTTATGTATTTACATATATGTATATATACTTATAATACATATATTTGCATATATATATTTATGCTTTATCTGATTCTCTTTTTCTAATCTGTTTATCAACAGATATTGTATTGTATTTATACATTCTATGGTCTACTCATATGATTTAGACCACTGGCTAACATTAATTGATCCCATATTCTCAGTTCTGCCTAAATTTTCCCCTTTGAGAATCTTTAATTTTTACTCACAGCTAATTTTCTATTGGCCCTAATACTTTCAGTTTATATTACATTAAGTTAGGGAGCATAATAAACACTATATTGAAACTGAAATCAGAAAGATTTTAGTTCAAATTCTGGCTTTGATACTTGCTAACTGTGTGACCAAGAATAAGTCGGTTAACCTCTCATAACCTCAGTTTCCCCATCTGTAAAAAATGAAAAATAATACCACCTACCTCATGAAGTTGTTGTGAGAATCAAATGAGATACACATGTGCAAAATACTTTGTAAATTATAAAGCACTATCTATGTAAATTATTATTAGTAGTACTAGTAGTACTATTTACCCAGATAACACAAAAGATTGCTAGATAAATAATAAAGATAAAAATTAAGTGGTATGAATAATAAAATTAGAGATCAACTAATCAACAATTACTTATCAGTGTCTGTAATGATGCCATCTTGGAAGGAAGCAGATATTTTTGGGGAAGATACAAGGAAATAAAAAGTCTTTGATATTTGTGAGGTGGAAGCACAAAGAATTGCTAACTTGTGCATAATGGAATTATCAAAAATGCTTCTCCATTTATCTGATGACTTCTCTAGAAAGTAATGAATTCCTTAAAAACATGTTTTTATGGACTCAAGCTAAGAAAAGACGCAGAACTGACAAGAAAATGGAATATTAATGGAAATAAGTTGCCCTCTGAAGCAGATAATTTTCAATTCACTGGTATTTTTTGGTTTCCCTGTACAGTGTTCACAAATTTAGATGAACTTCCATAGTCCCTCAGTTCTAATCAAGATATCTACAAATCCATGTGTATATTTTATATACTTGCTTTTTGATTTGATACACACTTGCTTAGATTTAAATAAAAATCGAACTGTACAGTTTGATTTTTATTTAAATCTAAGCAAGTACACAGTATGAAAAACCTTCTATTGAATAATAAGTGAATTGCAATACATTTACTTCTGTACTTCAAATGTATATAGATGATTATGAAATTACAGATTTACTCCAAAATGCTATTGAATAATAATTTTTGTCACCAAAAGTATTTGTATCTTCTCAATAAGTGGATAAATATTATTATTGTTAGTACCAGTTTATAGGAGAGAGGGAATAGAGTGAGATATGTGTTGTCATATGTAGAGAGGTTGAAGACCACTCTACACCAATCTTTTTCTTTCTTTTTGGTCTTATTTAAATTATTTTGAATAATTAGAATTCTATGTACTTAATATCTTCATAAAATATTATCACAGAACACTCAACAGTATAATGCAATTATACTGCAATTATCGATGCAAAATGGTCAAGAATGTTCAAATTGTCAGAATTCACTTGAAGATTTTTTTCTAAAATGTAAACCTTAAAATTTGACCATATTTTTGCTTCTTTTTCATAGTTAGAGACAAAAGAGAAAGGTTGGATAAATCCTAAATCTACTATTGAAGCTACTATCCACAGTTTTTGATAGAGACTAATAGAGTATCAATAAGTTAAAAAATACATTTATTGAGCCCTAACCAAATGTAAGGAGCAGAGAAATATAAAGAGAAAAAAAATGGAGTTGTTTTCTTAAGGAGTTAAAATTCTATCACAAAAATATCAAATACACATAAAAGTATATATAAAATAAAGACAAAAAAATCCAAAGTAATTTAGTGAATGAGATCTTTTCATAGAAGCTATTCCTGAAATCAACAATATTTGTTAAACAGATTTAGAAAGAATTTAAAAGGCCAACAGGAATTTTCAAAAGTCATTCTGTTAAACCCCTTAGTTCTACACTGAACAGATCCAAGGTGGATGTTTATTCAACTTTTAGAAATGACAAAAGTAGAATTCTTCTTAATTCTTCTCAACAGAAATATTCTATTGATTCACAACTTTTCTCTAGGCTATTTCTTTTACTGTAACCATTTTTTGAGGTTCTTTTGGACTTAGAAAAAAGCTAGGGCTATAGGATATATATATATATGTATATATGTATAGATATATATATCCTATATATAGGGTAGATATATCCATGCCCTATATATAGATAGGGCTATATATAATAAAATTATATGAATATGAATAAAAAATATATGAAAATAAAATAAAATAAAAAAATCCTATGGTCAACCTGGACTTTATAATTAATGGTTTAATAATTGAGAAACACATCCTTTTATCAGAATTAACAGATACTAAAGAGAAAATGCTTAGTTTAGAACTTCAGTAGTAATCCTCAAAAAAGCTATACTGTAATTGTATGTTGATCATGATTAGAAATAAAATCAAAAGTTTCAGTTAAGGGATCCTTTAATTTTCATTCATTTAATACTTTCCTTCTAATTAAAAACTTACCTTTACATTAAGTATGCAAGGTGAGTGAGATCATGCAAGGTGAGGAAGAACATATGGAAAAGTTAACCCAAGAGCCAGCCAAACATTTGCCTTTGTGAACAAGTGAAGTCTTGAAGTCTCCTGAAGCTAAAATATTTTTTGGTATGAAAAACTGTTGACTAACATTTTGCTTTGCATTAGGGACTGCATCAGATACTATATCACTGTCCAAATACAATTTTCTTTTTTTGTTAATGAGTCAGTCACAAACCTCTGATTGCACCATTTCAAATGCAAATAATTCTGTTCCAACTGCCTCTTTACATTAGCTAAATGAAGTCATCAGTAACCAAAATTGGAGAAAATCTTAACACAACTGCCGTAAACAACTTTTAAAGTTTTATATCCCATAAGAATGAAACTGTTATGAGATAGTTAAAATTCATTAGAGATATCCACTCCTGATATGACTCATATTCAAAAACAATAATACTTTCCCCCCTAACCAATAGTGGCCAGAACAAATTATAATCAAAGATAGATTTCTTGGAGGGTGATAATACCATTAGATTTAAGGAATTAAAAATACATGAAACTTTTGAGTTAATGAACAGGGTCCTTAACTGCTCATTTAATTCAAACAGCTGTTTGTTAATGCCCTAAGCAGTGTCATAAACTGTGAAAATACTGTTGAGTGCAAGACACTAGTTAATGCTATAAAGCAACACATGCTCTAATATTAAAAGGATTTAATGGGATTAATAGAGAATAAAACATTAACTCCCTATTATGATGTTTTAGAACCCAAGGGCAAATTCTGGCTAAAAAGGACTCTGGTTCTAAAAACCACAAAAAAGTAAACTCCAGCACTGTACAGCAAATCATGGCAATTTTATGCCCCTGAAAAAAAGTGGAACCCTGATAAGATCACATCTGTTCCAATCACATACTGGATAAAATCACTGTTTACTAAAGTCCTAAATAACTAAAAATGTGGAACCCCAACAGGATTCCATCTGTTAACACCACAACTTGGATATGGTCCCATTAGAAAAATTCCATATAATAATGTGCCCAACATAAAATAGTTAAGAATATGGTTTTCCTTCATTTTAATCATTTATTCTATAGACTTGAATACTAAATTTCTACAACTATACATCTGCATAATAAACTCACTTGCCACTAAACTCTAATATATTTTCATCTTGGTTTGGTTTCTTCATATAACAGCACAAGAAAAAAAATGACCTTGAAAAATAATAAATTTCATTATATGTCTCCCTACATATGAGAAAGACTTCAGTTAACTTTCTGATATGTTCCCAGCAGGAACATTCATATAGTCAATACAATTGTAGAGGAAGGTATATTACAAATGAACAATTTATTTTAAACTTCTATTTGTCTTTTTAAATTCATTTATGAATGAATATGATTTTAAGAAATTTATTAATATGAGTGTTCTAAAGAAATATATTTGTTTTAATAATTGCTAGTTTCTTTTGATAATGTTTTGACAAAATTTGTAGCTAAATCTATTTATAGGTTTCAAGTGGAACAGAGAAGATAATAACTAAAAACTAAAAATAGAAATACAAGTAAAGGGTGGGAATGCTCTGAGTCAATCTGATAGGAATATTCACTATTGGCTACTGTTGTTCCTTAATTTAAAATATATTCTGTCCTTTATCACAAAACATGCATTTCCTCCCAAAATTAAGACTTAACAGAAATGCAGTATTGGAGGATATGCCACTATATCACTTTTACTATGAAAATTCTTTTAGATGGGAAAAAATGAAAAAAAATATGTATATATATATACATATACATATACATATATATATGTATATGTATATGTATATATATATACATATTTTTATACATATATGTATTATTGTATATATATGTATATACATATATATATGTATTTTTACATATATATGTATTTTTATACATATATGTATATGTATATATATACATATACATATATATACATATACATATACATATATATATATATATATATATATATATATATATATATATATATATATATAACAGTCACATATGGCTTCAGACCCCAGACTCTAAGGAAATGAATAAAAGGCTAACAAAATGAAAGTTATAAGCTAAAGGATAATCAGACAGTGGAATCAAAATAAAAAGAATATACTCTACTTCTCCCTTCTAATGCTTTTCTGTTTCCCTTGGGAATTTATGTTTATGCAGAGAAAATTCTTTTTGTTTCTGTGATGGATAAATACTATGATCTTTCAGATTAGAAACATGTATGTGTATATATATTTAAAAATCAAAACATAATAATGATATGGCATATTATTGGTAAAAGTGGAAAAAACTAATGTAAAATTAGTGAAATTGTTTTTAAAAGCCATTTGGTCACCAAAAATCCTATCTCCAAGACAATTTTACAAATATAAAATGTCTTATTAAAATCAGTAGCTCAGCCCCTTTTTGATACAAGGCAATCTTTTAAATGAATTTATGAATTTTTAAAATAACATATTAAGATGAACTATTTTTGGTGGAAACACACTTTCAAAAGTATGATAGTCATTGAGAAAATATAATTTATAATTTCATCCAATTTTGATCTGTGGAAAAGATATACAAGTCACTTTAACTTCTATAACAGTATTTTTTTCTATAAACTGTATGTTTTTTTTTAAACTAGGATGGAGGACTGGGAGAGTGCAACTATACATTTCTTAAGGTATCCATTATTTTTGGGATGGGGAAAAGTTATTTTAAAATAATATTAAATTTGTAATAACAATTGTTTTTCTATTTCTCAATGTGGAGAGAGAAAAGGCATCTGGCAAATGCAAACAAAGTATGATAAATAACCCCATTTTAGTAACTGGTAAGTAGCAATGACTATTATAATTAAAAAATTGACATATTAACTCTCACAAAGATTTTCATAGCAAAGGCATTTCAATAAAACATATATTCCACAAACTCCCAATATGTGTCAGATACTTAGCTATGCAATAGGACTACAGAAACAAAAACAAAACAGAAGTTGCCCTCAAAAACCTTTCATTTTACTATGTAGGTAGTAGCTTCTATACAGTTGAGTCACAAAATATAGTCAAAGTAAATCCAAAGTAATTTGAAGAGTAACTGTGTGAGTGGAGTTTGGGAGAGATTAGCAAAGCCTTCTTCTAAAGAACATATGAATTTTACTTTCTTTTGGAAACTAGAGTATTTTTAATTCACTACAAAGCATTTTATTTATATTATTGTTTTAATAGTTAATAGAAGCAAGCAGAAATATTCTGTATAAACTTGAAAATTAACATTGTAATGCCAGGAAGAAGAGAGAAAATGCTATGTAAATAGTGATGGTGTGTTAGGAAAATACTGTTCTAGTTTATTTTCCTATTTCTTTCATTACCAGCTTGTAATTTGTAATGATTATGTACTAATGTAGCTGAATTAAAATAAGAAAGGTTTCTTTTCACTGATCTCAGTTTCCTAACCCTAAAAGTTGTTAAAGGCATTTTAATTTCACAAACTAAAGAGGACAATTGTATACAAGAATCTATTTTAAGTCTAACCTTATTAAAAAATAAAAACTACATTAAAGAAACCTATTCTCCACTTGAAGCAAGAGGGATTTATGTATGTAACTCCAATTAACTCTAATGGGAGTTAACATGAATAAATCTCAAAAGCAGTAAGAAGAAAAACAGTCCTTGCTATTATGAGAAAATAGAGAGAGAGAGAGAGAGAGAGAGAGAGAGAGAGAGAGAGAGAGAGAGAGAGAGAGATAAAGAGAGAGAGAGAGAGAGATAAAGAGAGAGAGTGAGAGAAAGAGAAAGAGAGAGAAAGAGAGTGAGAGAAAGAGAGAGAGATTCTTTCATTATGTAGCCTGTTGCATGTCAGTATGGAAGGTTGGTCAACTCATATGGGCTGATTTTAAAAAAATCTAAAATTTTAGACCTTAATAAAGTTCTTAAAAACCTTAATGAAAAGTTTTTAAAATATGATCCAAATGAGCTTTGAAAATCTTTGAATATCCATTTTAAATCAGGAAAAGATTAAAAACAAAACAAAAACCTCACCTTTCTATGGAAGGTATTTCTATCAAGATAATATGCAAATCTTTATTTGCAGATGCTTTCGTTTTAATGAGACTATATTTGCATTTTTAAAAAAAAATTCATTTCATTAAGATGGATTGGATTGAAGAACAGAAGCTATATTCAAAAGAGAAAATACAAAGAATGCATTGAGATTGGCTCCAAGGTCATTTGTTAAGTATGTCATAGAGGGGAGATCTTTTTCAGGCGTAGCTTAAATGATATCTCAAGTTGGATTTGACATATTAAACTGGTTATATATCTTAAATTCAACTTACTCAAAACTAAACACCTTATCTCTCCATCCCTATTCTTTCCTCTTAATTGCCTTATTATTGTAGAGTATACCATCATCCTCCAAGTCACTCAGGCTCCCAAATAAGGTACCATCGTTCCAGACTCCCCACTCACTTCTTCCCATCACCATAGCTAATCAGTTGCTAAATTCTATCATTTCTGCTTTGAGGGCATTGCTTGTATATGACTCCTTCTCATTTCTGAAAATGCCTCTGGCCTAGTGTAGGTTCTCAGCACTTCATGCCGGGACTAATGCTCCAGTCTTCTGATTGATCTCCTTACCTCCATATTTTAGTCTATCTTCTAGTCAGCACTCAAACTGACCTTCCTAACATTCATGTCTGGCCAAATCACTTCCTCTATTTAATAAATGTCAGTGAATCCCTATTACATCAAGCATCAACTATAAAATTCTCTCTTTGGATTTTAAAATTCTTCATAACTGTTCCAGGCTTTTTACATCTTATCCCATTCTTCATATTCATTGCCTCCTTCCATGATGCTTCTCTATGCCTGGAATAGCCTTATTCCTCACCTTTATTTGGCTTCCTTCAAGTGACATATAAATGCCTTTTCCATGTCCAATATATCCTGAATATATCTTGTTTGTACATAGTGGTTTGAATATTTTCTTCCCATTGATTGTCTTTTTGAGAACAGGAAGTGTTTTTCTTTTCTCTTTTCTTTCTTTCTCTTTCTTCTCCACTTTTTGTCCACCTTTCTTTTCATTTCTTTTCCATTCTTTACCTTTCTTTCCTTTCTTTCTTCCTTTACTTCCTTCCTTGCTTCCTTTCTTCATTCCTTCTTTCTTCCTTTCTTCATAACTTCTTTCCTCCTTCCTTCCTTCTCCCTCCTTCCTTCCTTTTATTGTGTCATAGTTCTCTTTAATTGTCCTGATCCAGTTTCCCTAAATTGTCCTGCTTTGGTTTCTCTGAATTGTTCTGTCTCAGTTCCTAATTGTAATGCTCAATCCTGCAACACCAACTTCCCTCTTAATCATCAGAATGGTTTGATAGGATAAAGATCTTATATCTTAGACATCATTAGAATACCAGGTGCCTCTCCCTCTCCGTGGCCTCCCCTCGTTATGTCATCCCCATCCCAGGTGCCCCTTCCCATTATGTCATCTTTCTTGTTACTCTATAAAAGAATCTTTGTATTGGACATTCGTTGCTGGATTCTTGGAAACAATAGTCTCATTCAGCCCTGGAACCAAACCATGGATCCATTTGGTCTCAGTAAATCTCTCCCTTTCAAATGAAACATTAAAAACTCTCTAATCTCTGCCTCAGTTTCTCCAGCATTACACTTTCTCCTTCTTTTCTTCCTTTCTTTTTCCTCCTTTCCTTCCTTTCTTTCTTTTTCTTCCTTCCTTCCTTTCTTTTTCTTGAAGCTTGACATAAAAATAAAGTCCCTAACTATTACAAATATAAAGAATGAAAATAACTAACTTTGAAAGTAATGAGTTCTATCTCAATAGAAGGGTTACCACTTCCAAGAGGTGTGATGTAGGATTCTTGTTGAGTACAAGGTAGAGTCCCCTTCCAACTCTGGGATGTGATGATTCTGAATGTTTTACAGGAGATAGATTGAATAAATTTCCAGAGATGAAAGACTATTATTAAGTTTCAGAAACATCTATTCTAGAATGCAAGGTTCACAAAGGGGATTAAAATGGGACAAGAATAGTAATATGGCTAAGCATTAAATTGTAAAAAGCTTTATATTCAAAAGGACAAATTTAAATTTTAATATAGAGGAAATAAGTAATCATTGAACGTATTAAAGAAATGGAATAACTTTGTCAAACCTCTGTTTTAGGAATATTAAATTGATGCCAGTATGGAAGATTAATTGTACAAAATAGGCATTAGAAGGTAGGTCAATGGTTCTCAAAGTATGGTCTAGAGAATCCTGGGGAATCTATGAAACCCTTTTAGAGGGTCTACAAATTCAAAAATAGTTTTTATTTCCAATATGGTAAATATCTATAAATATAATCCAGATAAACAAAAACTCTTTAGAGAGATCCTCAATAATTTTTAATAAGATAAAGATACTGAAAACAAAAGTTTGAGAACCACTGAGTTAGGTGGCCAATTATTAAGATACTGTAATAATTCAAACAAATGATGATGAAAATAAAACACAGAGAGAAAGGACAAGATATTAGAGATGTTGGGGTAGAATCTTTAAGAATTGTCAACTGTTTGGTAGGTAGGAGTCTAATCAATAAGCAAGACAAGAATAACAGATAGTTTATAATCTGGATAACTGAAAGTATACTGTTACTTTCAACAAAATATAGGACAGTTTGAGGAAGAGGCAAATTTATCCAGAAAAATGAGAAGTTCTGTTTTGAACATGTTAAATACAAGGTGCCAATGGGACATTCAGGCAGAGATCATAAATCAAAGTATTAAAAAATCAAAATAAAAGATTTAGAGTTTGAATGGACCTTGGAAGTCATCTATTCCACCCCTTACAGATGAAGAAACTTGTGTACAAATAGGTTGAGTGACCTGCCAAAAGTCACACAGATAATAAAGAAATTAGATTTAGTTACATAAATGGTGTTTGTATACATTCATATATATGTATGTGTGTACACACAACATTTGGAGGTTTAATGGTGTTGCTTTAGACAAACTGAGACCAGGGAAAGACCTTAACTTAAAAAGGTCAAGGTCTTCTGTTGCATCTGGGATCATTCCCAGTCATCTTGATGTATGTATTAACAATGGACTCAGATGACCCTGGAGGACAGAATGAGACTGATGCTTTTGCATAGTTCTGCCTCACTTAAATCCAATTCACTTTCAAGTCAAGCTATTCTCCTCCTGATGTCATTGGTTGTCTTTGAGAATAGTGTATTTGTATGCTAAATGTATGTGTAGATTAATCTATATGGAGGTGTATATTTTCTAAATGGAGGTAAATGCATATATAAAGAAAGACAGAGGTGGAGACAAAGAGAGAGAGAGAGAGAGACAGAGACAGAAAGAAGTCATGTCTAAAAACATAATAATGAAAGCTAATGAGTTTACCAAGATGGAAAAGAAGGTACAGGATACAGCCTTTAGAGAAAAACATGTTAATTGGATAGAAGATGGATGTTGGTCCAAAAAGGATTTCTGTCAATAAGTTATACAGGTAGGAGAAAAACAAGTAGAAAACAAAGGCAAGGAGAGAATAACCATAACGATAAAGTGATCAATAATGTCAAATGAAGTCAACAAGGATTAGAATTGAAATAGATCATTAAATTTACCAGCTAAGATATTAAACTTAGAGAGCATAGTTTTAGTAGAAGGTTGAAGTTAAGAGATCAGATATCAAAGGATCATCAACATACTCTTCATGCAACATTGTGATCATCTTCACTACTATCCTCATTGTGTTATGTGATTACCATGAAGATTATGTGCTTAAGCTTTCTCTTCTTTCTGCCTCCCTCTTCAGATTGCAAAGGGGTTGGGGAGGTGGAAAAATAGAGGTGGCGAATGTAGAAAATGTCTTTTTTTCCTTTTTCTAGTCATTGGTCTGTGAAAGGAAAACTAGTTATAGGACAATAGTTTCAGGGAATAAAAAGGTAACTGAATTTCTTATCTGGTTCTTAATTTTTTAATGGATTCCGATGCATGTTTTAGGCAACAGGGAAGAAATCAACAGACAATGGTGGACTGATGATGAGGCAGAGAGAAAGAATGACTGAAACAAGCTCTTGAAAAAAAGGAGGAGGGATTGGGACTGATAGATTTTGAAAACATATTTGGAAATGTTGTATTAGCAAGAAGAAGAACTGCCTCTTTCTCAAAGATAGCAAAAGGGAGTCAAGGAACTTTGAGATGTGCATTGAGGAAAAGAGGGAGCTTATAAGAACCAAGAGACAATTGTACACAATAACAATATTATGTGATGATCACCTGTGATGGACTGCTGGAATCTTTACAAACTGCTAACTCATTAGAGTTAATTGATACAATGCTTGTGTTTGCACCTTTACTCATTGGAGTTCACAAGTATGGGAGATTCACAAAGTAAACTTTGTAACTTTGTGAATTCACACCTCCCTTGAAGCTCTTAGGGCCAGAGAACACTATGGGAGAAAAACCCACAATCCCATTCTCTCAGAAGAGTCATATATAAGCCAATGAAGAGTGATTCATTAGAATATTTTCTACTTGGCTGGCTGGTGGCAGAAGAAGAGTTTTCAGAGGAAGAAGCTACCAGTCGAGAGTTCAGTAAAGATTGAGAAGGCTCTCTCAGAGGCAAGACAGATTCAATTTGGTGCTGGCTCTGGAGGCTGAAGAAAGCAGAGGCAGAGGCTGAAGGACAAAACTTTTGGATTTGGAGACATTCGGAGGGAGCTCTTGGAATCAAGCAGAGAGAGAGAGGCCTCAACTAACCAGGCTACTTTCGAAGGAGAAAATAAACGTTTGTATTTTTACCAGCTGGCTGCATTTGGGGTAATTATTGATCTGCACTGATACTAAGGCTGCCTCCAAGAAAACCTCCCCCAAGAAACCTGCATTTCTCCCCCAGAGAGAACTATTCTACTTATTTTAAAAGAAAAAATCACCACAATGGACTTGGCTCTTTTCAATAGACTTGGGATGGAAAATGCCATCCACATCCAGAAAGAGAACTAAGGAGACTGAATGTGTATTGAAGCAAAGCACTTTCATTTTTTTTTGTCTGTTTGTTTGTTTTCTTTCTCATAGTTTTTTTTTTTCCTTTTGGTCTGAATTTTCTTGCACAACATGACAAATATGGGATTGCACATATTTAACCAATGCCAGATTATTCTCTGTCTTGGGGAGGATAGAGATAAGGGAAGGAAGGAGAAAAATTTGGGACACAGAAGTTTTACAAAAATAAATGTTGAAAACATTTTTTACATGTATTGGGAAAATAAAAAACTATTGAAAAATTTTAAAAAGAGGGAGCTCATAGCAAATTGTCTTGATTTATCAAGAAAATAGGAGGTGAAGTTCTCTCCTACAATATTTATATAATATGATTAAACTTCTGTTAGGTATTTAAGAGATTCTATAATTTGACACCATATATAACTTTCTAGATTTTTTTAATGACTCTCTTTTTTTGTGTGCTCATTAATTTTATTTTATTTATTATTATTATTATAGCTTTTTATTTACAAGTTATATGCATGGGTAATTTTACAGCATTGACAATTGCCAAACCTTTTATTCCAATTTTTCCCTTCCTTCCTCCCCTTTCTTCCCCACGATGGCAGGTTGACCAATACAAGTTAAATATGTTAAAGTATAAATTAAATACAATATAAGTATACATGTCCTAAGAGTTATTTTGCTGTACAAAAAGAATTGGACTTTGAAATGGTGCACTATTAGCCTGTGAAGGAAATAAAAAATGCAGACAGACAAAAATGTAGGGATTGGGAATTCTATATAATGGTTCATAGTCATCTCCCAGAGTTCTTTTGCTGGGTGTAGCTTGTTCAATTCATTACTGTTCTTAATTATTCTCTTATTGAATCATCTTCCCTGACCCAATTGGGTGTTTATCAAATGTGAACACTAATTCTTTGTCTTTGCTTCTATTAGGAATATAAAGGGGTGTAACGTCAGAATCCCTGCCTTAAGGACCATGTAATATAGTTTGGATGACAAGAAATATATTTTCAAAAACAGACAACAATCTGAGGAATAAGTCTCAGATGACTGAAACAGACATTAAGTACAATAGTAACTCCTGAAAGAGGGAGCTCACTATCTATGTAAGCAAGATAGCATAAAGACACTACCTATATGGAAAATTACATTATTACAACTAAGAATTGGTGCCTAATTTGATACATTTTGTGTAGGAATTCAACCTAGAGAAGAAAATTTAAAGAAATAGACATTCCTGTGGTAATTTAAGTCATTCCATCAAAATGCTTTAGGCTCAGCTAATACCAGTGGATCCTATTCTAGCAAACAATAAATTTATAAACATCCTCCCCTTGCCTTACATTCTCAGGTGCACATGTGGGCATGCACTTCTTCTCTCCCACTTCCTTTTCCCCTCTCCCTTTCCCCCTTCCTCTCTCTCTCTCTCTCTCTCTCTCTCTCTCTCTCTCTGTTCCTCTCACTCTTCCCCTTACTCTTGCTCTCTGTCTGTCTCTGTTTTCTCTCTCTCTCTCTCTCTCTTTCTCTCTCTGTCTCTCTCTGTCTCTCTCTCTCTCTCTCACACACACACACACACACACAATTTTATCTATACACATGCTCAAATTCATATATCTCAAACATGTTCACCTATAACGAAAACCAAGTCATAATTACTTTTCATTTCAGTATGCAAATTAAAGTCATTCTCCAGAGCCTTTATTTACTTAGATGTCTAAGCAGATTCTAAAATATACTGATCAATAACATCTGCTTGATGCCAAAAGGCAAATGCTAATTTTCACCCATGATCAAAAGATGTGTTGTTTCCATGATTAGTAATTTTGTAATTTGAAAAGTTCTAATTCACTATATCATAACCACTAAAAAAACAAGGGTATTATCCATTAAAATTAAATGGTAAAAGTAAGCAGTTTCCAAAATCATAACTTTTTAATTTTCATTTTAATTATAATATTTTTGTAGAACTTTATCTGTTCCTTTAATGTTAAATATTGAATTGTTAACCTTTGCATAAAGTATATTGAGGAACAAAAACTTTTTGCAAGCAAAAAATGAAAAGAAAGACCGGTAATAATTTTGTTACTAAACAATGAAGCATAGCCTCCTCTTTTATCATTGAAAACAAAAATTTGAAATTCTATCTTTATCTTATAAAATACTGAATTTTAGCTTTTGTCCCATTTTTTAAAAAGATAAGGCCAGTCAGTCACCAAGTATTCACTAAGTACCTCATATGTGCCAGGCATTGTACTAAGGAGTGGAGATAAAGCAAAAAGATAGCTTCCTGCTCTCAAGAATCTCTCAGTCTAATGGGGGGAAGGGCAGCAGGCAAATAACTGTATACAAACAGGGTGTATTGTGGGCAATTTAAGAAAGTCACTAAGTTTAAAGAGGACTGAAAAAGCTTTCTCGGAGAAGATGTAACTTACAGTGAAACTTTAAGGAAATCAAGGAAGGTAGGAAAGGAAGATGAAGAGGGAGAGAATTCCAGCCTTAAAGGACAGCTGATGAAAATGTTCTGTGTCAAATAATAAAATATTGTGTGTGGTTCGACATATTTAACTTGTATAGGACTGCTAGTTATCTGGGGGAGGGAGTGAAGGGAGGGAAGGGAAAAGTCGGAACAGAAATGAGTGCAAGGGATAATGTTGTAAAAAAATTGCCCAGGCATGGGCTCTGTCAATAAAAAGTTATAAAAAATGTATTAAAAATACAATAAAATATTCTGTGTGAAGAACAGCAAGGATGTAAGTACAGCAATTATATGAAAATATTTATTCATTAATATTTATTCAACAATGAAATATTTAGAACTAACCCAATGTTAATGATTTTTAATGTTAATATTTATAACAAATTGAAATTTTAATATTAATGTTAATGATGTTAATATTTTTAAATCAAATTACAAAGCTGGATATGTTATACAGGAATTTATTAAATACTATACATTTCAAACTTTAATCTTTTAACAGTTTATATTGTTATGTTTCCTTTAGTAACACATCTCAGTAACTTATCAAATCTACCACTAGATTTTTATATTTTTTATTTTTTAGCTTTTTATTTTTAAAATATATGTATAGATAATTTTCAACATTAATCTTTCCAAAACATTGTTCCAAATTTTTTTCTCCTTCCCTTCCCTCCACCCCTCCCCAAGACTCTAGTATATGTTAAACATGTGCAATTCTCTGTCTCTGTCTCTTTCTTTCTGACTGTCTCTTATCCACACCCATGCACACACGTACATACACACACACACACACACACACACACACACACACCAATTCTGTCTATACACTTGCTTAAATTCATATATCTCAAGCGTGTTAACCTATAAAGAAAAACAAGTTTTCCATATTTAAGCAATTATCATACTGCACAAAAAAATCAGATCAAAAAAGAAAAAAATGAGAAAGAAAACAAAAAGCAAGGAAACAACAAGAAAAAAACACTATGTTGTAATACCACACTCAGTTCCTATATTCCTCTTTCTGGACTCAGATGGCTCTCTCCATTACAATTACACTGGAACTAGCCTGAATCACCTCACTGTTACAAAGAGCCATGTCCATCAGAATTGATCATTGTATAATCTTGTTGTTTCTTTGTACAATGTTCTCTTGAGTCCACTCACTTCATCAGTTCATATTAGTTTCTCCAGGTCTTTCTGAAATCATTCTACTGATTGTTTCTTATGGAACAATAATATTCTATAACATTTATATAATATAACTTATTCTGCCCATTCTCCAACTGATGGATATTTGCTCAGTTTTCAGTTCCTTGCCACTACAAAAGGACTGCTACAAACATTTTTGCATATGTGAGTCTTTTCCCCTTTTTTATGATCTCTTTGGGATACAGATCTAGTAGAAACACTGCTGGAACAAAGAGTATGCACAATTTGAGGGCCCTTTGGGCATAGTTCTTCATTGCTTTACAGTGAATTAGTGTCCCGGTTTTCCCACATGCCCTCCAACATTTATCTTTATCTTTTCCTATCATCTTAATCAACCTGAGAGGTGTGAGGTGGTATTTCAAAGTTGTTTTAATTTGCATTTCTCTGATCAATAGTGATTTAGAGCATTTTTTTAATATGACTAGAAATGGTTTTAATTTATTCATCTGAACATTGTTCATATCCTATGAACACTTATCAAATGGAGAATGGCTTGACTTCTTAGAAATTTATGAGTCAATTCTCTATATATTTTAGAAGTAAAATCTTTATCAGAACCCTTGGATGCAAAGATTTTTCCCCCCAGTTTTTTGCTTCCCTTCTAATCTTGTCAGCATTTTTTATATATATACAAAACCTTATTAACTTAATATAATCAAAACTATCCATTTTTGCATTTCATAATGTGTTCTAGTTTTTCTTTGGCCACAAATTCCTGCCTTCTTCACAGATTTGAGAGGTAGACTATCTTTTGTTCTTCTAATTTGCTTATATTAGCACTCTTTATTTCTAAATTATGAACCCATTTTGACCTTATTTTGGTATGGGTTATTGGTCAATGTCTAGTTTCTGCCATACTATTTTTCCATTTTCCTAGCAATTTTTATCAAATATTAAGTTCTTTTAAAAAAAATATTATAGCTTTTTATTGACAAAATATATGCATGGGTAATTTTTCAACATTGACCCTTGCAAAAACTTCTGATCCAACTTTTCCTCTGTTTCCCTCCACTACCTTTCCTAGATGTCAGGTAGTCCCATACATGTTAAATATGTTAAAGTATATGTTAAATACAATACACACACACACATATGTACATATTTATACAATTGTCTTGCTACATAAGAAAAATAGGATTTAGAAAGAAGATAAAAAATAACTTGGGAAGAAAAACAAAAATGCAAGCAAACAATAACAGAAAGAGTGGAAATGTTATACTGGTGTTCACACTCTTTTTCCAGTGTTCTTTTGCTGGGTGTAGCTCGTTCTACTTTATTTTATTCAGTTTACTACTGATCATTTGGAACTGATGTGGATCCTCTTATTGTTGAAGATAGCCATATCTGTCAGAATTGATTCTCATATAGTATTGTTGTTGAAGTGTATAATGATCTCCTAGTTCTGCTCATTTCACTTAGCATCAGTTCATATAAGTCTCTCTAAGCCTCTCTGAAATAGAGTTCTTTTAAAATTTTTTTATAGTTTTTTATTTACAAGATATATAATGGGTAATTTTTCAGCATTGACAGTTGCAAAACCTTTTGTTTCAACTTTTCCCCTCTTTACCCTCACCCCCTCCCCCAGATGGCAGGTTGACCAATACATATTAAATATGTTAAAGTATAAGTTAAGTACAATATGTACACATGTCCATACATGTATTTTGCTGTACAAAAAGAATCAGACTTTGAAATAGCATACTATTAGTCTGTGAAGGAAAACAAAAATGCAGGCGGACAAAAATAGAGGGATTGGGAATTCTATGTAGTGGTTCGTAGCCATCTCCCAGAGTTCTTTCGCTGGGTGTAACTGGTTCAGTGCATTACTGCTCTATTAAAACTGATTTGTTTCATTTCATTGTTGAAGATGGCCAGGTGCATCAGAATTGATCATCTTAAGTATTGTTGTTGAAGTATATAATGATCTCCTGGTCCTGCTCATTTCACTCAACATCAGTTCATGTAAGTCTCTCCAGGCCTTTCTGAAATCATCCTGTTGGTCATTTCTTACAGAACAATAATATTCCATAATATTAATATACCACAATTATTCAGCCATTCTCCAATTGATGGGCATCCACTTAGTTTCCAATTTCTGGCCACTACAAAGAGGGCTGCCACAAACATTTTTGCACATATGGGTCCCTTTCCCTTCTTTAAAATCTCTTTGGGATATAAGCCCAGTATAACATTGCTGGGTCAAAGGGTATACACAGTTTGATAACTTTTTGAGCATAGTTCCAAATCGCTTTCCTGAATGGCTAGATGGAAATACTGAGTTCTTAACCAGAAGTCGGGGTCTTTGGGTTTATCCAATACTAGATTACTATAGACATTTACTACTGTGTCTTGTAAATCTAACCTAATCTACTGATCAACTATTCTATTTCTTAGCCAGTCCCAAATGGTTTTGATAAACACTTTATAATTTAGTTTTGGGTCTGGTACAGCAAGGTCACCTTCATTTCCTTTTTTTTTTCATTAATTCACTTAAAAGTCTTGACCTTTTGTTCTCCCAAATGAACTTTGTCATTTTTTTTAAACTCTGTTAAGTCATTTCTTGACATTTTGATTGGCACGGCACTTAATAGGTAGATTAATGTAGACAGAATTGTCATTTTATTATATTATTTCAGCCTAGCATACCATTAGATTTTTTAAATAAAATAATAATTCATCTATATCATGTTTTAAGGTTTACTATGCATTTTTTTATAATGATACCTTAGGGTAGGTAACTCAAACATTTTCCCCATTTCATAGGTAAAGAAATTGAATCATCGAAAAATTTAAATGATTAATCCATATTCAAACTCAATTCTACTGACTCCAATACCAGTACTTCTTTAACTACCAGTACTGCATTTGATAAATTGCACATTCCAGTGAGGTGTGTCAGATCTATGACAATGGAATGAAAGGAAGTAAAAAAAAAAAAAAAAAAGGAAACTAACTGGCAACAATTGTGTAGAGTCAGCCTGTCAGTTGGAGAAAATGGCAGCTCTATGGCAAATATATTGGGACTACCAGTATGTGGGGGCACCAAAAAACTAGGACATTTCTGGTTGTGAAGGCTGCTATATATGGATTTTACCATTTCCACTTTGTATCTGTTGTCCTATGTCATGATTTAAAAATTCTGGATAATTTAATCATCTTATTAATAAGGCCAGCATATTATCAATAAAAGAATGATCATTTGGCTTAGTGGCACTGGGCTTAAGTTTATATGCTGTTCAAAGAATAGGTGTTCCTAAGGGGTGGCTAACTCAATCCTTAATTGATTCCATGCCCCTCATCCTATATTGTCCTCTGTTTGGAAGGTTGGAGGTCAGAGTACCAAACTCCTAGCAATACCTTCCTTTATCTAACTTCATTCCACTTTGCATTTGGTATTCTGCCAGTTTCAACTTCACAAAAGAAACTGCCCAGCTTTGGAAACCCCCTACTGTCCTATACCTGGTTCTCTTTCCTCCCTCATTTTTCTATCTACCTTGTGTAAGCTTTTGATTGTAAGCTCCTTGAAAGTAGGGAACTATCTTTCCTTTTTTCAACTGTAAAAACCAGGACTTACCACAGTGCCTAGAATAGTAGGTACTAAATAAATATTAATTGGATTGGAATGGATAGTAATAGATAAGATATTTTGGAAGATATGGTTGTTTGCTGAGTCAAGTTTACAGTTAAATATGCCTTCAGAATTCAGGAAAAACATGGTTCTGTCATTCTAGGCTCTCAGAAAGGATACTTCCCTGAAGAAGGTTTTCTCATCAATAGTATACTGGATATGCAATTTCTCTAGGTCTCTGAATATCCTGTTTGCTGTGTTTATCTCTGATGCATTTTTCATTGCCTAAAAGTTGTTTTCTTGTATAGATGAGGTGATAAAGATAAGCCAACTACAGGACAGCCAATTCTTTATTTCTAATAGGATGTTTCTTGCTCCATTACCCCAACTAGGTTAAGAATATTCCAAAATAACAACCTAACCAATTAATTTTTACCCTTGACAAAAATGATGGGATCATCTTACTTGATATATTTGCATTTTCCCTTCCTCTGGGGTATCTCGGTAGGCTATAGGTATCTTTGTACATTTAAGGTAGATCTAATACTGGTAAACCTGCAAAAAAGTCAAGCTTAAAGCAACTGAAGTTTGATCTTCAATAAGGATTTGTTTGAGATTCAGGGCCCATTAGTGGTACAGTGGTAAAAGCACCAGGCATAAAATCAGAAATACTGGGTTCAAGGGCTGGCTTAAATATGAATTTGGGTAAATCGTTTGACTTCTAAACCTCAATTTCTTCATTAATAAAATAGTAGTATTTGTGTTTCCCTCCGTGATCTGTTAAACATTAGGATTAACTAAAAGAGGTGAAGATTAACAAATCCTGTAGAGTAGCTATATTCTTATGATGTAAGCATTAGTCAACTGTCTAACCCTTTAGGTACATGAAGCTGGCTTCAAATCTTCAAATCATTACTATGTAAATAATTTATCTATTTGAGTACACTGACGTGTCCATCAACACCAAGTGCATATAGTATGATGAAATCAAAGTTTTATTTAGAAATTCCACTAGCCAAAGAAAGTACCATTTTTTAAAACCTAGACTTAAACAAAGTTCTTGCAAGCCCATAATTATATTTTTCATATATTAAAAAAATACACAATAGTATAAATCTTATAAAATATCATATCTAATCAAAGAGCTTTGAAAGCTTATTGAGAACATAAGTTCATTAATTCTCCACTTTGCATTAGCAATTTTGCTTGATTTGGACTCCAGAGAACATCATGGTCCACCCAGGAGAAGCTGATCACCTTAAATTTCATCTTCATGCTAAGTGATTCAATTCTGGATACTCACTTCCTTTTCTAATCTTCTCAACTCCCTCACTCTTCTCTCGCCTCTGATGGGAGGACTGAATGTTGGAGCACTAAGTCCTTCCAAGGTTTTCCTTCATAGAGGAACTTCATAGAGCCCCTGGCTACACAATTTGGAGACTCTTCTGCGGACTTCGCCACTATTCCTCTGGTTTGTAGGAATATCATTATTGGGGAAATCTCATCATCTTGTAAGAAATCATCAGTCATGGGCTATTCTACCTTGTCACTATCCCCTGCCTCTTCTGATCGGAGAATGAGGGAAGGTCATGAATTCCAAACTTCCATTTTAGGAGAGACCTCAGCTCAGGCATCTCATTATTTCTCCTCTGGCTGTACTACTTTAGGACTTCTCTGACTGACTTCTCCATTTCTCTGACTTGGTATATTCTTCTCTCTACTTTCCTTCCACTTTCAGCTTCTTTTTGTATTTTGTCTTGTTAGATTGCAAGTTTTTTTGAGGAAAGGGGTTGGCTTTCTTTTCTGATATTTGTATTCTCCAGTACTTAATACAACTCCTGGAAGAGAGTAGCAATTTAATAGATGTTTATTGATTAATATAGAGATGAGATCTGAACTTTTTAAATAACTCCAAGAAATAGCCAAGAAAAATCTACCCTGCCCACCTCCATCTCCTTTCTTGTGTTGTCTTACCTCATTAGAGAACAGGTAGATGGCAAAATAGAGTTCTGGTCCTGGAATCAGGAAGTTTCAACTTTGTGAATTTGAACTCTGGTCTCAAGATACTTCCTAGATATGTGATTCTAATCAAGTTATTTCGCTTTATTTGACTCAATTTTGTTATTTGTAAAATGAGCTAGTAAAAGAAATAGCAAACCACAATAGTATCTTTGCCAAGAAAACCTCAAAAGGGAGCAAAAAGTATCATGCACTATTGAAAATAATAAAAAACAACAACTTCCCCTATTAAATTTCAAATTCCTTATTCTTAAATGTACAAGTTCCAGAGAAATAATTGGACCTCAGATATGGACATAACTTCCCCCTATACATATACATACAAATATACATAGACAGGAACACAACACACAACACATACACACACACACACACACACACACAAGAATCTTCAACCTGGTTAAAAGGGGAGAGAAGGGAACAAGCGTCCACTAAGTGTCTAATATATGTCAGGCACTATACTAAGTGCATTACAAATGTTATCTCATTTTATCTCTCACTTTGATGAGACCCTCTAGAGCTTGTGCTTTGAAAGCATAGTCTTGGAGAACTCATTTTAAAATTAGTGGAAGACTCCTTTAATGCTAAATTATATACATAGAATGGCCTTTATTTCGAAATCTTTTCATATCTTCCCATTTTCCCTTCTCCAGCTTTTCAATCTCTTTTTCTGTTATGTCTTTACTTATTTTTTCAACTCCTTAGGTTTAACTCTACTGTAAATATAAAAGTTAATATTAAATCAGTGCATCAATTTAATATTAATAGCCATTCAATATTAATTTTTACATTCATAGGAGGTTAAACCTAGGCAGTTAAAAAAAGATGATAGGAAGATCAATGAAAAAACATTTCCTCAAGATGGTGGTAAGGAGCAAGTGCGAAATAGAATATGGAGTTGTAGATAATGTTAATATTTGAGTTTTATTTGAATTTAGGGATTTCTCTGCCTAGAGAAGTTAGACCTGGATTGAATGGAATATGTTTTACATGTGAGTAAAGCTCTTATTTCATTACTTTTTTAGGTTAATCCAATTACACCGGTTACCAAAGTAATAATGATATTTTTTTCACAGAGGCTATTAAGGTGGGACCAATGTGAAAGATTATGACTGGTGGACACAGTTACCCCTAGGCTGACATCAGCACCCTTTTGTGGTTAATACCTACAGCGCCACCTGGTGGCTGTCAATATATTCACACATATTACCTAGTTCTTTAGTAGGATTTGTTAATGATTAGCTGGAAGGGAAGGAAAGAGACATTTTAGGGTATCAATTTTCAAAGGTTTTAGTCTCAGAATTTCCCATTCATTTATATGTTATATCTAATAATGTTTAGCAATAAGATATCAGTCAAAAATATTAGATATTTTAGTCACTTTTTTTTTTAGAATGTTAAATTCTATCAGCATATTTTAAAAGATGATGATATGTTTAGCCATGAATAAAACTTACCGACCACAAGTGATCTAGATCAGGGCTTCTTAAACTTTTTCCACTTATGACCCTTTTTTGCCTAAGAAATTTTTATGCAACCCTGAATATGTTGTGTCAGAAATTAAACATATTAGTATTATTATACAAATAGTTTTAAATATGAAGAACCCCTAAAAGGGTTTCAGAATCTCATAGAAATCCCCACACCACACTTTGAGAACTAATCTTTAAGGAGGAATTATGGACAAAAAAGGACTAAGAAAGTAAAATGCATACTTATCCTATTTTTTTTCCTTTATAAATGCCTAATAACTCTCCTGTTTTATCCATTGAAGAATGTAATGACTTCCTTCTCAAGAGGAAATATCTTACCAGATAAAAGTCCTTTAACAAAAATTTTAAATAACAATAATTAGGTAACAAAACTACAAAGCTATTTCTGAAATGTAAGATTTATTATCATATGTATAAACTATTCTAAATTAATTTATCAAATTTAGTTTGTATTTGTCTGTCCTCATTTTATTTCTATTACAAAAAAACATGGTCAACCAACAAATGCTTACTAAAAGAATAACCAAAGAAAACATTCTCTAGATCAAAGCTTCTTAAGCTGTGGGTTATGACTCCGTGTGAGGTCATGTAACTGAATGTGGGTATTATGAAAAATTTAGCAACAGTAAAAGCAAAAGTAAAATATTCTGCCAAGATTTAATAGTAAGATTAATTTAACTCTTTATGTAAAAATAAGCACATCCATTTGTGTATATATATGTATATATGTATGTATATTTAAATATATGTCTATCTTGCAAGTTTACTTTTTTCTCTAATAAATAGTAAAATTATATGTATACCAAAGAATTGTTTTAAAATAAATTTCTTTATTATTTATTATCTGTAATTTTTATTTCATATACCTACATATCTGGGGTTGCATAAAAATTTCTTAGGCAAAAAAGGGTCATAAGTGGAAAAAGTTTAAGAAGCCCTGATCTAGATCACTTGGGGTTGGTAGGTTTTATTCATGGCTAAACATATCATATATCATCTTTTAAAATATGCTGATAGAATTTAACATTCTAAAAAGAAAGTCACTAAAATATCTAATATCCTTTGACTGATATCTTATTGCTAAGTATATGCACAAAAGACATAATCATATGTTCACCAAAATATTTATCTCAGCTCTTTCATGGTAGCAAAAAACTGGAAACAAAGTAGACATGCATGTACTGGGAATGTTACATGAATGAAATGAAATATTACTAAGCTACAAGAAACAATGAAAATAATGCATATGGAAAAACATGGAAAAACTTATATGATCTAATGTAGCATAAGTAAGAAGAACAAGTAAAATATACATTGATTAAAACAATACTGATGGAAAAAACAACAAAACAATAAAAATTGAGTTTCAAAATTATAATGACCCAACTTGGCCCCAAAGAAGAAAAATGAGAAGACATCGCCCCTAATTTGTTGCAGAGGTAGGAGATCATGGACATAGAACAGTACAATATAAAATTAGACTATGTATACACATATACATATATGGACATGTATGAATATGTACACACACATACACTATGATAGTTTGGCAAAATATTCTTTTTTCTTTCTTTAAATTCATTATTATAAGAGATTACTTGGAGAGGGAGTAGTGGGTAAATACACTGTTAAATATAGAAGATGATGTATAAAATGAAAAATGTCAAAAAAATTATTTAAAACCACTAAAAATATAAAATTTATATCTTTATAAATTATATATATATATATACACACATGAGTGTGTGTGTGTGTGTGTGTGTGTGTGTGTGTGTGTGAATGTGTATATGTAATGACAATTATTAAGACTTGGGAAAGACAGAGTGACCAGGTTCACAGTTCCTGGTAGCTGTCCCTAAAGAATATCACTTCATTAACCTGATACTCCATTATAAGATATAAGTAAATTTTTTTCTTTTTTTGTAATTTTATAGATATGTGCTTGGAAGGGACTTTTAAATTAATCTAGTTTGCTAACCCTCTTATTGAAAGTGAGGGTCAGAGAATTAAATTACTGAAGGTTACAAAGATCATTAGTATTAGCATAGCCAAACTGAACCAAGGCTTCCTTTTGCCTCCTCATCCTGATATTGTTAGGTTAAAAAAAAAAAAAGATATTGTTAAACAAACTAGAAAAGATCAATTAAAAAAGAAAAGCTACAAAAACTACAGAAAGTTACATTACTTAAGAAAAAAAAGAAAATTTCACTTGAAAATCTAGACCTAAAAGTACAAGTCTGGTGACAAGAGAAAAACTTCCTAATTTTCTTTAGAGCCAGGAATGTCTAAGTTTTTTTGCTCATATTTCTTTTAGTCAATTTTTTTCAAAAGCATAAGCACCTCAAAAGAGAATTAAATTAAATAATCAAAGCAAAGTTAATTTAATTAAAGTAAACAATGAAAAATAAGTCTTTGGTAACTCAGTAATTAAAATAATATAAAAATGTTATCTAATAATATATCAAGGACAGAAAAAGTTGTTATTAAATGAAAAGTTAAGTAACCGAAAATCTATGACTTTAGTTCAGGGATTAGATCTTATATCTATTCATTTATCTAGCCCATGCTTTTCAAAACAATGTGTGTAGAGTGGTTAAATATGAAATGCTAAACTTAAGGAAGTCCACAGCTGGCTGTCAGATTGGACAATTTTGTGCTGCTATTCCAAAAAGGATCAGTGGTCACCAAGGTTCATAGCTTTACCAAGAGCTCCCCCCGCCCCAACTTGGCAGCTGTAGCATGTACAATGTACAAACACACACACACACACACACACACACACACACACACACACACACCATTCCTTACAAACAAACAAACAAAAAAACAATCTTATTATTCCTTTTTGCTCAACACAAATTCATATGTGGCCCAGGCTTTCAGAGTTTTGTCCAATTCAGCGTCCTATTTTATCCTTCCTTCTAACCCATTTCCTGATGAAGCATGCTCTCTCATAGTATTTCCAGGCATTACAAACACAGAGTTCTTTCTGTCTGGGCCCAAGGACCAGCTTTCAGTTCTAGTCTGGACCGCCTTTCCTCATAGTGACTCAAACTCTGGAGACATAATGGGCAGAATGGAGGCCTAAAAGACTTCAAGTTCTTCCTCACATACTTAATAGCTGTGTGATCCTGGGAGAGTCACTCAATTTTTGTTTGTTTTATTGTCCTTATCAATAAAATCGAGATAATAATAGCATCTGCTTCTCACGTTGATGTAAGGATCAAATGAGATAATAATTGTAAAGTACTTGGCACAGTGCCTTGTACATGGTAAGTGCTATCTAATTGTTAATTTTCATCATCATCATCATCATCATCATTCTATTTTGCTCACAGAATTTCCCTAAATTAACTTTGATATTATGAAAGTACTGTAATTTGATTAGTGTAGACATGCATGTTCTCCACTGACAGAGATTATATTTCCTGCATATTTTGTCAACCTCTGTTATTCCTGGTCCAAGGTTTTCCCATAAATTCTTCTTAAAGGATCTTTGAAGATCTATTCAATGTGTCCTATAAACAACAAATGCACTATATAAACATGAGCTATTATGCTATTTCTTTTTAATAATTTGAAGATGCCATTGAGTCATATGTTTAGAGATAGAAGAGATCTACAGAGTATTTTGTTAAACTCCTATTGTATAGATGAGAAAACTATGTTCAGAGAGGTTGTGATTAACCCAAATTCTCACTCTTAATAAGTTGGAATTCAAATTCATGACTTCTGCTAACAAACTCTGTATTCTTCCCACTGAAGAATGGTGACACAGTAAAAAACTGTCAATAATATTATTTCTCAATTTAATTATAGGATTTTTTCCATTTTTCCCAGGTTAGTCATTCTTAGAAACCAAAATGTGTCTTTTCAGTTCCAGCTGACCCATCTTATCATTTCTCCTTCTAAAATACCCTTCAAATTATTAAAAGAATCAAAGAAATAGCATAATAGCTCATGTTTATATAGTGCATTTGTTGTTTATAGGACACATTGAATAGATCTTCAAAGATCATTTAAGAAGAATTTATGGGAAAACTTTGGACCAGGAATAACAGAGGGTGACAAAATATGCAGGAAATATAATCTCTGTCAGTGGAGAACAGTACTGTAGGAACTGAGTGTGGATCACTACATAGCATTTTCACTCTTTTTGTTGTTGTTCGTTTGCAATTTATTTTTTTTTACTCATTTTTTTCCCTTTTTGATCAGATTTTTCTTGTGCAGCAAGATAACTGTATAAATGTTTACATATATTGGATTTAACATATATAATATATATTGGATTGGGGGGAAGGAAAGGAAAATTTGGAACATTGGGTTTTGCAAGCTTCAATGTTGAAAAATTATCCATCCATATGTTTTGAAAAGAAAAAGCTTTAATAAAATAATAATATAATATATATAATGTAATAATATATAATAAATAAAATAATAAACCACCTCTCATATACATCTTTTTCTTTCCATTCACACAGCCGCTCATTACTTTTTACCAGGACTATGGCCATATCCTTCTAATTGGCCTTTTCCTCTCAGCTCACTTCTCATTCTAACTGATCCTTTAGTAAGTTGCCAAAATAATTTTTTTCTAAAATACAGATTGACCATGTCAATCCTCTCCCAATAATAATTTAGAGTGATTATGATATCCCTATTATGAATATGAAGTCATCTGTTTGGCATTAAAGCTATTCATAACCTCATACCAGCTGATATTTCTAGTTTTAGTATACATTTCTTACCTTTATGTACAACTATACTAGCCCAAGTACACTCCACCTCCTATCTCTTTGCTTTTATATTTTCCCCTCCAGCATGGACAGTTTATTGTAGACTTCCTTCATGGGGAAAGCTTTGAAATGCTCTATGGCTCTATGCAATTAGCACTACATCAACTCTGAATGACAGGATTTGAAGTAGGTAATCATCAAAAGGAAATTCTTTTCTTTTGATCTTTGCCAGGATACTCTCCATGATTCAAGTGAACACTTTTAGCAAATATATAGCTTCCTGTTTAACACCAGCTTAATGTCAATACTTATAGGGTCATTGACCAAAGCAATCTCTGTAGTGGAGCCTAAAGAGAGGCTTGAGTAAGTATGATGTACTGGTAACAAACACTTTGCCTGGGGAGAGATGTTGAGGCTAAATTTTGTTCTATGGACTCAAGCGAATTCTTGAGATCATGGCAAAGAAACAGAGCAGCATTTTATGTTTTCTACACAACTAAGTCAGTAGTATGACTATAAAGATGTACTCCACCATAGCAAATCCTCTTTAAAAGCCTATTCCCTTCATATATTTTCAGATGTCCTTGACAGATATAGACATAATTCTCAAAACCAATTTTTTAAAGTTCATAAAACAAATATATTAGTTAACAGTAGTTCTTCTTGGTTACCTTTTCTTTTTTTGGAAGAAAAAAATTTATTTTCCAATCTTTACAGGTTTGTCCCCACTTTAAGATGTGTTGATATTCAATCCATGGGTACTTTTAAAAATGCATAACCCTGATAATGAATTTCTTCTGTATTTACTCGATCAGGGTCTTCTCAGATTTCCAATTTCATCTTAAATGCTACTGCCTCTTCTTCACACTAGCACTGCCTCCACAGAATCCAAACACTGTGTGTTTACTATCGTTGGTAGTACTAAGAAAACAAATTGGTGCAAGATGTTGGAAGATCAATTAAGTTTTGGATTTATTATTCTTCTATTGCCATCAACAAATGTTCTTGAGAACACACAAGCTAATTGTATTTTATATTAAGTTTCCCATTATTTTTTTCACTTCCCACTTCTTTGTCCTGTTTTTGTTTTTTTTTTTTTTTTTTTGAGTCAGTGACTACTTAAAATCTTTCTTGTGTTTGTTTTGTAAGGCAATCAAGTTTAAGTGACTTCTTCAGGGTCACACAGTTAATTAAGAGTCATGCCTGAAACTGGATTTGAACTCAGGTCCTCAGGGTTCTAGGACTAGTATTATATTTTATATACCTATATACAATCCACCTAGCAGCCCATCTGCATTCTTCTGCAAATGAACTTGTACTCTTAAGCTGTCACTTTTATTTACCATAACCTCTTTTAGCAAAGCTAATAAGAAGTTTTCAGAGGTTTTCAGGAAAGATGATTTCTGTATTCTTTTGGCCAGCTCTTTGTTGTGACTATTTAGTATTAGTTAATCAGCTCTAAGAAACTATAGCAATCAATAACTTTTACTTCTCATTTATCAGAACTGATAATTTGTTTTAAGTTTGAGTTAGAGCTGATAAAATTGTTATTGTTTTAAATTTTTTCCATTCTTTAGCTATTCTTTAGAGAAGTCAGATATGATGTTGTGCACTTGTAATCTCTGGAACAGGGAAGTTTAAGCTGGTGGATCTTCTGAAGTTTGGAGGTATGAGCTATAGAGGGCCAAACTGAGGTGTTGTCTTCATTAGTTTGGTATCAATACTATAAGCCTCTGAGACCTAAAGGCCATTGAAAGGAAGTGAACTGAACTAGATCAGAAACTTATGAGTAGGATAAGGTCTACATTTACAGTGTGGGTTGATAGGAAGACTCACTGTCCAAAAAAAAATGTGTATAAATGAATGTATGTATGCATATGGGTGTATGGAAATATTTATGTATATATGTATATTTATTTTCTTATATTCCATTATGATGTAAGATCGCTGACAACAAAGACTATTTTTAGTTTTGTCTTTTTATCTCAGCAACTAGCAATTTTATATTTAATAAGAAAAAGATGTCAAACAACGAGAAAAAAATCATAGCTGCAAAAACATTAGAAACTATTAAATCAAATGCCTACTTTTTCATCTCTCTAAATTTTTTTCTGTTTAAAAAAGATGAGGTTTTTTTGTTTCAGGGACAATTTTTGTTTGTTTAAAAAGAATTTAAATTGTGAATCACCCAAAGAACAATGAATGAATATGGTAGGCTTTAGGATGGCAAAATTTATTACTAATAAAAAATTATAGTATGAAAATTATCATAAAAATATGTATAACCTTAAAAGTAGGTAAGATAATAATAAAATCATGGATAACAGATACTGAGATTTTTTAATACTGATACCCACAAATTGCTACAAGTCCTAAGGCCTAGGGTTGTGGTCTCCAACTTGTGGATCAAGAATGACAAGGAAGGGGACAGTTAAGGAAGAATTATTGTAAAGAGACATCAGTTCTATATTGCACCAATATTTTCTGTGCATTTTTTTCAATCAATAGATAGTAAAAGTACAACAACAAAAGTACTATCATGTGTTAGGGATCTGGGAAAAAAAGATGATTGATGGGAATAGTGAAATTCACAAAGTCTGGTAGTCACTGACTTAGAAGTCACCATAATGGGTAGATCATCTATAGATAATTTATGGCAAGATATATATAAAAATTACACAGGACTAAAATTAGGCATGAGGAGACAGAGTAAAAAATGACAGATTAAAGGCAGGAACTTACCTAACCTCTTCCCCAAACCACTAAGTATTCCTTTAAATAATGACTCAACACCCAAAAAGACCAAATAATTTTTAGGTCAGCAGAAAATAATTTTTTTAAGTCAACAGAAAGAGTCCACTGTGCAGTTCAGGTACAGGCCAGTACAGCTCCAGTCTGGCCCCAGACCCAGACCAACCTCTGGATCAGCAGCAGTACTGGTGGTTTCCAGACCTCTCAGCTCAGAGACACCAAAGAAGACCTGGAAGGTCTGCACAAAAAGTCTGGAACCAGGGTGGGAGCCTAGAATCCAATATCAGTGCTGGTAGGCCCATCTCTAACCCCAACCCCAGATCTGGCAGGGACCCCAGTGTCTGTGGGTCCCAGTGGGACCTCTGAATCAGCAGCAGTGCTGAAGGCTTCTGGATCTCTCAGCCGGGGGATAACAAGGAGGACTCAGAAGGTCAGTGGAGAAGGTCTGTAGTAAGGGGCTGGGAATTTGGTGTATAGTACAAGTTCAGATCAAGCTAGCACAGCCCTGGCCCCAAACCCAGTGGCTCCTAACTTCAGCAACTTGTTTTGGTGCACTAGATCTTACAGTTACAGCGAGGCAGGACACTCCTAACAGCTCCAGGGCAGAAAAAGAGTGTTTATGATCAGTTCTCTGAAAACAGCCACACAAAACCCCTGAAGCTTGAGAGCTTCATACACCCTGGAAACAGAACCCTACAAAGAGTTAAAAGCTGGGGAAAATGAGCAGACAACAATAAAGGTTTCTGACCATTAAAAGTTATTATGGTGACAAGATAGATTAAAATATACTCAGAAGATGATAAAAAAGTTAAAGCTCCTACATCCAAATACTTCAAGGAAAATAAGAATTGGACTCAGGCCATGGAAGAGCTCAAAAAGGATTTTGAAAATCAAGTAAGAGCAATAGAGGAAAAATTAGGAAAAGAAATGAAAAAGTGCAAAAGGAAATACAAAAAGCTAATGAGGAAAAGAATTCCTTAAAAAGCAAAACATGGCCAATTAGGAAAGGAGGCTCAAATTGAGCAAATGGAAGGTAATGACTTTGTAAGAATTCAAGATACAATAAAACAAAAACAAACAAAAAAAAAAAAACTTTTTCTTTCAAAAATAAAATAAAATAAAATATAGAAAAACTATGAAATATCTCATTGGAAAAACAACTGATCTAGAAAATAGATCTGAGAGATAATTTTAAAATTATTAGTCTACACATTTAACATATATTGGACTACTTGTCATCTAGGGGAGGGTAGGGAGGAAAGGAGGGAAAATTGGAACACAAGGTTTTGCAAGTGCTAATGTTAAAGAATTGTCCATGCATATGCTTTGAAAAATAAAAAGCTTTAATAAAAATAAATAAATAAGTCTAAAAAAATTATTGGTCTATATGAAAGTCATTATAAAAAAATTGGCTGAACATCATCTTTCAAGAAATTATCAAGGAAACTATCCTAATATTCTAGAATGAGGTAGAGGGTAAAATAGAAAACTGAAAGAATTCACCAATCACCTCCTGAAAGAGATGACAAAATGAATATTCCCAAGAATATTATAACCAAATTCTGGAATGCCCAGGTCAAGGAGAAAACATTGTAAGCATCCAAAAGGAAACAATTTAAGTAGAACCACTGTTAGTATAACACAAGATTTAGCAACTTCCACATTAAAGGACTGGAGGGCTTGGAAAATAATATTACAGAAAGCAATGGAGCTAGGACTACAACCCAGGATTACCTATCTAGCAAAACGTAGTCATTCAATGAAACAGAGCGTTTTCAAGCATTTGTGATGAAAAGGTCAGACCTGAATAGAAAAATTTGATTTTCAAATACAGGACACTGAAGAAGTATAAGGAGTTCATCAGGAAAGTGATATCATAAGGGACTTAATAAGATTTGTCTGTTTATATTCCTACATGGGAAGATACTTGTAACTCATTAGAATTTTCTCATTATTATGACAAAAGGAGTATATATAGTCAGAGGGCACAGGTGTGAGTTGACTATGAAAGGATATATTTTTTTTAATGATGAAATTAAGGGTGAGAAAGGAGTGTACTGGGAGAAAGGGAAAAGGAGAGGAAAAAATGGAATAGTACAAATTATCTGCCCTAAAAAAGAGGCAAGAAAGAGGGTCAGAGAGGATGAGAGAATGAACTTTATTCTTCTCAAAATTGGCTCAAAAAGGAATTAACATATTGTAGAGGGCTGAAACTTTGTATGATTGATTTTAAAAGATGTTAACTCAATGGAATTGATAAGACAATAGTTATCTAGTTTAGTGTGGTGATTAATAGTTCTCTAGTTCAGTGTGATTGAATTAATCTTACAACAAATAATGGTTCCCTAGTGATATGATGATTGCCTTTAAATCATTATGATGAATGGATTTAATTGTAATAGTGTATTTAAGAGGCCAGAGTCAGATCTAGAAAGGGACTGGAACAGACTCAGGGAATACAGAGGACTGGAGGCTGGAGCACAAGCTCCCAAACTTAGGGAGACTTCAAGACAGAGACCATCATGGTGGTCCTCCTGTCTTCCCCACAGAAACCAAGACACATTCTGAAGGACCTCCAGAAAGCTGGCCCGGGCCTCAGGCAAGGAAACAGACTGTGAAGGAGATAATAAACAATTTGGACTTTATCCCTGGCTATTCTCATAGTGATTTCTTGGTTGAAATGAAGGCTGGTCCAGAGACCTCCAGAAAACTAACCAGAACACTACAACATACATACTCAATAGAGGAAGAGGAATCTAGATTACCAGGAAAATCTGAGGGAAGTGGGACATGGGAAGGGGGAAGGGTGATAAAAGAGAAAGCATATGGTGGGGTAGTATAATCAGTACTAAGAAACTTAACACTTGTGAGCAGGGACAGGGTATGTATGAAAAGAGAATAAATGGAGGGAAATACAGTTATTAATAGTAATTGTAAAAAAAAAAATTAAAGCAAATTTCTCTGATAAGGCCTCATTTTTCAAACATAGAGGGAACTGAGTCAAATTTATTTTAAAAAAAAGAAAAAAAATGCCCCAGTTGATAAATGATCAAAAGATATGATAAGTGCCCAAAGGGCTATAAATTCATGCAAATCCTTTGACCTAACAATACCACTACTAGGCATGAATACCAAAAGAGATTTGTAGGGAAGGGGGGAAAGAAAATTATTTATAGCAACTCTCTTCTCAGGGCAAAAAAAATTGAAAATTGAGGAGATGACCATTAATTGGGAAATGGCTCAATAAATTGTAATATGTGTTTTTGATGGAATATTATTGTTTTATGGGAAATGATGAGCAGGATGCTCTAGAAAACTAGAACAAGACTCCTTTTTTCCTGCCCTTGTCTTTGATTATCCTCTTAATAAACAGTTGCAAATATGGATAAGAAAGGAGGCTAACCTGTTTGCTGGTTTCTATCAACCTATAAAAAGCCCTATGTCCTTTTGTTTAGGGCCACACACTTTGGAAACTAATCCCATGTGGTTAAGTCAATATAATAAATTTTCCAATAAAAAAATTAATATTTCTCAAATCATCTCTATATTTTGGCAAAAAACATGCAGTCATACTCTCAAGTACTCTAGAAAATCCTCTATAAACTCAAGCAAAACAAAATGTATTGTATACAAAATAATAGTAATGCTCTGGGATGATTACTTGTAAATGACTTTGTTATTCTCTGTAGTACAATCATCCATGACTACTCTGAAGGATTTATGATGAAAAATCCTACCCAAACTTAGAGAAGGAACTGATTGTGTCTGAATACAGATTGAAGCATTTTCTCTTTCTTTATCTTTCTTTTTCACTTAATTTTTCTTAAGAGTTTTTATTTTCATTAAGAGTAGGAGATCGAGATTTTCCTCCACAACTGTTGACCTAAAAAATTGCATCATGTATATTCTTGAATTTGTACTTATTTTGTTAAATATTTCCATTAAATGTTAATCCTGAGTCAAATTGTACTTGAGAGTATGACTGCATGTGTTTTGCCAAAAAATAGAGATGATTTAAGAAATATTAATTTTTTTATTGGAAAATTTATTATATTGACTTGACCACATGGGATTAGTTTCCAAAGTGTGTGGCCCTAAACAAAAGGACATAGGGCTTTTTATAGGGTTGATAGAAACCAGCAAACAGGTTAGCCTCCTTCTTTATCCATATTTGCAACTGTTTGTTAAGAAGATAATCAAAGACAAGGGCAGGAAGAAAGCAATCTTGTATGAGATTTCTGTCACTATCATTATACAAGAGGTTTCTGACAGAGAAGGAAACAAGGGTCTTTTTCAAACCCAATTTCCCAAATCCAGTTTTTCTGGGAGGTTCTAACACATGTACCCTATGGTCTCAGTGTTAGCCTATGCTTACAAAAGCAAGCTGGTTTGTGGTAAAATTACCAATTGTTTTCAACTAGCACCACTAACACACACACACACATACACACACACACACACACACACAAATTCATCAGCTATTAATTAAATGCCTACTATGAAAGAACATTCATCTACCTATTGAAGAAATCCATATCAATGTCCCTGATTTCAATGGGGTTTAGAGCTTAGTAGATGACATAAATATACCTAGTGGTCATGACAAGGGGGGACCCCGAAACTCTCTCTAAAACTGTAATTGGCTGAGGCTTGAGTTGATGCACTGAGGTCCCAAGCACATAAGGCTAAATAGTAATTGGACCATACTCTATTAATATATATGCTTGGAGAAAGAATGGCCCCCACCCACTCTTTGTGCAAGTCCTGATGTGTTGTATAGGAAATGACGATTTTGGTGGGTGGAGGCAGGGGAGTGGAAAGGGAAGTGGAAAGAGAGACTGCAGGCTGGTGTCTTGACACAGTTGCTCGCATTGCTATTGCAACCATCCTTCACCTCCAATCCCCCTCTGCTAGCTGGTTTCCTATATGCTCATATTGTTATCGCAATCCTTCCTCACCTCTTCACTTCAATAAAGATTGAAGATTTTTCCCTTAACCTGAATTCCTGACTCTGGCTGATTTTAAATATGCCTCCTTTTAAAAAAAATTTTAAATAAAACTCCTTGAAGGAGAGATTCTCCTTGAATTCTGGCCTCTGTAAAAGACCTCCACCCAAAGGAAACAGAATAAACATCTTCATTCTCTTATCTAGATAGGGCTAGTTGAGTCCAGAGTTGGAGATTCTAAGCTCATTGAACTAGAGATTAGTGGAGAAACACTCATTCAATTCTAAGAGTCTTTATTTAAATTCCAGCTCAAGTTGTACCAGCCTCCATCAAGAGCAAACCCCAGCTTGTAGCCAAGGCCTCAATTATAAAATGAGCCAATTTGGGGCTCAGTCCTTACAGAGGACCTAATATGCCAAGGAATCTCTCTCCCTGGCATAGCAGCAACTCCCTGCCTGCTGAAATGATATTCCCTTTCAGCATTACCCTCTCTTCATCTTCCTCACCTATTTCCCTAACAAGACTTTATACCTCTCTGTCAGGATTTCTCTGCTAAAAATTCTCTATCTCTCTTCTAGGACTTCTCCACTAGAAACTTCATATTTCTCTGTCAGGACTATTGCCACAAAGGAATTCAGTCTTTCTATTCATGCATAGCAAAGGCTGACTTCCCAATGCCAATAATAAACTTCTTTTTACCAGTCTAGCTTTTTGGGTTCATAAATTCCTTTATTAAGAATCTCTGCGCCACCTAAAAGGAAGTCCCCACAACTCCCTACCCTGTGCCAAATCCTAGAGGGATTTAGGGGAGCCAAACTTCTTCATTTGATTCCCTGAACCCCGAACATACCACTAACCTCATCATTTAACTCCCTGACCACCAGGAACTCTAAACTCATCATTTATAAACATTCTAAGCACAATTGAGTTTATGAAATAGAGATCTAATGAGATCCATTAGAAAATTCTTACTATTGAAGAGAATCAGGGAAAAGCTTGATTAGCTATTGTAAAATTTAGGTTGTATCAAAAAAGTACTCTTTGGGCATTGTGGGTAAATTCATGCAGCTAGAAATTCTATCACTTTTTTCTGTTTTTAAATATTTTCTTATGTCTAAGTTTAAAACTCAGCTCAGATTTATATGGAACACAATTTTAAAAATTCTACTGGGAATTAAAAAATATATAAAATTCTTGCATTCTCTAACTAGGGAACTTCCCTTTATATTCTATTTAAACTTCATAAATCCATTAGAAATGCACCTGGCAAAGCAATTATTCTAGGCATCAGCTAATTTGCTAGACTTCCTTTTCTAAGGGTATGTGGTTCTACTTCAGACAACCAATTTCCATAGCAAATAAGGAAGATTTAGTCTCTTCCCTGGTTATAAACTAGCTAATTTAAGAGTACTATTATCATATAACTATAATAGCTACTAGCCAACTAGCATCTTCAAGATGTGGCAAAGACATCTATAACTAAGAATTTTAATAATTGAAGCAAAAGGCAGGAAAGATACCCTGAGCTATTTGGGGTTATTGATCAAAAGAGAAATTCTGGGACACTACCTCAAAAGAAGTAAGGGGTTAGAAAGAGCTCACACTCTGATCATTCAATTCAATTCAATCCAAAAAGCATTTCTTAAGTACCCATTTATGTGTAAGACACTTTGTTAGTTACCAAGGACACAAAAACAAAAGGAAAAATCATCCTTTCTCTTCAGAGGCTTAAAATTCTTTGTGAAGGTGCAGATGAGGTAGCTATAAAATGAAGACAGGGAAGTAAGTATATGTGATATTAAAGAAAGGAGAGAATACTATAACTAAAAGGATCAGGAAGGTTTCCCATAGCTAACTATAGACCAAGGAGGTAAGGAATAATAAAAATTAAAATAAAGACAACATCAATATAGCATAACCTATTAGGTACTAGGTACTGTGCCAAGCACTTCACAGCCCTGAGGGAAAGATGCTATTATTATTATTCTGCATTTTACAGATGAGGAAATTGAGGCAAACAGAATGCTAAGTGAACAAGGAAAGCATTTTTAATAGAAATTTAAAGTATGTGAATGTGAAATCACTTGGGAAAGATAGGCTGAAGCTAGGATGTGATGGGATTTAAATGCAAAATGGAGAAATCTATATTTTAGCTTAGAGGCAACAAAGAGGTACTAAGGCTTTTTTTTTTTTTAGCAAAGGTAGACTGTAGGCTAACTTATACTACTTCAGGAAAATCAGTCTGGCAAGTATGTGTAAGATAAATGGAATAAAGGAGAGATTACAAGTCTACTGCAATAGGTAATAAGGGTCTGGATCAATTTTTGCTATATTAGTGGGATAGATACACTTGATTTTGTGAAGATAAAATTGATAAGACCTGGCAGTTGACTAGATAAGGCCAGTGAGAGAGTTATGAGATGCAGCTCTGAGAATCCTAAGGGAGAGGGGTGTCTTAGAAGTGCCACAAATAATGCTGCATGAGAGCTGCTCCACCTTTATTAAATACTCTTCAAGAAGCCATTGAATTCAATAATGGGTACAACCCTACTCTTATCACTGCTCAGTTGTACCTCTAAGCCACAAAATCAATGACTTGAAGCTGTTCTTTGTTTCTCTTTCCCATAAAATTATCTTCTTCTGGCTCTTTGCTCAATTCCCTTAACTTGGAGACAAAGTCCGTTTGGGAATTCTTTCACTATACCCTCCACATTGACCTGGGGACACTAATCTTATTGGAGTGTCTTCTGGATCAAAAAATTGACACTAAGAAGTTGTGAACTTGGGTCACTGAAAGGATGGTGATACTCTCAGCTTCAAGAGGGGAATCTGGAATATGCATTGGTTGAGTGGTAGTAAAAGTGAATGTCCAGCAAATTAAAGTGAATGACAAGACAAGTAGCAAGAGAATGAGAATGGAACAATGTCACAAAAGCTGAGGAAGTAAAATATCTAGGAGAAGGAAGTGGACAACAACATCAAAAATAAGAAGGGTGGGAATTGAGAAATGACTACTGGAGTTTTGGAGAAAGGGATATTAAAACAATGATGAAGAGAACTACTGAATGGAAAATTTGATATTTCTTCAAAAGGAAAACTATAAATTAAGCAAGCTATGGGATCAGGTTCGTTTTCCTCTGCCTTTATTGGCAAAGAGTTCCCAGGATATAGGTGGTTGGAGTAATTCTGGGAGGATGTAGAATAAACTGACTCAGCCCTAATCTACCCAGCTCATATGTTGAAACCACATGTTTCAGGGGCAGTAAAAGGCATGCCTTTGTTTAAATTTGAATCTATGTGTTGCTTCCCCATCTGCTGTAGTTTTTGTGCTTAGAATGTAAGGTTAGATTCTCAATCAATGGGGATGAGCCAGTAGGGGTGGGGAGTTAATGTTGCATCAGAGAACATATATATTGCCTCTGCTGCCTATGCTCAGAACCTCTCTTTCACCCTCATATGGTGAGAGTGGCTGTCTGTTTCTGATGAGAAACAAATAAACTTTCTCCTTACACCTTGAGAGATCTCTGACATTTATTAATTGGATGGGTTGCATACCATACACTACCAGTGATTGGTTCAGAAAAATAAAATCAGTACTTGCTCTGCAATTTATGGTTTTTATGATATGCCTGAAATACTAAGATCTATAAGGACTTGCCTAAAAAGCTCTATATATTTGTATTTAATCTTGAGAAACAATATATTTTACATGATAGTAAGCAAGGTTACCTACATGCTGGTTCCACACCCAGACTTGTCTCCTGACATACTCTTCAGCTTCCTCTAGCTTTTTCTGAAGTTAAAAACTTCTCTATTGTTCTCATCTTCTCCTTCTTTGGATCTCTTCCCTATAACTTTATTTTTTAATAGCATTTCCCCAAATGGTATGCTCATCTTATCCAAATTGTTCTCCAGAATTGTTGAATTAGTTCACCACTTCATTAGGGATGCTTTGGTGTTCCAATTTTCCCAAATCTCCTCCAACATTTATCATTTTCTTCTCCTATCATATTAACCAGTCTGCCTATCAGACTTTAAAGGGATCTTTTTTTTTTTTTTTGGTCTGAACCCTTCTACCCTTTTTCATTTTTCTTCTTTCTCAAGAAAAACATCAAAGATCTCTCTTTTCATGTCTAAGACCTATACTTTCTAAGATAGTGTTATTGAGGGATGAGATATCCTAACAGCAATGTAGGTCCCTAGGCTAGTGTCACAGGTTTTGCAAAAGAATTCCCAGTCCCGGTCTTTAAGTGAGGTTTGGCAAAAATGGGTTTATTTTTCACAAGAAGCTCTTTCTCTTAGTGGGACCTTTTCTGATTAGGAAAATAGCAAAGATTGGGCTACAGAGTCTTGAGTTTATTTAGCTTTCTATGGTTTAGGGGTAGGGAGTGATTTGAGTGATTTGACTAATTTCTAAATCAATAAGGGTGGTGATTGTTTCCCAAACCAAAATGATTCCCAGATCAATTGGAGGTGGGAGTTTCCCATAGGAGCCAAGTAGAAGAATGAGGAAGGGTTAAGATTCAGGGTTTTTCCAACTCAGGCCTACCCCCCCCTTCTCAAAGATCAGGGGGACATAGAGTCCTATTACATCATTATCTCCTGCAATCTCTAAGGATTTGAATTTAAGAATACTGAGTTTTAAATCAGATGGCCTAGATTGGAATCACAGCTTGCTTATTTAATAATTTTGTGACTTTGGGTAAATAAACTCTTCTGGACCTCAGTTTCCTCATTCAAAAAATAAGAAGTTTGGACTAGATAATAACTAAAATTCCCTTGTAGTTCTAAATCCATGATCATATATTGTTATAAATACATGTTGATATATTTCTTTTTTTTGGTACCTTGCAAATACTTTTCAGAATTTCAGAGCTCAGAGGTCTTCTGATATAGCCAACAAACGAGCAAAAATTTGTTGCTTGTTATAGGGTCACTTCTTTCTTAAGCACACTAGATCATTAGCTCAATGTTTATTCTAATTCAGAAGCAATAATTATGTTCAAAACAAAAAAAGATGCAGGTGAAAACTAAATGGAAAATTTATTGATGTAATTTTTGGATACCTTTTTTACCTAGGAGTCAAAGAAACTTTACTAATTTAAAAAATAGTACAAATTACAATCTCAAACCACCATTCCTCCCAAATATGTACAATTTTCATAACTTTTCTTTTAAACTACTAGTAATATAAATATATGTATATATAGATAGATGTATATATATTATCAATCTATCTATATATGTGTATATAACATATGTGTGTAAAGGTCTGTGTTTGTGAATATTGCCTTGAATCTGATAAACTCAAGAAATGACATCAGTCAGTGCTTTCCTAAGAGTCTAGATGTCATGTTGAAGAGAGAATACAATGGAGACAGCACTCATCCTGAAGTCAGGAGAATCTGAATTCATATCTCATCTATGACAATTTAATGGCTATATGACTCTGGTCACTTAAATAAACTGTATGCCTTAAGTTTCCTCATCTAAAAATGAGAATATCACATGTCATTGTTGTTGTGAGGAGGGAATGTTGAAATGAATAAGCAAACACATAGTACCTATGATGTTGCGGGCACTTTTGCTAAACATTTTTATAAACAACTCATTTGATCTTCATAACTATTATCAAATGAGTTAATAACTGAAAATTCTTAGCAAGTTCCAGCTTAGCTGGAACATTATAAATAACTACCCGAATGTAAATTATTATCATCACCAACTGTAAAGGGCTGAAACTCTGAGTTGATGCACTGAGGTCGGACAACCGAGCACTTAAGGCTAACTACCAATTGGACAATAATAATCTATTAGCATTTGCTTTTGAAAACGGCCCTTCCCACTATTCTGAGCTGGTTCAATCTTTTGGTGTATACAGAGAATTGTGGGAAGAATTAAGGTGTGGAGTAAGATAAGCCAGGATCACTTTGGCAGTAGAGGTGGAAAAGGAAGGTTGCAGAGATCCTGTGTCCATCCCCTTCACTTCTACCCCTAAAGACCAAGAATAAAGACCAAGGACTTTTACTTATCCTGACTCCAGCTGATTCTAAGGTATTCAGGGCGCTAACTCAGTCTTCACAACCAACATCATCATCATGTAAATAATAGGATCCTCTTCATTTTCTTTTAAACTAATATTAATAATTATATTAAATTTTGTCCTAAATACTCTCCCTTGTGACCTTCTGCACCCCTCCCCCAGTCTTTCTCATGTTCGGTTTTGTTTTTAATTTCTCTGGAAGAAATAATTCCCAATTTCTCCATTAATTTTCCTCCTTATAAGGATTCTGAAATAGCAAATCACAGAGATCTTTGATGTATCTATCAACAATCTCAAAGGAATCAAATATAATCAGAAGGATGACAGTGAGAAAGAGGTGATGTCATGAAAACCTCAGAGTTTCTTCAGATATCTTTGACCTAAATGATTAAAAGGATTGTAAACTTGGGGACAGGCTTACATAAGATTAATTATTCTTTAACATACTTGGGAAGCTTAGTACTTTCTTTTGTGAAACACCTGGACAATTAATGTTTAGCATTTAACTGGAACAATCCTTTCTAAGAATATAAATTGCCCAAGGTTTAGTTGTGAGGCAAAAAAGTTGAGTTTGATCTGGATAGCACAGAATTGGAGGAGATGGAATGGACAAAAACATTTTAAAGAAGAAGACTGACTAGAGACTAGAAGGGAAAAATAAAGGTATGTCCAGGATAGAGGAAGAAGTTAATGATTAGAGTGAATTAATTTGATGGAAGGAAGTATGATTATTGAAGACCAGAGACAGAGAAAAAGAGAGAGAGACAGAGACAAAGAGACACACAGAGAGAGACAGATGCAAGGAGAAAGAAAGCTAGTTAATTTAAAGATAGGCTAACACAGTATTGCTGAGAAAACATGATAAAGGTCTGATATTAATCTGTGCTAATGGAAACAGAAAGGAAAGTAAACCTAAAAATAACTGAAGTTTTGCCCTGAATTGCTAGGAGAAAAGTAGTTGATATTTCTGAGGAAGAAATAGATATTTACTTTTTTTCAGACAAAAATGGTGAAACAAGTCTAGCTTCCTACCTTTTTGCACCAGTATTTCCTTTTTGTAAAGTTCCCTAGAAGTTGCTTTTTAGAGTAGAAAATACTTACAGGAAAGATTTTGGCCTAGAAGCTAGGTGGAAAAAGCACAGATACACATCCAATGTTTCTGACATAATTTGGAGATTCAGGACCTATACATTTTATGCTAAACATCTAATGTTTACTATGTGACAGCTTGTCTCGCAACATATTAAACTAGTTTTCCAAAAGCAAGGATGTTATAAACTTTTGAAGAAAACCATGCATTATAAGACAGAAAATTTTCCCCCTGCCAAAGTTAGACTGTGGTGAGGATAGGGCCTTACTTCATAAGTATGTCCTTCCCCGACTACCCCCAAGCAACCTAGAATTTAAATAGCTTGTTTCTCCCCAAATGAAAGACTTAACTAAAATAAGCAGTATGAACAATCTCCAACTGTGAACTAATTAAAGACAATTCCCTTCCATGTTTTTTTTTTTTCACTAGATGTCATTTGTGATTTTATTTTGCTTTCCTTGAGTTTGCCCTATTTTATATGCCTCTACTTTCTAAGATTTATTCTTAAATGACAAGGGATTGTATGAAAAAAAAAATTAGTGAAAAGTTGGGCAGGCAAATTATGAGGGGAAAAAAGATGCGCAGTAGGTTTTTTAAAAATTATTTGCATGACTAACATCTAATTGAAAAATCTTAAATTTTAAAATGTATAAACACTACAAGTGTCATTATTTTTTTTGTTGTGCTACCTAAACTATTTTCAAATTGCACAAGAATTATGAAAAAATAGTACAATAAACATGTAAGGAACCAATTTATCTCTGTTGAATATCATTAGATTTCTCTACTCCAAATGGGCCCCAAATGCCAATTGTTCCTCTAGCATGAAGTCAAAGGCAAGTCACTACAATGTACTCTTCCAAGACATTAGAGGGACATTCTCTACCAGCGTCTGAATTCTCCTGGTTCTTTGTATACTCACTTTCAATGTGAGGTATCTTTTTTCCTCAAGAGGAAAAATTGGACAGGTATATTAGAAGAATAAGATAGGCAGCTATTATTTCTTTATTTATACAGTTAAATCTGATTGAATATTGATGTGTGTGTCCTTAGATCCAGATATACCATATGCCAAATACTGAAATGGCAGGTGTGATTGTTGAGCCATTTTCAGTGGTGGGAAACTAAACAAGTATTTCAAAGAAGAATAAATGTTGCTCTGAATTTTTTTTTAAAGGTAAAGAGAATGAAATCTCCAAATTTTTTACTTCAATTTCAGTCAAGATTCCATAGTACATTATCTACAAGATGGCTAGTAAATGTCTGTTAAAGGAAGCACTAATCACAAAGAACCAGCAGATTAGCATCAAGGCCCGGTGGTAACAGGCATATGCATCCACTTTTGATTTAGTCCATCTATTCTAGAAAATAATTTAAAATCATAAAAGTAACATAGAAGTGTCATTATTTTTTATTGGGCTACTTTCTTTTGGTCAAAGATCAAAAGAAAGAGCATATGTATGACTGTGTGTATCTGTGTGTATACACACCATGCTTATATGTATATATGCATACAAATACATATATATGTATACATAAACACATATGCATACATACCAAAATGTTCATAAAATCACTTTTTTGTTGCTGCAAACACTTGGATACAAAATGAATATCTATTAAGATATGTCTGAAAAACTTATGATATACAAATATAACAAAATACTATGTGCTATAAGAAATGAGATATGTCATATTCAGAAAAAAATTGAAAACTCAAAGAGACAAAGAATGAAGAAATCAATATAAGTAATGATATAAACAAAAATGATGCTAAAAAAATAAGGTGAGATCTAAATAATTGTATAAACCAATTTCAGTCCTAGAAAACAGATGTCTCTCAAAAGAGTGGTAAGAAACATGGCATATTTATGGTCATAAGTCTTATTAAACTCTCTTTTTTTTTTTTTTGATTTTCATTCTATAAGGAAAAGTTCATTGGATGGTGAACAAATCAGGAAATAACTGTGGTATAAAAACAAAACCAAAGAGGATCAGGTCACAGCAGACCTTCTTTATTTCCTTTTTGGCAAGGTTATTTATAGACTGGTAAATTGGAGGGATGCTATAAATAGAATTTCTCTAAATCCTAATAGAATATTTTGAAAAGTCTCTCCTGATGTCTTCGGGGAAAGGATGAAGACATTAATAGTCTATTGTCTATTTATACTATCACTATTAGAGAGTACTAGATATTGATTCTTTGCCCCTGAAGGTTCACATTTTTAGCAATGACTTAGATAAGAGCGGAGAAAATATATTTATCAAATTTACAGCAAGTAACAATGCTGAGAGTAAGATTTTGAATGACAAGGTCAGGATTCATGACTATTATACAATATGTTAAGACCTTAAATTAATACCACAAGTTAATTCAATTAAAATTAAATTGAATAAGAAGAAATGTAAACTTACTTGTAGTCAAAAATGAGTCTCACAATTATAAAATTTAGAGTGGTATAGCGAGAAACAGTCTAAAGAAATTTAGTTTTTACCAACTGTGTATTACCCTTCATTCTATTTTCTCCTGAGTATATACTTTTGTTCTTTCTTTCCACCCTGTCCTTCCTTAGTAGTGGTTTGTTTCTGATCTATCTTGCCCTCAGTCTGCCCTCCCTTCTATCACCTCATCTCTCTTCTCTTGTTTCTTTCTCCTAGTGCTTCTGTCCTCCCTTCTATCCAGTCCCTCTCTTTTCTTTCTCCTTTCTTCTTCTACGTCTACTTCTACTTACCTTATAGGGTTAGATAAATTTCTATATTCAGCTGAGTGAATATTTTGTTCCCTCTTTGAGCCCAAACTGATAAGACTAAGCTTCAGACAATGGTCATTCTCTCTTCCCCCTTCTTTCCTTCTATTGCAAAATATCTTTTCTGCCTTTTCATGTGATCTAATTTATCCCATTTTACCTCCCCTTTCCTCTTCTTCCAGGACAACCACTTTTCTACCCTTTAATATCTTTTTCTTTAATATCATTACAACAGACTTAATTTATATCTACACTCTTTGTTTATGCCCCCTCTAATTGCCCTAATAAAATATACAGTTTTCAAGTAAAAAAAAAAGATACAAGTATCATTTTCCTTGAGATTATACTTTGGGAGTTTTGCAACAATCCTTTTTAGGGTTTTCTTTGAGCTATCTCTTTCCAGAGATGGTAAGATACATTGTTTCAATGATTATTTTGATCCTCTGGTTCTAGTAGCTAGAATCACTCCATAAAACACCTGAAAAGAAATCAACCAACTTTTGCTTGAAGACTTCCACTGAGGGAGAATCCTCCATTTCCCAATCTTTATTTTGAAGTCCCTGATTGTACATACAGCTTAACTTAGACTATCAGCTTTTCCAATCAGTCGAGCACTATCACCTTTTCCTCTAAATGGGAAACTTTACTTTTCTAGATCCACCTCCCCAATTCTGAATGTTAATTCTTACTTCTAGCTCTAACCATTGGTTCTATTTCCTGACCCTGGGCATTTTCATTGACTGTCCCCTCTGCCTGGAATTCTTTTCTTCCTTATCTCATCTTCTGACATTCTTCAAGTCTTAGCTAGTATCCTGTCTTCTACAAAAAAAACCTTCCCTGATTGCCCTTCTTAGTAGTACTTCCTCTTTGATAGTTCCAATTTATTGTTTGTAAAAAGTTGTTTGAATGTTTCTTCTTCCATTACATTATGAACACTTTAGTAGAGACTTGTTTTGTTTTGTTTTTCATCTTTCTTTGTAAGCCCAGCACTTATCAAAAGTGCCTAGTGCATAGTAGAAACTTAATGCATGTTTGTTGCCTGATTGACTTAATATACACCTCTAGTGCAGATAATTTAGTTCAATCAATTTTCTTATTGTGACTTTGGACCTCTGTATATTTGCAATTCTCATATATAACATTCCACATAAAGTTTCCTGAGACACTTCTCTTCCAGAACAGTGGAAGAGTAGAAGAGTGACTGCCTATACACTACCACAAAACATTTCCATATAGGTGATTCTGAGAAACTGGGAGAATAGTGACACTATTAACAAAAAGTAAATTAAGAATAAGACATGAAAAGAGATTTTGGTTTTCATCTAAAGCTTTATTAAGGATAACAGATTATAGTCATACCATCTAATGATGATCAAAATGAAAATAATGTGGGGACAAATAGGTAATGCATTGAATAGAGCAGTATGTGTGGAATAAGGAATGCCTGGATTAAATCTGACCTCACATATTTGTTAATTGTGGGCCAGTCCTTTAAGCCTATTTGCCTCAGTTTCCTCATCTGTAAAAATTGGCTGAAGAGGGAAATGGAAAACTACTTCAGTATCTTTGTCAAGAAAACCCCAACTGGCATTATGAAGAGTCAGCCACAACTGAAAATACTGATCCACAAGAGTAGAAAGAAATTGAGCAGAACTTAATTAGAGAGTGAAACTGTAGAAATAGCTCATCTTAGGTTATGAAGATAGATGCTTTAATGGAGGCTGGCTAGGAGGTGAGACTATAGAGCCAAGTTCTGGAATTGGAGAAGATAAAAGAATACATCTTCTTAAACAATAAATTTGGTGAAATGGAAAAAAAATACTCCCTAAAAATAGAATTAGTGAAATGGAAAAAATCCACTGAAGAAATACAACTCATTTAAAAGTTCAATTGGCCAAATGCAAAAGGAAATAAGAAAGCTAACTGAAAAATAATTCACTAAAAATTAGAATTGAACAAATGGAAGTGAATGATTTGATGAAAAATTAAGATTCAGTCAAACAAAACTAAAAAAAAAAATAGAAAAAGGGATTTTTCCTTTATAATAACTTATTTGAACATGATGCTGCTATTGCTGATGATATTAGTATCTAGATAGCATAAGAGATAGAATACTGGGCCTGGGATTTAGGAAGGCTGAATTAAAATTTTTGTACTTACTAGCTATCTGACTATGATCAAATCACTTACCTATATAAATGCTTATTCTTCCTTTCTTATGATGTTAATAATGATAGTGATAATGATAATAATAGTAAACATTTATGTTATTCTGAGTGCAAGACAAATATAACTTAAGTGATTTGCCCAGAGTTATACATGTAAACCTATTCATGTTTACCATGTAGTTTTCCATTCCCTTGTTAGTGAGTCTCAATTTTAGTTCTTCAGCCTGTGTAGTATAACCTGGATTAAAATTCTATAAGACTATTGGAGAATAATGGCATTAAAAGATGTGACTTTGTGTCAGATCAGGAAATTTGGAGTCATGGTCAAGTGGAAAAATATGGCAGCCAATGGCCAAACTAGCTTAAAATGCAAACTAGTATATGAAATTTTACAGAGATGGAAGATAAAAAAATGTGAACAAAATCATCTCACAAAACTTTAAGAAGCAAAGAAGGCCAAAAGCAGTTTAAAGAAATCTTATTGAGAAATCCAACTAAGCAAAGTCATCCCAAGGACATTTAAGGATAAATGGGGAAAAAAAAGCCCAAAAATACATGAAAGATAGAAAAGGTATGTAGGAATTTTTAAAACACTTTTTTATGACTATTGTAGTCTGAAATCATAATACAAGATGTCCTCATAGAGTAAGTCTTCTTTGTGTCTTTGTGGGATTTTCAACAATGTTATATTCACTAACTGTAAGGAAACCCAACTTTTTGTCCTGGATAAATTCTCTTTTATTTCTATAATTTCTTACTTGGTGAACTCATTGGCTTCCCTCCATATGTATGAATCTTAGATCTATATATTCAGACTTAACCTGTATTCTGAGTTCTAGTCTCACATCATGAACTGAATATTAGATATTTCAAACTTTGTATCCCAAAGACATTTCAAATTCAACACATTCCAAACTGAACTCATCTTTTTTCCTCAAAAAATCTAGTTTTCTTCGGACTATCTCTATTACTATTGATGGCACTTTTACACTTCCTAGCACCACATCTTTGATATCATCCTTGACTTTTTTTTACTCTATATATGTAATCAGTTGCCAAATCTCACCTCTTAGTTTTCTATAATATTTTTTCATATGTCCCCTTCTTTCTATTCATGAAGTCACTTCACCAGTGATCATCTTTATCACTCTTATCACCTCTTCTTTAAACCATTATAATGTCTTATAAGTAGATTGAAGTAATTTCAAGCTTTTTCTCACTCCAATCCAACCTCCACACAGCTGCCTAAATGATCTTTCTAAAGCAAAGGAAGTCTTTCATCGTACACCAAAATAAAGTTTAAATACTGTAGATTTAAATTTAGATATAAAGGGTGATATCATAAGTAAATTAGAGGATCATGGAAAATATACCTGTCAGATCTATATGGATCTAAGTTTATTACCAAACAAGAGATGGTCTTGGGAAATAAAGTGGATAATTTTGATTTCATGAAGTTAAATAACTTTTGCACAAACAAAATTCATGTAGCCAAAAATAGAAGGAAAACAGGAAAGTAGGTGAAATATAGCAAGTTTCTCTGAGAAAGGTCTCATTTCTCGAATATATAGAAAACAGAGTGAAATTTATAAAAAATAAGAACCATTCTTCAATGGATAAATGGTCAAAAGATATGAAAAGACAATTTTCAGTAGAAGAAATTAAAAAAAACCTATCAATTGTCACATGAAGAATGCTCTAAATCATCACTGATCAGAGAAATGCAGATTAAAACAATTCTGAGATACTGTCTCACACCTATCAGATTGACTAACATGACAGAAATATTAAGAAGAAATGCTAAAGAGAATGAAGGGAAATTGGGACAATAGCACATTGTTGGAAGAGTTATAGGCTAGTTCAACTATTTGGGAGAAACATTTGGAACTACATCCAAATGACTACTCTTCGATCCAGGAATAGTACCATTAGGTTTTTATCTTAAAGACCTCAGAGGAAAGAAAAAAGGACCTATTTGTACAAAATTATTTAGAATAACTTTTTTTGTGTGTATGGTGGCAAAGAATTGGTAATTGAAGGAATGCCCATTAATCTGGGAATGACTAAGCCAGTTGTGGAATATAATTTTGATGTAATACTATTGTTCTACAGAAAATGATGACAAGGATCATTTCAGAAAAAACCTGGGAAGACTTATATGAACTGATGCAAATTGAAAAGCAAGAAAACATTATATATAGTAACAGTAACATTTCAACTGTGAAAGACTTAGGTACTTGGATCAAAACAATGATGCATGTAAAACTATACTATAAAGTAGCAGTCATCAAAAACATTTGGTACTGATTAAAAAATAGAGTAGTAGATCAGTGGAATAGGTTGGGTTCACAGGACACAATACTCAATTTAGTAGTTGATAAACCCAAAGACCCTAGATTCTGGGTTAAGAACTCACTTTTTGACAAAAATTGCTGGAAAATTGGAAAATAGTAAGGCAGAAATAAGGCAATGACCAACACTTAACAGCCTATACCAAGAGAAGGTCAAAATGAGTTCATGATTTAGACATAAGTAGTGATACTATAAGCAAATAAAACAGCATAGTCTATCTCCTAGATCTGTGGAGAAGGAAGAATTTATGGACAAAGAAGAAGTAGTCAACATTTTGAAATGCAAAATGAATAATTTTGATTATATTAACTAAAAAGTTTCTTGTCATCTTAGCCAATCTGAGAGGTGTGTAGTAGTATATTATGGGCCAGAACTTGAAACAAGGTGCTAAGTCACTGGAATGATAGAAACAATGCTTATATACTTAGTTCCCACCTTTGGAGTTCACACCTTTGGGAGAGTCCACACATTAGAGTTCACATCTTTAAGAGAGGAGCTCCCACAAGCCCACTAGAGACCTTTAGGAGATTCACAAGTCAGGATTCAGTCCAGGAGATTCACAAGTCAGAAGCCCACAAAACCATTCTCTTGGAGGAGGAGTCAAGAGTCATTCCAGCTTCCACCTTTGTGCTGGCTGGAGACATTGGGAGGACAAGAGGCTGAAGCTGGAAGAGACAAAGGATTAATGGCAAGAGCTCTTGGAACCAAGGAGAGAGAAAGGCCTCTGAGAAAGCTAACCAGGCTATTTTGGGACTGGACTTTAATCCCTGGCTGCATTTGGGGTGATTATTACTCTGAACTGAAACTAAGACTGCCTTCAGAAGCCCCCCAAAAAACCTGCTTGCAGAGAAAGATTATATTTTAGAGAAGAACATTACGTAGTATCTCAAATAATGATAAATATTGGAGGGAATGTGGGAAAACTGGGACACTAATGCCTTGTTAGTGGAGTTGTGAATTGATTCAACTATTCTGGAGAGCAATATGGAACTTTGCTCAAAAAGTTATCAAACTGTGCATACCTTTTGATCCAGCAGTGTTTCTACTGGGCTTGTATCCCAAAGAGATCATAAAAAGGGGAAAGGACCCACATGTGCAAAAATGTTTATAGAAGTCCTTTTTATAGTGGCAAGCAACTGGAAACTGAGTGGATGTCCATTAGTTGGAAAATGAATAAGTAATGATATATAAAAGTTATGGAATATTATTGTTCTATAAAAAACAATCAGCAGGATGATTTCAGAAAATCCTACAGAGACTTGCATGAACTAATGCTAAGTGGAGTGAGTAGAACCAAGAGAACATTAGCAATAAGGATATGTGATGATCAATTCTGATGGATGTGGCTGTTTTCACCAATGAGGTGATTCAAGCCAATTCCAGTAGACTTGTGATAAAAAAGAGCCATCTGCATCCAGAAAGAGAACTGTGGGGACTGAATGTGATCACAACAAAATATTGTCACAATTTTTGTTGCTGTTTGCTTATTTTTTGTTTTCTTTCTCATTTTTTATCTGGTTTTTCTTGTGCCACAGTATAATTGTGGAGATATATATAAAAGAATTGCACATGTTTAACATATGTTGGATTACTTGCTATATAAGGGAGGAGATGGGAGAAAAAAGGGAAAAAAATTGGAAAAAAAGGTTTTGAAGTGTTGAATGTTTGCATGAATTTTGAAAATAAAATGATATTATTTAAAACATAAAAAATAAGAAAAGAAAATGCATTTCTTTATGATATATTATTGGTAAATATTTGGTCTACATACCTATTTTATATACCTATATACCAGGGGTAACATAAAATTTCTAAGGCTAAAAGGAGTTATTAATGGAAAGTTTAATAAATCTTGTTTTTCCTTGTACATTGTGACTTTCCCCATTGTGGTTCCAATATATCTTGTTGGCATTAAATGGGAATTTTGAAGGAGTTTAGTTGAAGCTGCAGATGATATGGGATGGCCAGCAGAAAAATTTTAGACACCAGAAATGCATAAAATATGTGTATGTTATGGTATAATTTTAACATATCTATTAATACTATAAATAATTATTTAGATTACGCAAAAGGAAGAACGAAACATTTTATGGAGATTTCCCAGATCACAGATGTGCTATGCCCTTAACCTCCATAATATGGCAGGGATAACTGTAGACATTTCCAACCAGAGCCAGTCAAGCAGGTACAACTGCATAAAGCAGAGGAGCCCAAAGTAGGTAAAAAACACCAAAAGCTTATGTTCATATACATAGCAGAGATTAACACTTGATATTCTAGGAATAGGAGAGAAAGGAAAAGACTAGAAAACAAAGGTGAAGATAAATGGCAATCAGAGTCAGTTTATAAATTACTGTTCACTCAGTCCCTACTAGAAGTAAGATAGTGAATGGAAGCAAAATCGGCTGGATGAATTCTCCCGACAAGGTCACCCTGGAGAGTCTAAAGGAAATCTTTATGGTTCAGAGCAGCAGAAAGAAGTGGGAATAGGGAAACCCTCCTAGAGACTCTAATTTCTCCTCAGAGGTTCAGAAACCAGAGAGGAGAAATGTTGTCATAGGTCCTAATTTTAGCTTGCTTCTGGAATTTCAAATTAAAGATCTGCCTAAGGATAGCTTAATTAAATAATGAGTTTTCACATGGTAGGGCAACTCTAAAAAAACAATAGTGGTTCTGATCCTTCCTGGTAAAATAAATGATTTCTATAGAAATGTTTTGTGGTAGTATGTAGGCAGTCACTCTTCTACTCTACCACTGTTCTGAAAGAGAAGTGTCTCAGAGAACTTTATGTGGAATGTTATATATGAGAATTGCAAATATACAGAGGTCCAAAGTCACAATAAGAAAATTGATTGAACTAAATTATCTGCACTAGAGGTGTATATTAAGTCAATCAGGCAACAAACATGCATTAAGTTTCTACTATGCACTAGGCACTTTTGATAAGTGCTGGGCTTACAAAGAAAGATGAAAAACAAAACAAAACAAAACAAGTCTACTAAAGAGTTCACAATCTAATGGAAGAAGGAACATTCACACAACTATTTACAAACAATAAATTGGAACTATCAAAGAGGAAGTACTACTAAGAAGGGCAACCAGGGAAGGTTTTTTGTAGAAGACAGGATTCTATCTAAGACTTGAAGAATGTCAGGAGATGAGGAAGAAAAGAATTCCAGGCAGAGGGGACAGTCAGTGAAAATGCCCAGGGTCAGGAAATAGAACCAATGGTTAGAGCTAGGAGTGAGAGTTAACATTCAGAATTGGGGAGGTGGATCTAGAAAAGTAAAGTTTCCCATGTAGAAGAAAAGGTGATGGTGCTCGACTGATTGGAAAAGCTGATAGTCTAAGTTAAGCTGTATGTACAGTCAGGCACTTTAAAATGTATCTTATTAGAGAGTGTTATCTATTGGAGAATTATAATTTAAACATCTAAAAAAGAATTACTTATAGTCTGATAGGATAAAATTCACTTTCCCCCAAAAGAATAAAAGATACATGAAATTGGATAATAATCAAGGATGGACAAACAAATCTAGAAAACTTTTTTAATGCAATTTTTTAAAAACACAACAGGGATTCAGAAGATAAGAAAATAATTATGAAGAAGTAAAATTACTGGGCTTGAAGTAGCACTTGAGGACAGGCAAAAGAAAATGTTCTTACTCTAACTCTTTTATTGATTCTTTTACTTATTTGGGAGATTAAGTGTTGGGGAGGTTTTCTTTCATTTGATCTCCCTAACTCTGACTTACAATACTATTAGGATACTGATAGAATGCTATTCTAAACTATATTTTGAAAACATTACTTTCACTTCCCTTGTTGTCCCATCCATGATATGAGGAGGATACTGTATGTTATTTATTCCTATAATCACAGATAACTCATGCCCTTCTTCCTCATTCTTTTCACCCCAATTCCTATGTTACCTCTCTACCTTGGGTAGGAAACAGTGGATAGTAAGAATTGTTGTAAAATCCTGCTAGGAATAAACCAGTGTCAACATATCCTCTTCAAACAGTTTGAATTGATCCATGGAGTGAAGGAAAATTTCCATAATTTGAATGTCCTATATGGCAGGACAATGCCAGAAGGGAAGGAAATCAAGAGTTTCTCTTTGGCCAGACAGAGGAATTTAGCCAAGCAAGGTCAAGTTTGATGGCTTGTCAGGAAGCGAGGGATATTGACTTATTAGTTCTCCTCTAACCCTCTATTGCAGGGAAATCTTGTGAACATGGTTAAGGTTACCAAAAATACCTTGGGCACTATGTGGCTAGTTCCCTTGATAGTGAATTACATTGGTGAACTCCTTCATAAAGTCATCACAATGCTGGACATCCAACTTCTAGTTCAAGGAATTCACAAACCATTTGTCTTCCATGACATAATCAGCCATGTCTACATCTTCTTTGTAGATCAAGATACAATCCTTCTGGATACTGAGAAGCTTGAAGTACTGGAATTCATGGTTTGATATAGGAGCTGATGGTTATTATTCACCACATAGTTGTAAATTTCTCAATGAGGGATCTGGTTAGGTATGTGGAGGTCCTATTTAGATAGGTGGAGGATGCTATGGGTTGGTACTTGGGTTAACCCTTATTAACTATACCTCTTATTCAGATCTGAATAGTATCCACTGTTGTCACACCTATTTGGCTGGTAGTACAGTTTATCTTTCTTTGTATCTCTAGCACTTAGCATAGAGCCTGGCACATCATAGGTGCATGCTTATTTATTTTCTCTCTTTTCTTTCCTGAAAGGTCAAAATGGTTGGATATATGATTAAAATTGAACATGCTTTGGAGACCTTATGATTAATGTTGGAAGAATGTAATTCAAGAAACATCTATCAAGTATTCACTATGCAAAAGCTCCATAGTGGACACTAGGGATACAAAGACAAAATAGAATTAAACTCTATCTTCAAAGAGCTTCCATTCTACTGAAGTGAGAGTATTCTAGTTCTCTTCATTACTTTAAACTCCTTATCGAAATTATCTAAAGCAAGCATAGATATATTAATGGTCTTTGGAAATCTAATCAAGCTTTTGGCATTTTAGTAATTCTGATGGACAAAATCTTACTCTCCCCCTTCACTCCCCAAGCTATTCCAACAATCCACAGTGAACATAGAGGCTTAATCTAGTCTTGAATCACTGGACCTTATTCCAGAAAATAATACTGTCCTATTTTTCACTTAATACTATGTAGTACAGGGGATAGAGTGCTGGATTTGCAACCAGGAAGATCTGTGTTCAAATCCCACCTCAGACATTTACTAGCTATGTGACCCTGAATAACTTTAGTCTGCTCAATTTCCTAATCTGTAAAAGGGGCAAAATGATAACAAATATTTGGATTTCATGTTCTCTAGAAATTCAGTTCTTTAAGATAATATCAATGCTGAAATTCATACCTCTACAACATCCTCTGCCTTCCCATCCAGATAGGGGGTTCCTCATATTGGTTTGGAAGGGTGGGGAGTAGATATGTGGACGCTCCTCCCAGATTCTCAACTATTTAAAAAGGACACCCAGAGAATTCATCTCATCATTTCTTACCTGGCTGTCGGATTTCATAATACTTCCACCCCTTCCTCACTGGACAACCTTCACTTTTCTCTCTTCAGCATTCTACTTATGTATTGTCTTCTCCCATTAGTTTGTGAATTCCTTGAACGCTGATCTTTTGCATTTCTTTGTATCCCCAATATTAAGCATAGTGTCTAGCACAGAGCTGATTATTCAGTATTTGCTGGCTGATTCTAATTCTAATATCTTATAAAATCATTATAAGAATCAAATGAGCAAATATTGATAGCGTAAATCTTAAGAGTCAAATCGATCATAGTTTATTGTTACTGTTTTATCATTAAATATTTTATCCCCAATATGAATTATGTGCACAGAATAAATAAAGCATTTATCAAGTATTTATCCTTAGAAACACAATTAGAAGGACAAGGATTATCTTTTTCATATTTTTAGCCCCATCACTTAGCACAGTGCCTGGCACATAGCAAACATTTTATAAATGTTTATTTACTACTGACTATTAACTAGAAAAGGAAGCCAGTCCCTGTTCTCGAGGAGCTCACATTCTAATAATGATGAAAACACATGTAGAAGGTTTCAACAGTAAGTCACATTGAAAAGCCCCATGGTCCTTAGGGTGTATGAGTAAAATAGATAGTAATGCCTTTTCTTTAATGACTTTTCCACTGATAAAAATCATATTGGTTTTTCATGTTGAACTGTTTAATAGTGCACAGAGAAACAATAAGAGCATTTGGAATTTCAAATTGCATGTTGATTTAGGAAAATCAAAAGGACACTCAGGAGTGATTCTCAGGCTTTAAATTTTTCTAGAAGTACTCCTTTCCATGAAATTCATATCTGACAAAGAGATTACTCTCTAAGATGTTCACTGAGTTTCCTAATATGCAATATTCATTTTTCCTCTGGGTCATATTCTTAATTTCTATTGTTGATCTTCCAAATGATACTGAGAATCATTTCTTTTTCTTCTAGTCATATATATTTGGTTATGAAAAATGTGACTGAAATTTTCTTTGAAATATCCTTTCATATATGTAGGGAGTTTGGAGGAAGGAGGAGTGAAATAATAACAAAACTTGAAAATTAAACTCTTCTGACCTAAGCAATTACATAGTTTTAAAAATTTATTTAATATTGTATTGTTCTCATCAACTTAGTTTGGGAATGGAGCTAAATGTGAATTAACTGTGTTCTACACCAGTGTCTTTGACTTTGATTATGTTTACTATCACAAGAATATTGTCTGTTATCTGTTTCATATGCTCTACTTCATGAACCCTACTTATTTAGCAAATTGAACTACTCACAAACATTCCTGTACTTTTCTACTTTTGTCCTTTTTCTCTGAGCTTTTCCTAATGCCTAAATGCCTTTTCCTTTCCTTTTCTCCCTCTCCCCCACATATTTCTAATAGTTGAAATATGGTTCCTCCTTTATGGTTTAACTCACTCAACCAATTTTCCAACATTTGTTTTTCACCCATTATTCATCAGCCTTGTGTTATGTTAGGCACTTTAAATAAGCATACAATAAATTATTCTCTACTCACAAAGACCTTACATTTGAACTGAGAATACCATAAGGACACATAGATATATACAATTTAAGTAAAGATAAAGTAGTTTAGGAGGGAAGGCACTGATAAGTAAGGAATCATGTTGATAATGGCACCTGAAACGCACCTCAAAGAAAGAGAGAGATTCTCTGAAGTGGAGATAAAGATGACATACATTTCAGGCATGGGTGTGAGAAAATGCAATGCTATTTAACAAATATCATGTTTTTTGTTTTTAAATTTTTTTGTTGTTAAAAAAAACCTCTGAATCTTTTATTAACACATATATAATATTTAGCTACAAGTTTTTTGTAGCTGCTTGCTTGTCAGTACAATTTCACCTAAAATTCCTCTTCTAGAATCATTACTCTGACTCTTCGTAGCATCAGGTATTGATTTTAAGATCGCACTTGCGGCTCTTAAGACATTTCATGGTTTAGATCTTCTATACATTTCAGATTGATTACTTCTATATTATCTGTCACTTTCTTTATTGTCAGAACAGGGACTGCTTTCTGCTCTGTTGTCACAAATGGAGTCCCATGAGGCTAACGCTTTTCATGCGCCTTGCCAACAGAAATTGCTACTTCTTGATATGAGTAATTCTGAGGCTTATAGCTTTGTTTAAAAAAAAAGAAAGAAAGAAAGAAAAAAGAAAGAGAGAAAGAGAGAGGGAGATACAACATCTTTTCCAACTGGATTTTGGTTGCTTCCTTATTTGAGAATTTGTTCTTCAAGTAGCTATAAAGTATTCTAAAGAGTTTCTTTCAATAGTAAAGAGCATTTGTATTCACATAAAATTATAGTTGAATAATAGTTGATATCATTTCTGAATTAAATTAATGAAACCAATAAAATATTAAATTCAAATAACAAATGGAGTCATGCTAATAGTAGTTAAGTTTTATTTGAATTTTACTTTACCACCAAAAAATCTCCTGCCTGTACAAAATGGTTTTGCAAAGGTGGGACAGAATGGTGTATTTGATGTAGTGCCAGTCTTGGAGTCAGAAAAAACTTTGGTTCAAGTCTGGCCTCTGAAATATATTGACTTTGTGACTTCCTAGAACCCTTAACTTCCAGGTTTTCAGGCAAAACTATATTTTGAAGAAAATAATGATCTACATTGATAAATAGGATTTTCCTCACCAGGATCTTTTACATTAATGAAATCACAAATCCAGATCAAAAAACAAAGAAACAACTGCAGCAACAAAAGCATTGCTATGTATACTTGAAAAGGAAGAAAGCTTTCACTCAAATGCCAGTTTCAATAGTCCCATCCCAATCAATGGATATTTTCTAGACTAATCTTAGAATCATAGGAGTATGAGTTGAGATAGAATTTAGAGATCAATGAAATTCATTGTTCTCAAAGTTTCTCGAGCAGGACTAATTTTTCAAACTCATTAAAAAGTTCTCATAATGTAGTACATTACATAAAAGGTTCAAAATCTATACTGGTTGACTATCCTCTCAAAAAACACAGGGTACTATATATGACTAAGCAAAGGCTTTATTTTTACTTGCACTCTATGCTGGTTTTTAACTGTCTGAGTGATTCCTAAGAACTTCAATTCCATAAACAAAACTTAAGAACTTGACCATTAACCTTAGTTCACTTTGCTATGAAGAAGATTCAAATATAGCCTCAAATCCCAGAATCTTCAAGCTCAACTCCTTGAAACTAACTCCATTCACTACTACTTCTCAGCAGTTTCATGGAAATATGTATAAGATCAAACGAATTGATATACCTGAGAAATTTTTCAATAGACATATATGTAATAGAACATTGTATGTCTCTAGTTTGAGGATAGGACCAAGTGAGGAAGTATATGTATTTCAAAAACACCATTGCAATAGGATGAATGTTGCCATAAAGCAAATCACACAAAAGTTTTGGTTTATCAATACATATAAAATTATATTTTAAAATGTACATACCTAATTAAAAGTACTTTATTACCCCCCCAAAAGTTGCTAACCATTATCTGAGTCTTCAATGAGTTATAATCTCTTGGCTGGTGGAGGATCTTGTCTTGATGACTGAGGTGGTTGAAGGTTAGTGTAGCTCTGGCAATTTCTTAAAATAAGACAACCATGACTGGCCCTTCCTTTCACATGAACACTTAAAGCCCATTGTAAGAGTATTAATTGACTACTTTCAATACCGTTGTATCTCAGTGAAGAGGGAGAGAAATTGGGGAATAGCCAGTTGATGGAGGAGTCAGAATGCAAACTATATTTGATTGTATTCAATGTCTTATGTGGACATACTTTGTAGCATTCAAAACAACTGCAATAGTACCATCAAAGATCACGTATCAGCACAATAGATATAATAATAATGAAAACATTGGGAATATTACAAGGATTACCAAAATGTGACAGAGAGACACAATGTGAACACATGCTGCTAGAAAAATGGAATAGATAGACTTGTTCTGTGCAAAGATGCCACACACCTTCAATTTTTTTAAAGACGCAATATCTTATAAGAGCAATAAAGTTTGGAAGCACAATAAAAAAGTGAGATAGGTCTGTAGCTCATCAATTTAGTTGTGGTTAATGACAAAATGCATCATGTACTATATATTTCAAGTTTACTGTTCTTTGATATTTTAAAGTGAGATATTATAAATCATTAAGTAAAGCATTGTTATTAAGATAATTTAAAATGAATTATTTTAAAATTTAAATTATATGTAATATAAGTTGCATTAAATATGAATATATAAGATAATTACATTATAAAAATTAATATATATAAGCATATGATGATGAAGAAAAATTATTAAAATAATAAATTATTTTAATTTAAATCACTAAGGTAACTGAAAATAAATTTTAAAATGTTTTAATTTTTTACTTTTCCATTACAAAAATTTGTTTTGAACTATCTTACCTCATTTGTCTCGAAGGCAGCCTTGGAGCTTATATAGCCTTTCCTCCTCCAGATATTTCCCTCTTGTCTAAGTGTTATATAAAAACATAATCTAGGAGATCTATAACGGTCTCTAATTGCACATGAGGTCAAATTCTAGTCTGGGGTGAATTTTATACCTTCCCATCTGATTGGTCAGTCAGATCCCTAACTTTCTCCATAGATTCATTAAAAGACAGAAAATGATCTCATAAGAACTCCACCCTCTGAGGACATGGGAAGTGTGACCCTGGAAACTGTATAAGAACTGGAGAGGTTCCATGGGATGAAGATTGAATTATAATAATGGAGGATCTGATCTCTCAACAATTATTCCTATAAAGCCTCCTAAATCACATAGTTCCACCAGAGTTTCTTTGGCAGAGCCTAAATCTTCATTCTCTACAATAATCTTTATTGCCAAAGTGAGACAAAAAATAAGGTCAGATGTCCACTGATAAATTCCAGCCACAATTGTCCTCTTATTGGCTTGAGGCACTGGGGAGGAGTTACTAGATTCCCTTAACCTGAATGCCCACAACTTGGGCTGTTCCCTCCCTGGCACATATGCACATTCCTGTTTCCATTCCAGCTCCATAGCTAGCTGCCAGTCTGTATCTGCTCATCTGCCTCCTTATATTGAAGAGTGAAATTCTTCAAATGGCCAGAAATTCACTGTCCCTCTATGAATAACTTTGTAGGGATATCAGAAGATATGATGTTTTGTTAACATAATGTTAAGTCTGGTGTTACAAAGTATCATAGGCAGAGCTGGAAGGGACTTAAGAGATGATCTAGGCAGTGGGCAGAGTACTAGGCTTGGATTCAGGAAGAATCATCTTCCAGAGTTCAAAACTAGACACAGACACTTAATAGTTGTATGATGCTAGCCAAGTCACTTAACCCTGGTTACCTCAGTTTTCTCATCTGTAAAATGAACTGGAGAAGTAAATGGCAAACAACCTCAATGTTTTTGCCAAGAAAAGCCCAAGTGGGGGTCACAAAGAATCAGACATGACTGAAACTACTGAATGAAGACAATAACAAAAGTCCCAATTTCTTGATTTTACAAAAGAGGAAACCAAGATCCAGGGAGATTAATAAACTTACCTGGGTCATACAGGTTCCTGCTAGGATTTGAACTTCAGCCTCATGAGCAATTTCAGTACAATTTATGCTCCATTACACTAACTCTTCTGAGAAAAGTGAGATCCAGGAGCAGAGCCACGTGAGATCCAGGAGCAGAGCCACAGATAGATCAGTAAATACATAATACTTATGAGGCAGAGGTCTAACAACAGCTTAAATAAATGTCAAAGGTAGAGGATCAACAGATGTGTCTGGAGGAATGCCATGTCAGGTAGAGAAAACCTGAGGGCTAGAAGAAAAGGATATGGCCGTGATTACAGCAACAGGACAGGGTATCAGACCAGCAAGTCATATCCAGAAGGCAAAGGCTATAGATGAGGGTTTGAGCAATACTAAAGTCAAGGTTCCAAAATGGGATACAACAGCCAGGAGATTATGGACTCTGCTTAAGTTGCAGAAGCTCCCTCATCCTCACCTCCCCCATTCCTCTTGATATATTGCCTTTTGGTGACGTCAGCAACAATGACTCACCTTTTATTTCTTGGGAAGTAGCTAACTGTGCTAGGTCCAGCAGAGAATGCACTTTTTTTTTAAGTTAGATAATTTTTTGGGGGGAACTATAACTTTAATTTATATTCATCAAAGATAATATCATTCAAGCAATTTAATCAATGCAATAGCATTGTTAATTACCATTAAATATGGTAAAAATATCATATTTTAAAGTTACATTATTTTTTCATTGATTCTCTTTTTGGAGAACTGGATGATAGTTCAGTTCCAATTCTTCTTATTATTAGTAGTACAATTTTTAAAAATAACGATCCTGACTTGGTAAAGAATTTTTTTCTCAGTATTTACAATGGCTCTTAGAATCCAGTCAAATAACAAGTTGAGAACTAGCAAAGACCCATAGTAATTGAATCTATGACCCAGCCTCAATTTAAACAGTAGTTTACTTACTGACAATGTTATCAACTTTGAGCAGTAGGTTTATGGGCTAAAAACCTCACAATGTTTTTTATCACGATTGAATAAGGACAAATGATTATTATATAACAATTTTCAGTAATTAGTATACACATGAGAGGTAATGTATCTTTTCATATGAACAATGTTCTTTGGATAAACAATAGCTTCAGCAACACTAAATTATGGAGGCCATGTTCCTAATTTATGGTGGGTTACAATTATACATGCTGTGGGCCACAAGCACTCCGTGGGCTGTGTAATGAAGGCCAATAGTTTAAAAACTGATTAGAATTACAAATAATCTGCCAGGTGTTTGCACTTCTGTTGCTGGAGATAGTGTCATCTAATGCTTCTATTTAAAGAATAGTAAGAAAAAAAGAGAAGTTAATCTGTACCATGGATGTTGTTTTGTATGGTCCCACTAAGTCCATTTCAAGATACAGCTGCCTCATCCATCCAGAGCCTGGCTGCTGAGATAATGGGGGCACTACAATAAACCAGCCTCTCAGAAACTGAAACTCCTTCCTTTCAAGGAAACTGTCTTAACTCTCTTACAGAAAAATTCTTCCATTTTTCTTTCAGAGAATAAGGTTATTGGAAATAGAAAAACAACATTAGCAGAATTGATGCTATCAAAGGCTACCATGGTCTTCATCATCATTCCCCTGCACTCTTGTAATAACCTCCTATCTAGTTGCCCAACTCCAACCTATCTACCACATAACCACCAAATCAGTTTTCATGTAGTGCAGGTCTAATTATGTCATTCCCTCCCCCCAATTACTATTTAATGAACTTCAGTTTCCTCATTTCTTCAAAGATCAAATATAAACTGCGGTTTGACATTTCAATCACTTCAGATTCTTTTTGTGTTTGTTTTACACTGGTTGTTCCCTTACTTAGAATTCATTCCCTCATTTCTACTTCATGAAATCTCTCGTTTCCTTTAAGATTCAATGCAAGCATCATCTTCTATAGTAAACTTTTTCCAATCTCTCCAACTACTAGTACCCACTTCTCCTGAAACTGCCTTGTATTTATTTTTTGGATGAATTCTGTATAAACTTGAAAAAGCACATGTTAGCTCCTTGATGAAAGGAACTATTTGATCTGTGTCTTTGTACTCTTAAAATTAACACAAAATCTGGCACACAATGAGTGCTTAATAAGTGCTTGTTAATTGATTTGAATCACTAAACTTATTTTGCCAAAGTTAATTGTAGAATCACAACATTTTAAAATTAAGAGGAGATTTCAGAGGTTACCTAAATGAGTTCTTTATTGATGTGAGAATCATCTAGGAATCATCTCCACAATGGCACTGACAACACAGCCCCTACAGAAGCACTTTCTGTAAGGGGAACTCAATACCTCTTAAAGAGCAACAATTCTATTTTTAATATATTTTGAAGAAGAATATAATACTTTATATTATACCAAGACTTTTCTTCCTATAAATTCTACTCATTATACTTTATTCTTTGTATTTGAGTGAACAACAAAATTCCAATCTTATTAAATTAAAATAATCATAATCTCTGTTGAGTGTCCATTATCTCAAGCCAAACACCAACATTTCCTTCAAACAAACTTCATAAGATATAGTTTTCGAGGACTTTTCGCCATGCCAAACTTCTGTCTTTATATATCACATAGTTTTTCACATCCCACATAAAGTGCAAACATAATGGCAACCATATGTAACTACCACCTTACATTGCTCCACCAAGGCAGGAAATGAGAAAGAATGAGTCTTTGAATCCATTTTTCAGGTTCTGAGGTGGAGGAGGTATGCCTTTAACATTTATAATAAGAAAAAACCTGAAGAAGAGTAGAGAGATAATTAAGTAGTGGTAGCAAGTGAATAGATTGCAGCACATTAATGATAGTAGCTTTCATTCAAGAAGTGCTACAACATACATCAGGAAGCAAGGATAGAGTGCAGTGGGGGCTGAAGTAAGAAGACTCCTCTTCCTAAGTTCAAATCTGTCCTCAGACCCTTACTAACTATGTGACTCTCGGCAAGCCATTTAACCCTTTTTGTCTCAGTTTCCTTATCTGTAAAATTAGTTGGGAAAGGAAATGACAATCTACTCCAGTATTTCTGCCAAGAAAATTGCAAATGGGATCATGAAGAATTGGACATAACTGAGACGATTAATAACAAAAAAAGAAAGAAATATATCACTAAAGACATATGATCAGGAAATGAGGGTCCATTCAATTTATCAAGAGTGAGGGGAACAAACTGAATACAACAGAACAGAAAAATAGTGTGAGTATGACTTGGTATCTATATAATATAAGAAGAATCAAGAGAAGACTTCCCAGAACTTCCAAGTTGATCCTCTGTGTTTTCAAACCTTTGATCATATCTCTTTTTTTCCTGAACTTTTTAAACGTGTGGAAATCTAGGGCTACCATAATCTACCAAATTCAGGTAGATAATTAAAAGGTACAGTCTCATTACTCTTTCTCATCTGGGCAGAAATTAACATAATAATCAGTCTTTTAATAGGTTGTTACTCTCCATTTCACACCCAGGCAGACTATTTCTATTTTAGCCTCATGTGTCTTGGTATCTTGCATTGGTAGTTCACTTTACTTGTCCCTGGACCATACTAAGATACATCTGTCAGCAACTTTTGTCACTGAATGAAGAAGATCCTTTCAGGGAACTAAGTTCCCTTCCTTATACAGGTACTGAAGCTAGACTTGAAATGTCATTGTGTTTTGAACCAATCATTAAACTCTCTAAGAATTCTCTATTTTCAAAGATAGCTTTATCTCTTTTCATTTTCATTTCATAACATTTCTCTTGTTCCTTAGTTCTCAAGCATCTCATAGAATGCCCAAACCTCTTCTGACTACTTGCGAACTTCTTGTGAAATCTTTAAAAAGGTAAACTGTGCCTGATGAATATGGAAAAATATGTTTAGAAGAAATGCACATGTTTAACCTATACTGGATTGCTTGCTGTCTAGGGGAAAGGGAGAGAGAAAATTTTGGAACAAGGATTTTTCAATGGCGAATGCTGAAAAACAATATTTAGAAAAATAAAAAGTTATTATCAAAAATGATGATTGCAAATGAAATGGCAATTTGAGAGGAACTGTGGTTAAATGAGAAAAGTCCATGGGTCTGAGTTCAAAAACTAGCAAGTCTTAAAGCTTGATGAATCTAACTTCTCTGGCTCTTGGTTTTCTTATTTGTTAATATATAAGGCTTAACCCTTTTTGTAGTGGCAAGGAACTGAAAACTGAGTGGATGGATGCTCATCATTTGGAGAATGGCTGAATATTTTATGATATATGAATGTTATGGAATATTCTTATTATAAAAGAAATGATCAACAAGGATGATTTCAGAGAGACTTGGAGAGACTTACAGGAACTGACACTGAGTGAAGTGAGAAGAACCATGAGAACATTGTACATAGCAACAGCAAGATTATACAATGATCAATTATGATGGATATGGCTCTTTTCAACAAAGAGGTGATTCAGGCCAGTTCCAATGGTCTTATGATAAAGACGGCCATCTATATATCCAGAGAGAGAACTATTGAGATTGAATGTAGATCACAACATAGTATTTTCACTTTTTTGTTGTTGTTTGCTTGCATTTTGTTTTCTTTCTCATTTTTTTCCTTTTTAATCTGATTTTTCTTGTTCAGCATGATAATTATCAAAATATGTATAAAAGAATTGCCCATGTTTAATATATATTGGATTACTTGCCTCTAAGGGTGGAGGTAGGGGGAGAGGGGGAAGAAAAAACTTTGAAACATTGTTATGTATAATTTATGTAAAAAAGTATATAAATTATGTTATTTATCATGTAATTTATGTAATAATATGTTAATTAGTAAATACAAAACCTAATTATATTCAAAAACTTTATTCGCTGTATACTAGAGAAGTAGACATACACAGATGATGGAGTATGTGATGGTATGTGTTTTTGTTAGAGGGTTACTCTCAATCCATATACACTTTAGCAGAAGGTATTTTCAGTGAAAACTATTCAATTGATAAATCACAAAACACTCTGGGTCAAATACTGTGTTGTAGGAGTTGAAATTCTATTGTAAAAGACAACAAATTATATATACAGCATAAATATGAAGAGAATAAAGATAAATGTATACATAGTAATTAAATACAAATATAGAGAGGTGGCATTGGATATTGGGAGGTTGAGGAAATGTTTCATACAGAAGTTGGTACTTGAGCTTAATCTTCAAAGGAGAGAAGGATTCTGTGAAGGGTAGTGAAGGAGTTCATGTGGGATGGCTGCTACAAAGGCCTAGAGACTGGAGATGAAATATGTGGTATTTCAGCTAGTATTTCATAGTATGTGGGAAGTAGAAAATCCATCAAGTTGGTGGTATCAAAGAATGCAGAAGGATGCATAGAGTGTCCAATGAGGTGGTAAAGATATACTGGGGGTTGGTTGTACAGATCTTTAAAAGCTGAATAAAGTTTGTATTTTATCCTTAGTGGCAACTGGAAACCACTGGAGTTGAAACAGTAGGAATGTCATATGGTTAGCTATTATAAAATTTTGGGATGTCAGAGAAAATGAAGCAAAAAAGACAAAACCAAATAAAAACCACTACCACCAAAAAGAACAGAAGAAAACAAAATTAAAACCCAACATGAAAGCAAGTAATTAAAACTGGAGACCTAAGAAAAGTAAAGGATGAAGGTATAAGATGAATTTTCTTTTCTTGCTCTCATCTCTAGTTTTTATCCCATTTTTTCTCAAAGGTATATAGAAATGTGTCAAATATGAATGTGAGGAATTACTGAAGAAAAATGTAGCTCAAGATTTCCATGGGATTTGGGCTTTACACAGACAAAATTCAATCCTGTAACTTAAACTCAACTCCCTCCTTGATTAATTTCCCTCAGAGTTCAAATACCTAAATATACTCACACTATAGCTTATGTCAAGATTTTCCCAAATATATGAATCTAATTCATTGCCGGCACTGAACATACAAAATGAGTATTATGTATGGGACAAACTATAGAAATTCTCTTTGCTCATAGATGTAAACAATGAAAATTAATCCAGTACTTAACATAGTGTTGGCATATAGTAGGCACTTAATAAATTTTTATTTATTTACCTATCATCTATCCATTTCTACTTCCTTCGCTCTATATCTTTTATTTTATTACCTATGAGAGTTGACTAAGACCCTGAGAGGTTGCCAAGAGTCACAACTTGTATCTGAATCAGGACTTGAACCTAGGTCTTGTTTCTATACATTCTCTCAATTTTGGCAATGAGTCTATGATATGAGCAATGCTAATACCAAAACTATGATTAAAAAGCTTTTAGGTGTATGACCATCCTGCATTATCAGTTGCCTATAGTTTTTTTTTTTTTAAATTCACATGCCAATTTAGGAATACAGTAACACAATGCAGTAGAAAAAGGAAGCAACTTCTATAACCATAACTTTTAACTGGGAACAGAGCAGCTCAGGTGGCTTTGACTGAACTGACCAATTAAAAGTGATCCTGTTCCTCCATGCAGATTTAGTAAAGACATTGGTAAATAAAACACATATTTAGTTATCAAAGTTTCCTTCTCTACTAGATGCTAAAACTAAGTAAAATGTGCATTCAAATCACACCTATTTCAATTTCTCAAAAGTGCAATTTCAGCTAATTTAACAATTCATTCCTCTTAGGGATACATCTTACTGGGAGATTTAAACTAGTGAGATCAGCCTGAGTAAATCATGCAGTTAACTGATTTTTGATAATAGAAAAATTTGGCTGGCTGGAAATGCTTAAAGACTGTGGAAGAGCAGAATGGTATTGGGTCACTAGAATGGATTCTGCTTCTATAACCAGAAGGCAAAGAATCAAGTTTCATGTCACTAACCTATAGTGTCATGCTCCAACTACCAAACTGGGGTATATTAGCAGAAAACAAGAATTATGGAGTTGACAGAAATAATAAATCCATGTTTAGGACCAAAATATATACTACAAATCATGTGATAAAATGTAAGCATTTTATATTCATTCCATTAAGTCCCTGCGGTCACCTAAAACTTTTAATAAAGGTGACATGTTAGGGGGAGGGATAGCTCACAATACATTATACTTTTGACTGACTTCAGGCTTCCAGTTTCCAATCTCAAAAATATGCAAACAATATAGAACAGTCGCAATAATGTGAGAATGCAAAATGATGCAACCATATTACCAGGAGAGGCAGGGAGGTGGAGAAGGGAAGGGGATAAAAGGTAGGGGAGATCACAATAAAGCATCACTTCTAAGTATCTTTGAACACAAATGAATTTTCTTTGATAATGAAAGAAAATCAAGGTCTTCATTTCTACATGATTCCTATTTCCTCATTATTTTAAGAAGTGATTAAAGATTAAGAAGTGATTACTCACACACACACACATACTCATACACACACTATCCAATTTCTCATGAACTTGATCACCTATTCCTCAGAATTCACAACAATATTTACTCAAGAGTTCTTTCTCCATCCCATCTCATATTTGAAGAAAGTATGATTTCCCTCTACAGCATTAGATTTTGCCTTTGTAACATCATTCTTTTAACACTGCCAGCACCCTGGTGCTGCTCCTTGCTACCTCATACTTGGACTATTGCAGTAGCCTACATATTGTTCTCTCTGTCTCAAATATCTCATCAGTCTAGTTCACTTTCTACTCAGCTATCAAATTATTCTTCCTAAGAGAAGAGAACATGGCACAGCTCTCACCCTATAGAATAAATATCAGCAGCTCCCTGTTACCTCCAGGAAACGGCATGAAATATTTTGTTTAGCTTTTAAATGAGTTCTTATCCTAATCTCTTTCTATCTTCTGAGTTTTCTCACACCTTATGTCCCCCTTTGTATTCCCCTCTTCAATCTAGTAACACTGGCATTCTTGCTATCTCTGGAACAAGACAAAACCACCTCCCAATGCCATACATTTTCACCGAGTACCCACCATGCCTGGAATTCTTCCGTCTTCATTTCTGTCTCCTGGATTCTCTGACTTCCTTCAGGTTCCAGTTTAAATTCACCTTCTACAAGAAGCCTTTCCCACCTTCTACAAGAAGCCTTTACCAATCCCTCTTAATGTTAATGTCTTATCTTTGTTATCTAGAATTTATCCTGAGCATATCTTCTATGTACATAGTTAATTTTGTTGTCTCCCCATTATACTGTGTACTTCTTGAGAGCAGGGACATTTTGCTTTTCTTTGTATCTTCAGAATTTAGCAAAGTACCTGGCACAGAATAGATGCTTAATAAATAAATATTTGATGATTGACTTGATAACATATCCAACAAGTAGTCATCTAGTCTGTGACTGAAGATCTTAAATTGTAACTCTCTCACCTTCTAAAGAAGCCCAATTCCATTTCTAAGTAGTTATGATTGTTGCAAAGATTTCTCTTCCATAAAGTTCTGATATTTCTACCCAGGACTTCTGCCAAGATGGTAGCCTGAATGTAGGCAGGTTATATCAACAAAAGTCTAGAATTTGTACCAGATCAAATAGTAATTAAAAAAAAAAAAGAGGAAAAAGTACAATAGATGACTTCTTCTACTCCATCCTTGCCCCAAAAAATAATCCAGCAGATCAAAGTAATAGGAAAAGGAGAGATCATCAGAGAAACCAGCATCAGCACAGAAAAAATTTACCTTTGTCTCTCAGCTGTGTGAAGACTGAGTTAGCACCCTGGTTGCCTTAGAATCAGCCAGAGTCAGGATAAACAAAAGTCCTTGATCTTTATTCTTGGTCTTTAGTGGGAGAAGTGAAGAAAAAGGAATACAAGCTCTCCACAACCTCCCTTCTCTTCCTCCACAACAAAAGTGACCCTAGATCATCTTACTTCACCCCCTAATCCCTCTACAATTATTTGTATACACCAAAAGATCGAGGCAGCATAGAATAGTGGGAAGGGCCATTTTCCAAGCATATGCTAATAGAATATTGTCCAATGGGTAATTAGCCTTAAGTGTTCAGTTGTCTGATTCCAGTACACCTACTCAGAGTTTCAGTCCTTCACAAGCTGGACCCAGAGAATGGCATATGTAGAATGCAGGGCTTTGCCAAGAAGGAGCAACAATGGAGCCTCTGCCCATGGAGGGGTCCTGAATGTAAAAATCAAGGAAAGAGAATCCCAAGAGGGCAGAGCTCAAAGAAGGACAAGGACAAGTGCAAGAGTCAGTTGGACTAAATTGCTCCAATGTTTTAGAGTTCCTCTATTTAGCATCCTTGGGATACTATGGGAATCCTTGAATATTACTCTCAGCCCCAAAGATGCAGGGAGAAAGGAGGAAAACAGAAAGAACCCAGTTGTCCAGGTAGCATCAAACAGCAAAGATCATCCTACCCCAAAATAACAGGTACCAAAGTCTAGCCCTGGCTAGCCCTCAATTAAAGTACTAAAACTAAATCAGTGAGAAAACCAAAGAAGACAATGCCCAACATCAAACATTAACTGAAAATCTGCAGATTCCTCAAAAGCAGAGAATAACTCCATAAAAACTGCAGAGATTCAAAGGGAAAAATATTTTCCACAAAACTTTGTGAATATCTAAAAAAAGTGAAACTAACAAAACAAAAATGAAATAAAAGTTTTTAAGAAATGGAAAAAGAATAAATGTTAAAAAATGGTACACCTTATTTAAGTAATTTACTTTATTTTTTGTAGTCAAGCAGAACAGATCATTCCTCTTCCAGATGACTTAAAATTGTTTCCCACATCTTGGTGATATGCTATATTTTTTCTAGGCTACCTATGTCCAGGTCCATCAGTCAGTCCTCATATGACTTTGAGATGTTTGATTATCTTAGTCATCCTATTCTACTAGCTTCCTTCCTAAAATGTGACAGCAAGAATTGAATACAGTACTCCAGGTTTATTCTGGCCAGAGCAGAGCTTTATCTTTTTTTTAAAAATATATTTAAAAAATAATTTCAGGGGATGAAGAATAAAATAATTAACAATTCTATTATATGTTTACACTAGTTCATTGTCATATCTTTAATTATTAATCTAAACACATCTTTGCTTTGAACATTTATCACTATTATTTTTCAAACAATGTAAAGGAAACAGAAAAAAATTAGTTCTTTAGTTCTGCATACCATGCCCTTCTTAATTCAACTTTTGTTTGTATTGTTTATCCTAATGTCTTATTACATCCTAGAATTTTTCCAGTATATGAAATAAAGCTCACCATCATATAAATCAAAAACTCCATTCTCTACCCTTTATGAAAAGTAAGTTGATATTTACATTTCTGCAGTCTTATGGCACCACTCCCAACAGTCTTTCAAAGATAACTGGAAACGATTCAGCAATCACATCAGTCAGGTCATTCAGTACCTTAATCAAATGCAGTGAGGTCCACCTATCTTGGCTTTCTGCTACTATCCTGTCTATCCTGAAGAATTTTGAAATCAGCTGTGAGAGGTGGGAAACACTGGCACAGGACCATCCAGCATGACATGTCCACATCAAAGAAGATACTGTGTTCTATAAGTAAAGTGGAATTCCAGTAGCTCAAAAGAAACATGAGATGTTCAAATGTAGACATCTCCACACCACATGTTAATATAAACCATTTGTGCTTGACCTGTGGTAGAATCTTCTGAGCTCACATTAGCCTAATCAGCCACAGTCAGACACACTGTACCTTGATGCCAACATAATAATTTGATTTTGTTCCAAGAACAACCACCACCACTATCATCTACCCCAATCTCAGTTCTCTAATAGCTACTCTTTCTTTTGTCTTTTCTAGGTTGCAGATAAATTTTTATGGCACACAATGAAAGCATATTAAGAAAGGACTGCCTCTTTCTTCAACCTATTTCTCTAAACAACATGTAAACCATTTGTGTTGTATTCAAATAGAAACAGGTCTCCTATAAACCATCTCTTGACTTAGAAAACTATGAATTAACATTATCTATATTAGATAATGCTTTTATCTATTTTGCTAAACATTTAACAATTAAACTTTAATCTAGTTTGGGCTGTGCTCAGGAGTGATGAGGGCTGCTGATAACTCTGATGTAAACCACTCCAAGTGGCAATCCTAGTCTTTCTTGGATCCTTTTCCCTTACCCTCTATGGATTTTAAGATTATATCCTTTCTCATTGTTCTTAGCACTCTTTGCAAAATTCAACATTTTCTCAAATTTAACCTACTTGACACGTTTCTATTCTTCCTCCTATACTTGCTATTGTTTCTATCTTCTAAATCAAAAGTGGTTTTATTTGCACAGGTCTCTTTTTAGCAGTTCCAACTTTTCTCTTTATTGGGGTGAACCCCCCACACACACACACACTAGAGCTTCTTCACTTGATGAAAAATACATTACATATAGAACACACTAAAGACTGAACAAAGGTTAAAATAATGAACCTTATTTATTGTGCTGTGGTACAACTACAGATTGGAACTGAAGAACTCCCTGAAATTTTCACACTAGAATAAAAACTTTATCATATATTCATTTGACTGGAAGTTCTTCCAGCATTGAACTCATTAATCTAGTCATTCTTGGTCTAGAGTTGCAAGAAGCAGGTATATGACAATACTGGGATGATAACATAGAATAGGATAATTTGAGAATTAGAAGGGACCCTCTGGTCCATCAGCAATGTCTAGTTCAATTCATGAAAGGAAGCCCCATTTGACTTTATTCTTGGTCACTTTAGCATATTATACAAAATTATCTCCTATTATGAGATCTTGGTAGTAACTGTACAAACTAAGCCTACTCCCTTTGCTTGAAACATCTGTTAACTGATAATAATGAATGAAGATTTCAGGCCACGGAAGATTATCAAAAGGCTACATGGAATGTTAGAAACCCTGTTTCCCCATTAAAACATGGGTCCCACAGAGGAGATTTCTTTAATTTAGGCTGTTTCTTAGTAGCAACATTTACATTGACAGTGTATCCTCCAGTTTAACAATCACTTCATTGGATTTAGAATTCACCAAGGATTTGACAAAATGAAATTCCCCTGGATTCCAACCAGAGTTAGACATTTTGGCCTGTGAAATAAGCCTTGTCAGCAATAGAGCTTGGAGGCAAAGCCAGTTCAAAAAATCTCTTGAGATGCCACATCTAAGTAGTTTTTTCAATGTCATTATGGAAAATTTAAAAAAAATACCTTGTCCAGGGAAGAAGCAATCACCACGGGAGTTCCCTAATAGTGGAGGGTAGTGCCATCAAAGCAGAATCTGTCCTGCTTGCCTTTAAAATTGAACCAATAGATATATCTTGCTCATTATACAGGAAGTTAAATCCAAGAAACCACAAATTTGGCAGGCTAATGTAATACTTCTAATACTAGCTGCTCTCAAAATAAAAAAATATTTTTAATTAGGAGCAGCTGTCAATGAAAACAAATATTTTCATATTTCCTAGCAAATGTGCTTGATGCAATCTTTTCCTAGAAGATTAAGGAGAAAATAATTTTAAGGAGCTAAATAGAAGAGGCAACTTAGACAATCAACAGGAAAGAAGTTCTAGTTTTTCTGGTAATAGATATGTCTTTATTGTTACCATTATTATGATTATTTTGCTTACATGGACATTTCTTCTCATTTGTTTAACAACAACAACTTTATTGCTTTTCTGCAAAAACAGAAAATAATTTCAAGGAATAAGAAATATAATCATTGTAATTTTTAAAAATTTCATTGTTACTGTTCACTCTTACTAATCTTAACACATTTTTAAGGCATCAATACTCTTTTTCAAGCCAAAGTAAAGTAGGTGGATACAAGTAGTCATTGATGAAATTTCAGAGTTTCCTAAACTTCACCTAAGAGAAATTAAAAGATTATCAATTTGATAAAAGAGTGCAAAGGAGTTTTCTACACAACTTGGCAACATTATAATGGGCTGGCCATTGGATAAAGGCAACTAATGGGACACCAACAATATCATGTATTCAATCTTCAATTAAATTTGCTGGTAGAGGATGAACTACACTGTTGGTAGTCTTTAAAATATGAAATGTAAACCTGAGCTTGTCAACTCTAGGGGATCAGTTCTTAGTGAGGTTGAATTTATAAGGACATACTCTTCTCTTTCTCCCTTATACCTCTAATATGGTGTCAAATCAGCAAAGACTTGCTACAACAGAAGCATCTGGCTATATGAAACATGTGCTTTTATATTCTGCCTGAGATGTAATGTGGAAGGCAAGATTTTCTGAAACTTGATAGAATCAAGAAATAAGAAAGTTTGGTACTAAAGCTAAGATCCTGCTGCTCAAGAGATAATAGATATCAGAACCAAGACTCTGAGGGAGCAGAAATGGGAAAAGAAGCATAAATTGGTCATAGAGTAAGAATTCCAGTTCTTTCTGAAAGAATTTAGAACCTTTACAGACAAGAAGTTCAGCTTAAGGAGCAGCTGGAGGCAGCAAAAACTATGGCCACTGCCAGAGCAATGTGCCTTGCAAAGATAAGGTCCAGTGAGTTCAGCTACACAAAGCACCTACCTAAGATTCCCAGTATGTATAATCTTCATACTTGTTCACTATCCCCGTTGATGGTATATGTGTTTATAGAAAAGTATTCCTTAGATTTATTAGCAATATTCCATTATATATCTGCTACCTCCTATTATTATACACAACTCTTAGGTATATCATATTTTTGAATTTCTGAAATTTCACATTTTCTTTAATTTTTTATATTGTATTGGTCATATTACCTTATATATCACATAAAATGTAATTATCTAGATCCTTCAGGTCTTTCAAGAGCTTTCATTTTTCTTGCCTCTATAAACTTAAATGTTTACTGTTCAATGAATTTTCTTCCAAAACTTTAAAAAATTTTACTTTTGTTTAAAGTGCTTATATTCTAAATTTTCTTTCTTTATACTTCCTGCCAAATCTGTTTTTTAAATTATTCAGCCTGGATTGGGAGGGGGAGAGGTTATGAACTTTAAGTTATCCATTATAAACTCTTCATTCTACAGATGAGAAAACTGAGGTTCAGAGAATTGTAATCACTGGCTAAGGTCATAAAGAGAGTGGCAGAGGTTAGAATAAGACCCAGACTTTAGGATTTCTGAGTTAGTACTCTTTCCACTTTCCCATTTTCATATATGGCTTCTTCAAAAGTTATGTCTTTCATATCTTCTTTCTTTGAGAAATGAACTTTATTTATTTTCCCACTACAATTCCAGAATAGACCATAATTAAAGGTACAATCTTCTTCCTTCATCTTCCATCTTCTTTTAAATCATTATTTTAAATGTAACAAAATCCTCACTTGAGAAGTATATATTATATATATATATATATATATATATATATATATATACACACATATATATATATATACACATACATACAGTCTTTGATAATATATCTTTAAAGTCCCATCATTAAGTCACCTCTTATCCTTATCTTTTTTAGGCTAATTGCACATTCTAAATCACCTGACAATTGCCTCTTTTTATCATGTCCTATAATTTTTCTTTACACAATTAAATAATCTTCAATATTTATTCTATCTCCTCAGAATCTACAACACATAATATATACACAATAGTCCTAAATTTTATAATGTTTCATATAATACATTTGTTTTACACAGCCACTAAATGTTAGACTGTTGAAGAGGAAATTCAGTTACACAAACTGTTTTGAAATCTTACCTTCTTTTAAGCTTTTACTACACAATATCTGCCATTTAATAATGTACTATTTAGAATTCCTCTCTATGATTTCATGTATTATTGTTTGATATATTAGATATAAGGTTTGTTTTTTTTTTTTACAATGGCTTGCACATTTTTTGAAAGGAGTGGCGCACTTCATATTTTGAGAGAATTGGAGGAATTAAGACAGCAAGTATTTAATTGGGGGAATTGAGTGAACCACACTGACTCCTTCTTGTGGCTCAATTTTGGAGCTGGATCAGTTCCCTTTCTATTCAATTAAGGGTCTAGTCCAATTTCTGTCCTTTAAGAAAGCTTTATTCATTCAATTGTAGGAATTGGAAGAAAATGTTATTGCACTGTTTGAACTTAGCCCTGTGTGGTTGGGAAGCTAGACCACTTCATTTTGTTTCTTTTCTTTTTTTTTTTCTTTTTCTTTTTTTCTTTTTGCTGAGACAATTGGGATTAAGTGACTTTCCCACGTCACACAGCCAGGAAATGCTAAGTGACAGGCCAGATTTGAACTCCGGTCCTTTTGACTTCTGTAGTGCTCTATCCACTACACCAACTAGCCGTCCAGTGGACCACTCTGAGGACCTACATTATGCTGACTAGAAATTCAACCAGATCCAAAAACTGATATAAGGAATTTTCTCACAGTTGTATATCTTAAGCAACCCCTAAGTCTTAGGTTAAAATGGTCCCATACTGATCAATTATTATTGTTTCCACATTCCTTTAATTATTTACACATGTGAAACTTCTTTTGCTAATTTTCAGACATTTGTACCTTCTTCTCACACCTTGGAAAATCCTTAATCTTTTCTCCAATTAGAATTCAGATTCCCTAATGTTGTATTATCTTCTTTTAATTAATTTGTCCAATTTAATTATTTTTAATGTTACAAAAATCAGGCTCCCCTTGTATTCAAGGTCCCACGCCAAAGCTGAGGAAGGCAATCAGTCCCAATTTATTAGGCAATTGGCAGACATTGCTTAATGAATCAATGTGTTAGGGATATTGTTTCCTTAGTTATTTCCTCTTTTAGGTAAAATTTCTTTAAAATTCATAGCAAAGAAACAATTTCTATAAACTTCATAACAAAGAACACATAGCACTATGGTGCTGAGTAGAAAGGTTAAAAAATAAATACCTCCCAGTTTACTGATAATTTTCAAATCACCTTGTCTTATTACTGCTTATTATTTGATGACTCTGCATCTCCTAAACACACCTAGATATTCCTCCTAGGAATCATTATTATTATTATTACTTTGCTGCAGTCAATATATCTTTTTCTAAGCTATTATTTTAATTTGTGTGCTATTTACTACTTGCACATTCACAAAGTACACATTTCAACGTGTAGAAAAACCCGACATTTTTCCATTTTGAACCTCATAGTGTTAACATTTTACATTTTATTCAGCCCTTTTCTCTTCTTTTTTTTTTGCATCTGAATTATCTTTCCATTAGCACACTACTAATTATGCCTTATTAGGAACATTATTAAGTAGTTTGACCTGGTGGCTATATATATTTTGGCATGTCCCTACCTGATTGACATTTTTGAACACTGTCTTTCCAGACTACTTTCATTTAATGGACAGGTACTAATTCATCTGAGCTTTTCCACTTAATAACAAGTAATATATCTCATCAGTTAAAATTCTGATGAGTTCTAACACAGTTCTATTTTATGAGAGGATTCTGAAAGAATTATTGTATAGCATTTTCTCTCCAAAGACTTAAAATGAAGGTGCCAAATTCAGTAGTTAACGAACAGGAAATTTCATTCTCTGGATCTTCTTTCTTTAAAGTCATTAGAGTTTTTGCTATTACTATTTAATCTAGTCCTGCCTGCAGTTTCCTCTGGCCCCCCACAATAGAATGACCTTCAATTGACCATACCTTTTTTTTCCTCTCTCTTAATATATAATTGTTTTGCTTCTAGTTTGCCATTCTTCTTTCCATCTTTGTGCTTCAAAAACAGTAACATATTTAATCTATTGGATAGGTATCTTAGTGATATCTTAGTCCTTTCTTGAACTTTTCCTCCTTTTCCCTGGGCCTGAAATCCATCTCAGAATTCTTAACCTAAACTTGTCTTTTCCCTTTTATTTTAAAATGAAAGATTACTATTACCAGTATTCACTTATACTTGCTTCTTACTCTGCTTCATGCTGCTGCTTTTTCAGTCTCCTGCCATTGAAAGTGTTCAAACAGAGCCTGAATGAACATTCTTTTCCCAAATATCATAGCGATAATATTGTCAGGAGATATAATATTGGACTAGATGATTTCTCAGGTACCTCAGGTACTCAAAGATTAGATAATAGGAAACATGTTTTTGTACCTTTCTCAAATATGAGAAAATGGATATTCTCACTAGCCTTTCCCCCTAAGAGTTTTCTCATAGTTTTTAAACATATTCTTGGCTTCACAATTCATTCTAAGATTTCACTGAAAATCATCTCATTCTGTTTTTTTTTTTCTATTTCACATTCTACCCCTTTTTTCTTTTATTTTCCCAGGTGCAAAATGAGAATCATAATAACCACCTTTTCTTTCATTAAAAAAGAAATCCTCTCCCCCAAAACAAAAGAGAAAGGAAATAGGCATTTATTAAGCACATTTCACGTGGCAGGCACTGTGTTTAGTATCAGTGATACAAAAAGAGTCAAAAGTCAGTTCTTCATTTCAAGGAACTCACAGTCTAATGAAGGAGAAAATTAACAGAGAAATATGTATAAACAAGCTCTATTTATGATAAATAAGTGATAAATGAAAGAGGAAGGGGATTAGATTTATAAGGGAAAATAGGAAAGGCTTCCCACAAAAAATAGGATTTTATCTGGTACTTTAATATCAATAAACATAAGGATAGAGGCCAACAGGAACAGCCTGAGAAAGTGCTTAGAACCTAGATATGAAATTTTTTTGTTCATGGAATAGCAAGGAGACCAGTGTCACAAGATTGAAAAGAATAGAAATGGTGGTGAGATATAAAATGTAAGAAGATTGGAAGGGCAAGATTGGGAATGAGCTTTGAAAGCAAACAGATGACTTTTTATTTGATCCTAAAGATGATAGGGAGCCAATAGGATTTATTGAGTAAGAGATAACATGGTTGGACCTATATTTTAGGAAAATTACTCTGGTGGGCTGAATGATGTATCACTTGGCTTGGGGTGGGGGGGCAGAACTTCAAGCAGGCAGATCCACCAGTAGATTATTGCAATAGTCCAGGTGATGAAGGTCTGCATCATGGTAGCGATAATGTCACAGAGAAGGAAAAATATTTAAGCGATGTTGTAGCAATAAAAATTTACAAACACTGGCAGCAGATTGAATATGGAGGATGAGAGAGAGTGAGGAGTGAAGGACAAGATGCAGATTGTGAACCTGCAGGACTGTGAGGATGGTCTTGCCTTTAAGAACAATAGGGAAGTAAGAGAGAAGGAATGGGTGGGGGAAATAATCAGTTACATTTTGGACATATTGAATTTAAAGTTTTTATTGGACATATACTTCTAAATAAATGTCTGAAAAGCTGATGACGACTGGAGGTCAACAGAGATTATAGATTCAAGAATCATCAGTATAAGGATGGTAATTAAATCCAAATATTATCTCAATTAATCCTCACAAATATTCTGGAAGTAGATTTTATAATCCTCATTTTGCATCTGAAGAAACTGAGATAGAAATTAAATGAAATAAATGACTTGCCTTGAGGTTATATACCTAGTAAGTAAGAACTGGCCTTTGCTCTTCCTCAGTCTAGAGATGTGGGTACTCTCTGAGAACAAAGTACAAACAATAATACCTAGCTACCTCCACTTCTGACAATTCTACTCTTGCCTCTATTTTTCATATAATCTTGTCAAGAAATGTTAAAACATTTGTTTTTCTATTTATCTTTCCATCTCTGGTCATATCTTATCTGTTTTCTCCTTTACTGTTAATTCTATTGTTGATTATAGGCAAGGAAAATAAATTCTCAAAATGGGTGAAAAAAGTCAGAGTTTCTGGTCCTCAAAAGTTTGTAATATGGAGGTGTAGAGCAATGTTTACCAATCAAATTGCTTATGCAAATAACTGCATCTAGATTGGCTTGTAACTAAGTGGGGTGAAAACTATCATTCACCTCTGATGAGCCCAGCAGATAGTATATGCAAATTTCAGAGCCGCATAATAGCTTTTTCTGGACCTCTAACTTCAGCTTTCTCCAAGAATATTAGTTTTAAACTCACAAGTCTACAAAATTCATGGACGAAAAGCTGGACAAAATTGGGAATTTCTAATAGAAAATATTGGAGACATACACAAAAATGGATATACAACTTCCAAACACTCTTTCCCAGAAAATACTCCTTTCTATGTGATGTCTTCCCCATTAGAATTTAAGTCCCTTGAAGACAGAAACTATCTTGATTGTACTGGCATATTCACTGATTAGCAAAGAATCAGTTACAATAAGCATTTAAAAATGCATTTTCATTCACTTAATTCATGTTCTATCAAATTTCAAATTTTAAATCACTATTGTTTCCCCCAGATCAGTCTATTTAGCCCTAATTTCTTTCCTGAGTTCCAATCACTTATTACCAGTTACCTGTTGCACATCTAGAGTAGATACTCTGAGGGTATCTCAAATTCAGCATATCCAAAATAGAACTCATTACCTTTTTCTTCAACTCCTTCCCTCCTCCCATTGGCACATATCATTTCCCCAGCTACTCAAGATTGCATCTTTATTGTTCTTTCTTCATAATAAATACGTCATCTTCTCTTCACTGACACAGTCAACAACCTTACACAGAGTTTCATCACTTCTTATCTAAATTATTTCTAATTATTCTTCTTACCTCAAATCTTTTCCTCATTCTACTCAGATATCAATGTTATTTTCCTTAAATATAGGACTGACCTTGTTACCTGCAACTCAGTAAACTCCAATAATTCCCTCTTAGTTCCATGATCAATTAAAACAAATCCTCTGTATAGCATTTTAAACCTTTCACAACCTAGTACCTTTGACTTTTTAAGTTTTCTTATAGAGTATTTCACATCCACACCCTACTAGGATATCCTGGTCTTGTAGTAAGTTAGAACTTTAGTAACTCACAAACATGAATTTGCATGGGATGTTCCCCAAATATTCTCCAGCCTCACTTTTGATTCCTAGCTTCCACGGCTTCATTTAAGACTCCACTGAAAGCCCATCTTCTGTTTTAAATCTTTCCCTTGTTCTATTCCCTCTTTTTCTCAGACCCTTGCCTCTGAGATTAATTTCATTTATACTACATTTTTCTAATATGCACAGATTTATCTACATGTTGTCTCCTCCATTAGAATGTGAGTTTCTTGAGAACAGAGACTATATGTTGCATTTCTTTGTATTCCCTAAGCTTTGTAGAGTATGTAGTTCACAGCACTCAATTAATGCTTTTTGACAGAGTTCTCTTGGAGCAAGCAATTCCAGTGGGAGACTAGATGCTATAGTGGATAGATCACTAGGCCTGGAGTTAGGAAAAACTGCATTCACATCCAGCTTCAGATACTTACTAGTTGTATGAACCTGGCCAAGTCACCTAACTGCTGTCTTCCTCAATTTCCACAGTAATGAAATAAGGAAAATAATACTACCCACCTTTAGGATATTGTGAAGATCAAATGAAATAATGTCTGTAAAAAGTGTTTAGCACAGTCAATGGCTTATAGTAGGCACTTTGTAAATGCTAGCTATCATCACCACCACCATTATCATTATATTCTAAGACTGTAATAATTTGTTTTGACTACATAGACAAATTTTCTATACAAAGCATTGGATAACAGATTAAAAAGTATCTCTTCTAAAGTTTTATTACTTTAGTCAATGTTTTATTTCATCTTATCAGTAGCCATTATATTTTGGAAGTGATATTTGCTATTTGACGCTCATATAATGGCTTTCAGCATTTTGCTGATTTTGTTATTCAATCATTTTTAGTCATTTCCAATTTGACCCCATTTGAGAGTTTTTTGACAAAGTTATTAGAGTGATTTGCTACTTCCTTTCCAGCTCACTTTACAAATAAAGAAACTGAGGCAAACAGGGTTTATGTGCCCAGTATCTCAGACCAGATTTGACCTCAGGAAAATGAGGTTTTCTGACTCCAAGTCCAGTATTCCATCTGCTGCATCTGTGTTGGCAGCCGGCATGTGGTAAGTGTTTAATATTTGTTTCCTGACTAATTCAACACTTACCCTATGTCAGACTTACAGCATGTTGGGTTTTGACAATATAAGGACAGCAAAGTTAACATTTCCTCCTTTCAAGGAGCTTACATTCAAACAGAGGAGACAATGTATAGATATAAAAGTATATAAACATAAGAAGGAAAAATAAAATAAATGTGAGGTAGCTGTAAAGATAAATACAGGTAGTCAGGAAGATAAAGACTCTCCTAGAAGTTAGAGGGATCACAAAAAGCTTTGTGATGTTGAGTATAAATATATCTCATGCATATGCCATGCGATCCATTAAAGTATTAAAATGACTTAGAAATATTTTTATAAGTCTGTGAAACGGCATTGTCAAAACCTAAACACAGTGGCTAAACTGTTAGCAGAGTGAAATAGTTTTCTTCAACTATTGGCCTGTTGGCGCACTTGTCTCTGACAAGAGCTAGCTATCAAATCGAAGACCCTTATTCAGAAGGTTAATGTGAGGTAGGAACTCCATTCAGTGTTATTTTGGCTTAAGGGCATAATGTCACAATTTGGTGCATCCTCTAATGACTTTTTTTTTTCTAAAGGCAGCTTACGGCTTAGACCTAGTTCAGCGAATTTCCTTGCAAGGTCCTTGGAAGACTGGAGAAAAAAAAAAGTACAATTGATTGTGTGGCCAAATTTCTGTTCATGCCTGCTTACTGATTTTTGTTCATTTCACAAATAAACAAGGCATGAATACATCAACCCACAAACCATAAACAATAAAGAACTTCATCCTGTAAGTTTGCTACGGCCAGCAGTTTGTGGCTGAATCTGCTATTTGTCATAAGATAAATGATAAAGTGATTGCCATTTGTCACTGAATACACAAGAGAAGTGCTCAGCTGTGAACCACTCAGATGCAGACAACAGTAAATACTGCCATTCTTATTACTAACTTCCTCTGGAAAAGGGGGAGGGAGGACTAAAAACTATAAAAAATAAAAATCCATTAATGAATTGGCTAAAAATACATAATCATGTCTCCTAAGGGGAGAAAAGCTGTGGTATAAATATCAGTCCCCAGAGTATTCTCAGCTTAAAAACCTTTTATTTAGTGGACTATAACAGAACAGATGCAGATATAGGCCATCTTTTTTTTTTAAGGTGTTTTATAAAGTTGGGTGTTGAATATAATTTATATGTATTGTTCCCATTTTTGTACTGCTCAGTGATTTTTAATACAAACTTTTTTATGTT